>NC_135759.1:28044650-28372150 GCF_052425735.1 Oculina patagonica
AGGCATTACGTATCGAGAAATGATCTATTGTTGTGTTTCAACTTTTTGGATTAAGCACTAAACAATAGTCCCTTTGTTCTTGGTTGCGCTAAGGGATTTTGGTCGAAGCTAACCGGAAAAGCTCGTGGCTAATCGGAAGATTGTCGGTATGACAATTTAGCTACATTGGGGGAGTAGGTAGCGTCATATTTGTACTCGTCAGGACAGGTTTCCGCGCCTGAAACTAACCAACGCTTTGAACGTGAAATTAAACCACGCATAACTTATTATTCATACTTATAAAGACGCAAACCAACGATTCAAAATGAGACCTTATTAAACGTTTTATTCATACTTATGAAGAGACGAACCGACGCTTTCATGAACTCTCGCTTTACTTTTTGTTTATACTTGTGAAGACACAAACCGACGTTTGAACTCAAACTCTTGTTACGATTTTTTTTACACTTGTGAAGAAACAAACCGACGCTTTGAACTCGAAACTTTTAGTCGCACTTGCGAAGACGCGAACTCACGCTATGAACTCAAACTCTTGTTAAGATTTTATTCACACTTGTGAAGAAACAAACCGACGCTTAGAACTCGAAGCCTTGCTTGAATCTTTTAGTCGCGCTTGCGAAGACGCGAACTCGCGCTATGAACTCAAACTCTTGTTAAGATTTTATTCACACTTGTGAAGAAACAAACCGACGCTTAGAACTCGAAGCCTTGCTTGAATCTTTTAGTCATACTTGCAAAGACGCGAACTCGCGCTTTGAACTCAAACTCTTGTTAAGATTTTTTTCACACTTGTGAAGAAACAAACCGACGCTTTGAACTCGAAACTTTTAGTCGCACTTGCGAGGACGCGAACTCACGCTTTGAACTCAAACTCCTGTTAAGATTTTATTCACACTTGTGAAGAAACGAACCGACGCTTAGAACTCGAAGCCTTGCTTGAATCTTTTAGTCGCGCTTGCGAAGACGCGAACTCGCGCTATGAACTCAAACTCTTGTAAAGATTTTATTCACACTTGTGAAGAAACAAACCGACGCTTAGAACTCGAAGCCTTGCTTGAATCTTTTAGTCGCGCTTGCGAAGACGCGAACTCGCGCTATGAACTCAAACTCTTGTAAAGATTTTATTCACACTTGTGAAGAAACAAACCGACGCTTAGAACTCGAAGCCTTGCTTGAATCTTTTAGTCGCGCTTGCGAAGACGCGAACTCGCGCTATGAACTCAAACTCTTGTAAAGATTTTATTCACACTTGTGAAGAAACAAACCGACGCTTAGAACTCGAAGCCTTGCTTGAATCTTTTAGTCGCGCTTGCGAAGACGCGAACTCGCGCTATGAACTCAAACTCTTGTTAAGATTTTATTCACACTTGTGAAGAAACAAACCGACGCTTAGCCTGCGAGTAAGCTTTCCGCGAGGAAGAAAAAATCGAAGCTCGCAGGCTACATAGGAATTTAATTGTGTAATAATATGCGATGCATGCTTAGTTCATCATCAAAGAACCAACTTCTGACAGATTTTCTAGGAGTGACCCATCCTAGTTTCAGAGAAGCCTGCTATTTAGCTGCCACACATCTGCAATTCTATCTACCTTGTCTAAAAATCTGGACTGGAAAATATAGGAACTTTAACTCAGAGAGAGGTTAAGGTTATAAAATACACCACTCGAGTTCAACAGGCAAAAACAAAAAAGTTGTAATTTTTATTCTTTATTGTGCTTAACATCAGCGATTGCACTGTTCACCGTTTGGCAGGTGTGGCCTCAGCAAAACTTGCATAAGCAAGGAAAATGTAGCCTGTGTACATACGTCTTCTATTTCCGTACTGAGAGGCGTCTGCACTCAGGCTAGGAAAATGTAATTTTTTAAATATCTTTTCTCGTATGGTAAACACTAATAAAAGTGCCTTAATAAAACGAACAGAAATTCTCGTAGATCGTGACGATGCTTACTGAATGCTAAAATAAAGCACTGATGCTTACAAACATCGTCACCTGCTTGCATACTAGATACGCTTTTTTGTTATGAAATTTCATCCAAGCGCCTAGTGGTTCACGGTAATCTCAACACATCGCGCTATTTTCGCGTTCGCTCTACAAGGAGCTTTATGACTGCTCGCAGTCTAAATTCGTAATTGTTTTCACGTTTATATCAGACGGACAACAGTCCACTTTTAAACGCTTTAACGTTTTAACCTTAGTACTGTTCACATGGCTTTAGTTCTCTTTGCAAAAACAAGTCTATATAAACATGTATGCAAAAATTAAACAAAACGAGAACAAAAGTCGTGGTGTTAAAATTAGCTTAAATCATTTCAAAGGTAGGGACAGTAACTTCGCTTCAGTGGTGTGCCGGGCGGGAAGCGGCAGCCGCGGCGGCAGCAACCAAAGCAGCAGAGTTGAGTTGTGCCTTTGACTTCTTACAGCATCCACAGCAGCATGGGCAGTGGTGGCAACAGTGGCAACAATGGCAGCAGCATGGTTCACAGCAGTGTTCACAGCAGTGGCAGCAGCAGCATGGCTCACAGCAGTGTTCACAGCAGTGGCAGCAACAGCAAGGCTCGCAGCAGCAGTGGCAGCAGCCACAGTCGTGGCAACAGTCGTGGCAACAGCAATCGTGACAGCAATCGTGGCAGCAATCGTGACAGCAGTCACAGCAGCAGTCATGGCAACAATCACCGCAACCACAACAGCAGTCGTGGCCGCAATCACAGCAGCATTTCTTGCTGGAATTTATCTTTTTTCCGATGCCATGCTGGGCCGATAAAGCAGCCACAGGTTTCACAGCGCCAGAAACAGCAGCACCTGGTTTGGGGATTGCTTGCCTGGCTTCACCTTCTTTGCACTTACAGTTGCATTTCTTTTCGCCCTCAGATGTTTCAACACTTTTGCACTTCTTTTCTTGATCCGCTTGAGACTTGGGTGGACATTTCTTCAGTTGATCTTTGTTTTTGCATTTCTTGTTATCTTTACATGGGCTACATTTTTCAGAGCATTTAGATTTCTTTGACGCCTCTTTGCAATCCTTTTTAGCTGTTTTGGTACAAACGCAGGGATCTTTAACTTTTTGCTCTAAAACAAGTTGTCGAATACGATTTTAGTAAGCATATCCCCATAATAGTATTATTTATGATAACAATGGCATCTTCAAAATAACAGTACTTAATATTGAAATTATAATACTGTTATGGAAACATGACACACTTGCGGGCGAGGTCTTTTTATTGAGTTGGATTTATTAAAATGTGGAAAAACATTTGAAAAATTTCTAAAAGGCTTTTTTTTAAAAATACGGGTCATAAGCAACGAAAAAAAATAATTTACTTACCCAAATACAATTTAATAACAATCATGATCAAAACGTAGTTGACCAAATTGGGCAATTCAACCTCCATGAGGACATGCCGAACGTCATCATATGATTTTTTTTTCCGTGAAATTTGTCTACCATTTTTCTGAGAATTCCTAAGAAATTATCCTACTTTCGTGAGTTAAAGATTGTTAAAGTGGTGGCAAGTATATCAAAATGTATTCATGTTCCTACCGTTTTCTGATTGACTTTCTTCGTTCGGTGATTCTGAGTCAACAACCATCTTGTTATGTTTCTCTTCTTCTAACTCTTCTTTTGGTGTTATGTTTTTTGATTCATCTGTAAAGAGGAGCAGATCAACATGTATCATTCTCCCTGTCTGTGTATACTCTTTTGACACATATGACAGCCATCTTTTACTTTGCACTAGTCTATCTAGAAGTGGCTATTGTGAAAAGGAAATATATATTCTTGCAGTACTGAATACAGTAGGTGTCCTTTGATGTCAACAATCAACTGATTTTTCTTTTTGATTTCCACCCAAAATGGTTGATACATAGAACTAAAAAGCCACTTTTAGGAGCTTCTCGACAGTTTTGTGCCGTTTATTATTTTCTAGCAGGCCACAGAACAGACTATTATTTTTAAGGTGATAAAATACACACAAATCTCACAATAAACATCACTCCTTTGTTTAGACAAAACTAACCATTTTCCGATTCGCTGTTTTCATTTGTGGATTCTAATTCAACCATCTTGTTGTGTTTTTCTTCTTCTAGCTCCTCCTTTGGCTTAACTTTGAATTCGTCTGAAAAACAAGAAACTACCGTTTAATCGATGGCTACACAATTCTAAAATGTATTCAAAGGTCAATGATACCATTTTCTTTGCTTATGGATTTTCCCTCCACCAAAGTCACTTTTAGGAGCTTTTCGACAGTTTTGTTTGTTTATTATTTTCTTGCAAGCCACAGGACAGACTATTATTTTTAAGATAATACAATGCACGCAAATCTCACAATAAACAATACATCACTCCTTTGTTTAGACAAAACTAACCATTTTCCGATTCGCTGTTTTCATTTGTGGATTCTAATTCAACCATCTTGTTGTGTTTTTCTTCTTCTAGCTCCTCCTTTGGTTTAACTTTGAATTCGTCTGAAAAACAAGAAACTGCCGTTTAATCGATGGCTTCACAATTCTAAAATGTATTCAAAGGTCAACGATACCATTTTCTTTGCTTATGGATTTTCCCTCCACCAAAGCCAAGGCGCTAAGAGCGATGCACAAAACGGTTACAAGTTTCACACGCATATTGCTGTATCAATTGAAACAAACAACGTAAAGACAAAAGGCTAATAGTAAGTGTTTGATATCCGAGGAAAATGAGAACGTATTACATCACAGGGAGGCGGCGGTGGACAGATGGTTCAGAGCACGTATATGTCATTTGCTGCTGGTAAACTTTCCCCCTTGTTTAGCGCTTGTGTAAATCACGCCTACAAGCTTGCTTGCTATTGGTGAAAAAACGCGATACCTGATAGTCACTTGAGCACCACTTATCTTACAGCATGCAGGTCGTTTTATCTCGCTAAGTTTCACTTTCGCTTAATTATTCACGCTTAAAAGAATTGTCGGAACAATTGTAAAACGAATTCGACGGCGAATTGCTCCCTTCCACTCGATGCCCGCATTAGAATTCCCTACATGTACAGTTTACAAAGATCTTCTGACATGATTGCTATAGGAATATACGGTTCATATGCTTTTAGGTACTATTGATCAAATAAAAAAGAGTTGAAAATTTCTGGAATGGAATATGGAAAACGTATTAGGTTCTGACTCGTAAGTACAAATTGAATAAATTTGGATAAATTAAAACGAGAGGGTATTCTTTGTAAACAGTAAATTGTACTTAAAATGAAAAGGAACAACTTCGTTATTTAGTTTTCGGGTTTGTTTTGTTTGCTTGATGACGCTATTAACAACGATAATGAGAAACACGTGAAATTTTGAAATGCATATCAATGGTTACTCTAGTGCTCTCCAAGCATAAGTGGAAAGTAACTGAAATTAATGTATAATCTGATAAAATGCCTAGCCGAAGTAGAAGGCATCACAGCTGTGCATTTTTGCACTCGTTAATGCAAAAACTTAAACAATCTTGACACATATGAAAGACACATAAAAACACTTGACTGTTATTGTTTCAGTAAACGACCTTTCTAATACAATCAAATTCATACAAGGCGAACGAAAAACGGAGTACTGAGGCATAAACTAATAACCACACTACGACCATTACAGCATTGCAAACTGGCTTTTATTCCATGGTTCAAGGTAATGAAATATCCCAAGCTTTAAGTATCTAAAGATGAAAATAAACAGGTTTAAAAATGGCGTGGGGTGAATTAATATTTACACCTCTAGCCAAAACATTTAGCTCCACCTCGACTCCTCCTTAAAGTAGTAATTAAACGTCTTCGGTGATGCATGAAGAAAAATAAAAAGTAGATCAAATTTATTGATTTACCGCTGACTTTTTTGGCGAAAGAATGAGTCTGTTTCTTATGGAACTTTGGAAAAATAGTGTCTGTGTCGACCTAAATTTTGTAAACTGCATGGTATGTCGGTGTTGCAAAAGTTTTAGTTTTCACTTTTGCTGTGTGAATTAACCAGTTTAGTTAATAGGATTGCTCTTCGAAAACATTTTTCATTTTGATAAACACTTGTTCGCCTTATAACTTCTCTGATAAGTGTTCTTTAGGAATTTATGCTAAACAGTAGCTTGTTCGTTTCCAAAAAGGAAATACAAAATGATTTAAATGCATGCTAATATCTTCTTAAAAAAGTTTTTTCCCATCTTATACTAAATTCACGATCATTTTAAGGCCGCCATTTAAAAAGCTCCCTCGTTTTGCTAGTGACATGGGATGAACGTAGACAAGAGATCGGCCCAGTTTCTGGGCAGTTTGCATTATTTTTTTGGTATCCGCCATTACCAACAAGTCTGTCGCTTTTTCTTCGCATGTTAAAAAAGTAGCCGCCGTAGTTCCTTTAACGACATCAGCTTGTTCCACAATGAAATCAGTCATATTCTTGTTTCAACCTGCGGTAATTATACCTTTCTTTACTTTTGACCGCTTTTGGGGTGTTCCGTAAGAGACCTCTGCGATTTGGTTGCACAAATCAACACTTTTAGTAATATACTGTTGTCTAAGTTCATTTAGAGCTCTTTCTATAGCTCAATGCCGCCTTAAAAATGTCTATCTGATGAAAACAAAATTTGATGACTCCTGAAAAAGAAAATTAAAATCGTTTTGAGTAGACGGTTTTTTCTCGCTGTCTTTTGCTTGCGAACGGAGATGGAAAAATTGGTCAAATGAAAGTCAAGCTCACTGTCAGGTATGTTTTTAATTTGTCTAGCCTCTTTCATCGACTGACAAAATATTCTTACAGGCGTTTGAGTCGGTTTTAGATGTGTTGAGTACTCTCTGGCTTCTGGCCTTGCAGTTGACTTCGCAATTTCGTCTCCAGCTGGTGTTTTGACTGCATACCTGAGCTGACGATAAATTTGCTCGTTCTCGTTTTCCTTAGCTCTACCATTTTAGTATTTTTAGCAAAAGCAATTCTCTGATAAAAATGAAATGTTCACGAGCGCGGGACAAACAAGAAAATCCGAGTCCCCACCACGAACCCATGGCCTCCCAGATACCGGTTGGGCGTTCTAACCACTGAGCTACAAGGGACTATGAAGGTCTATGCTTTTGTATTTTTCGGTTGACAATTTTCCCGCCGCAAATTTAACAGCTATAGACCGGTCTAAATGAAAAAGAAAACCTATACCATGGTTAATATTGATTTTAGGCATCAAAATTTACGAATTCGGTAGTTCCCAGTCCTTGTGAGACGCGCCCATGATTATAACAATTTCAGTTGTAACCGTTGGCCAATCATGGAGGCCAATGATCAAGAATTTCTAATGTTAATGGAATTGATGATTGTTGTCGCGGAAAGGTGACTGGGACATATAACACTTTGGCATTCTCTGAAGATTAAGTCCATGGCTCGTTTTGTGTTTTTTTATTTTTTGGGAGGGAGAGGGGGGGGGGGGGGGGGGGCCTAAATCCGGGGCTGAGACAACAGCTTCTTAAAGGCTGCCAAAGTTTTGTCCGAATAACCTGCCTTAGGAGTTTAGTAAGATCCAAGCAAAGAGAAATGAATATAATGCGATGTTACAGCTCTCTATTTGTATTCCGGGTGCAATACATGAAATTTAATCAGTATCATTTGACCAAGAAGCAACCAATGAGAGCGTGTAAATTCAATTAAAGAGTTCATCTTATTTGTCCTTATAAAGGTGTCTTCTATTAAATGTATATTATTTCTGAATGCCTGATTTAAAATAACAACGAAATATCGAATAAAATCATATTCCTATTCACTGCTAGTGTGTAAATAAAACGGGTACAAGACTCCACTGCGACACCTTACACTCCACACCTCAACTCTTAAAAATGTTGTATTTTAAGAAATAAATTATATGCTTTTACACAAAATAGGCAGTGAACGGTCAACCAAACTTAAGTACAACAAGAGAAAACACTTTAAATCACTTGAAATGAAGAGCATTGCTGTCGCTATCGTCTTAAATGTTCTGCTCGCTTTGATTGCATTTGGGGAAGACACGAACGAGCTGAGAATACAGTCTCTATTTCTCACGAAAATTAAAGATATGGTATTAAGCAGTGAATCTGTTAAGTCAGGATCGGGAAAGGCTCCAACAAATTCAGGGTAAGTTAAGAATTTTATGTTAAGAGACGAGCGTAACTAAGATGAAAAGAAATGAGAAAACATTTTTTGTTTAAGAAGTAAAATATCTCCAATTTAGAATTCATGATAAAAAACGTTCGTTCCAAATATTATGCTCTGGTGAATAATGCAGGAATCGTGTGCAACTTGTGCCCTTAAGCTTGGCAAAGGGAAAATTTTCACGTTTGTAAAGCTAGCTTGTAGCCACGTTATTGCTTTCAACCGTCTCTAATTCGTTATCACACGGTTTAGAAGCAACCTAAAAAAGAATGGTTCTTACAGAAAAGAACCTGAATCTCGTTTGGAAGGTTTGTTTTATCTGGGCATTTTATATATGTTAAGTTAAAGTTAACTTGAAAAAGTTTGATTAAATTTTCCTTTATTACAGGATAACAACCCCTCAAAAGGGAAAACAGTACGCGAAGAGCAACGTGGTAAAAAGGTACGCTAGTCCACAATGGACGTATGGGTATCCATGGCCGTGGCCACGTCAAAACGATCAGCCACAACAGTCGCGCATGTCGTCAAGGGCCCCAGGATCCAAAGGGAGACAGCATTAATTACTCATTCTACTCGAAATTTAATGAACCTGTCGTTGTCTCGGGGATGCACACTATCATCAGTTATCTAAATTACCACAACACGGTGTCAAGGAGAATTTGAAATGCTACTACCCCTGACTTAAGCTTAGTGTCTTGATGTGAGCAATAAAGCAAGCAATGACATCTGAAGAAGTACTTCTCACAGGTTTTTGCACTTTTTAATGAAACTTCTGTTTTCTCTTATACCTATATTTTATTCTTCTTCGAAACTAAAACATATAAGAAAACATCTGTCACACTGTGCAACATGCATGTCATGTGCTGGATGCTTACCATAAAACCTACAAAATAATCCTCCGTGAAAACCAGTTCCTTTGTTTGCACGCGTCGCCTTAAAAGGCAATAAACACTGTGGTCTCAAGCGTCAATTTATTTCTTGGGATTTTAATTTGTGTTCTTTCAATATACAACTTAGCCTTCTGGGGTTAGAGCAAACCAGTCATCGAGGCCAAAATAAAAATGGCCTTTACTTTATTATCTTACTGGCTAGCCGTCTTTGCATCCTAAAAGGTAATATATGTAGGTGATGGACTCATGTTTTCGTTTCTGTGTCTGTGAGCAATTGTCTTTAAAAATGTGGCGGAAAGGATGTTCAAGGCGATGAGGCATACTCTACCATTCAAATTAATAATTGAAATGTCAAATCAAAACTTTGATATCTTAGTGCACCCTTAATGGTCCTTCTCGTAACGGTGAGTAACCATGGCCACTGTATGGTCTACTGAAATAAGGGTGCGGAGTGACCATGTAAAGGTAGAGCGGCCCACTGAATAATGAAGGTGACAAGGGTCCTTGAGATCGCTTACAGTGACAGCAGTGACAACAGCATGGGCAACAGTGGCAACAATGGCAACAGTGGCAGCAGTGGCAGCAAGGACAGCAATGATGATGGTGATGATGAACATGATGACAGCACTGATGGCAGCACGGAGTAGGACAACATGGACAACAGCAAGGACAGCAGCATGGCTCCTCTGGTTTCTTCTTCGGCGCTTCCTCTGCACCGGGTATCGGACACCAACAACCTAAAGGATACAGGAATTAATAGATAAGACAGTTGGCGTAAGAATCCATTTGAAAGATGAAAAGGATTTGCCTTTTAAACGAAACACAACCAGGTGCATTTTAGTGTAATTAAAAAAATTACATGCAACGTAGGGAGCCTTGGTTGCATAGATTTTATTGCGGTTTCCATAAAGGTTTTTCAATGCTGTCTTACCTTCATCCCAACGATGTCAGTTCTTTAAGGATTAAATTTTTTTATTTTGTAAACGCTAACTATTTAACAATAACCCAGGATTCAACGTGCGTCGAGGGTTAAATTTCTCTTGTATGCAAGTGCTTTTTAGTGCTTGTGTATTGTGGTGTTTGAGATTAGTCGACATCAAAAGTTGAGGACAGAAACTCTAACTTAACTTAACTGAAAAGGTAAATACTAAAATTAAAATTCAAGCTAATCCTAGATAAGCTTAATCTTGGCTGAACAACTCGGCTCTCGCCTTGGACAGTGTTAGCCCAGCGGAATACTTTATTTATTTTCCTATCAGCCAATTAAGTGCTTCCACCTTGTTCTTCGCTTGATTAAATTAATTCAATATCACTGTGACAAGTCACAGACTAGGGAACCCATGGTTAAATCTCCCTAACACGTGTCCTTATCCTAACTAAGGGCCTATCAATTTCATGCCGCATGCATTAAGTTCGCTGTTAAAGCTTGGTTTACACGTAGGACGCACGCGGGCATAAGCATAAACACAAGCACAAGGGTATTCACACTTACGATAAGCATAAGCACAAGGCGACAGTATTCATTAAGTGGTTCAACATTGGGCTTATGCTTATGCTTGCGTCGTAGGTGCAAACCAGCTATAATAGACACCCAAGAGGCATGATACAGGACCGCCTGTGCTTGCATCATTCTGGTTTACTCAAGCAAAGCAAGCCCAAGTGCAAACAAGGAGAGACTCCTTTTCTTATGAATACACTTATGCTTGCTGTAGTGCTTGTGTCATACCCAGTTTACTTACACGTGCTTATGCGTATTATTGCGTTGTACGTGTAACCTAGCATTAACAGTTGTACTCGGTGTTGAAATCGTCATGATCGTTCTACATCATGGTCATGCGGATAGAAATTGACAAACCTTCATCGCATTCATGGTGACAACAGTCACATTCGCAATGCGGCATGCAGCCACCAACACATGGCTGACAACTATGGCAAATGTGGCATCCTGAAAAACAAATTTATACTTCAACATGGTTTACAGCCAACGTCTATGGAGACATGCGTGGCCTAGTGGCTAGGGCACTGGACTTGTAATCCGAAGGTCCTTGGTTCAAATCCTCCTCCCTGGAATGACTTTATGGATTTGTGTTCGGTGCTCCCAACAAAGTCAACTGGTCTGCCCCCCGCCAGTTGAGATTTTGATTTTATTTATTTGTTAATTAAAGCGCCACAATCTAAACATTAGCCAATAAAGTTGTTAATAAGCCAATTAAGTCAGTAATTTAATTAAAAAATTATTTTTTTAAGGAAACATTTGTATAGGGCGGGACATGTAATTGAACAGTCAAGGCTAATACGCATTTCAAACTCTTTGGCATAAAACTCCGAATAAAGTTTCAAATAATAAGGTAATACAGTACTGAAATGGAGACAGACAATCGGATCAGAAGAAACTATATATCTAAAGCATACCATTTCGTTTTCCCTTAGCTCTTCCTACATCACTGCTTGGTCCTTTAGTGAAGGACTCGGGTCTGCAAATAGAAAGCATGAAGTACTTCAGTACAGCACAGTACAGACAGCACATCACAGATAAAAAATCATATCACTGAAAACTAGTTCTGATTACAAAAGAAGTATGACAGTGGTAGCTTTTGAACTCTATAGTAGAAGTAGAAGTAGAAATTAATAAACGAATATCCCCCCCCCCCTGGATTTTCCACATTTACACCTAAAGCCTGTAGCATACAAAACGTATACTGTTGATGAGACTGCATACAGTTAAACCCCGGTAACTCAAACTCTGAAGGGTAACGAAAAACAGTTCGAGTTAGCGAGGTTTTCGAGTTAACCGAGTAAAAAAGACTGAAAAGTGGGTCCAAGGGAAATAGAAGTTAGTTCGAGTTAGCGGGGTTGTTCGAGTTATCCGAGTTCGAGTTACCGGGGTTCTACTGTATTTTGTTTACTCGTGCTAAAGATACAACTTGTTCTTTAGTAACGTAACAATGAAAAATAGTTCAAGTATAAGCTAGATTTCCAACTAATTTAGAAATATTCAGATATGCTCATCATTTACTTCATTTCGTTTACAATTTATTTACCCAATCTGTAAACCTTTCTTGCAAGGAGGAAAACCCTCTCCTTTTTCCACAGGTCAGTGATTTTTGTGTCTTTAAATTAAAATGGTCGATGGTCTCTTGACATTTTTCGTTATTTCACAACCAACCTGAAAGCGGCTTCTCTTTGGTCGCGTTTTTTAAATCCATTTTTCACTGTTTAAATTTATTTTTATTATTTCTGTCTTAATTTATATCAACTACCTTTAAAATATCATCAAAGTTTTACAATATATACAATGTAGGAACGCAAAACGCATAAACAAACTATGAGAGAATGAAATCATCCTACCTTATTACACTCGTTGCTGTTTGTAGCTTCCCAGATGTCCTCCTTGTAGAAAATCCTTCGTTAGTTTTCAAGTTACCATCTTTCCGTCCAATCGCGATTATTTTTGGGAAAACCGAGGGTCTTTTGTTACTCCTGTGAAAAACTCCTTCAGAAACGACGGCGGCATAGAATATGACAGTCGAAAATAAAACATTTACGAGGATTTTCGGTTTCATTTCCTTCTAGATAAGTCCCATGTTTTCTTAAAACTGGGTCCTATTGGAAAAATTGCATGGTCGAAATTATATTTTTACCTATGGATCAATTCAATTTCGTTTCCATACGAGTAAATTATAAATCTTACATCACAGCTCCATTCAATGCCCGTCCCTCCTCTTTTATTTTTAACGCTTCAAGTAAACCAGGTCATGGGAATCACACTAGAGTGAATATCATTGGGTTAACATGGCATGTCTATTTCTGGTACCAGCGAAGGAAAGTTTGCTGGTCGTTTTCTTCTCCGTGAAAAGAAACAAACGCCAGCATTCATAGACACACAAACGTGTGATTAAACCAAATTAAAATCTACAAACAGCTTTAAACTTTCGCCTAATTTATCAATTGAAGGTCACTGAAAAGCATTTAGCGAAGAGACGACGACTTGTTTTTTGAAGCTGGTAGAAAGTGATACAATTTCACGCTGCTTTGCGTTTTGGAATGTAATAATCACGTGCACCTCACGATATATTTGTCTATGGCCTGGGAGGATCCGTAGTCTCCAGTAAATTCATAGTATTTTTTTTTTAAACCGGAGTCATCGCCGGTCAAAACTGTTTAAAACTATTTCAACAGGTGCAGTAATACCATTCTTCTTTTCATCACTGCAATAATTGATCCGGACACTTCTTGCCAGAGAATTCCAAGTAACGTATTTGAAAATTACAAAACATATATAGCAAACATATAGAAAGAAAAGTGGACTATTCTCTTGTGAAAAAAGCGAAATAAATTACTATAGCGACAGACAGAAGGAACAAATAGAAGAAAGTATCTGATTTGGGGCATGCGCAGCAAGCCAACTAATCTTTGTAGACCGACTTTTACTCCACTGAAGATTTGTGTTTTTATTTGCGTGTTACAATGTACGAATTGAAATTACCCAGAAATAAACGCGAAGCATATATTAAAGCACATAGTTATCTTTTATGACCTAACGTTTACTCCACTTGAAGGAAATGTAAATAGAAGAAACCTTTCTCACATTTAATCAACGATAAATATAAAGCATCCGTCTGGTTAAGATTCAGACCGAGTACAATTTTTAAGTCATGACTGTACTTTTTTCTTTGACTTTCTTCGCTTAATTTTTGTTTTTATACACATCTGATCTTAAAACTAACAGGTTGCTTGCAACTTCTTGTCTTTTAGACACTTCAAATGCGGTTCTTTAATATCAGTGTAATTAATTTCCTATATTTACACTTGGGTAATCAATCTCCACTGAGAAAAGCGAAACATGGCAAACACAAACACCTGACAAATTTCAACTGTTCACAGGGTATTTTCTTGGAACATACCAAGTTATACTATTAGTATTTACTATTATTACAGTCTAGACATCTTATATCAATTTCCTCGCACATCTGAGCCAATTCATTCTACAGCTTCTTAGTAGTGATACCATAACTGAAACGGTGTCACGTGACGACGCAGGTGTGCCATATGCTGGTAAAATCGTTTAGAATATGGAACCTTGGTCCTGTTGGTTTAAAATAAATACAACAACCATTACTGAATTATTTTTACTGTGAAGTCATTTTTGCCGTTACTGGTAAAAATGAGTTATTCTATTAGGATCTTCCTTTTTCTTCAGATTTTACTTTACTTACTTGTCTGTTTGTTTGTTCGGTTAGTTGTTTGGTAAGTTGGTTGGTGGGTTGGTGGGTTGGATTGTTGGTGTTTGTTTGTTTGTTTGTTTGTTTGTTTGGTTGGTTGGTTGGTTGGTTGGTTGGCTATTTTATGCACTCTGAATTTTTAGGTGAATATAAACTTCAGGTTTGCTTGGACATATTGTTAAAACGTAGCTGCATTAAAAAGTAGGTTGAAACCATTTATCTTGGGCACCCTAAATTATTTTTGTTTAACATGGTTGCACCTTCAAAAAGGCGGCAGAAATATGTTGATACCGATTGAGACCCTTGGGAACTCTTTTCCAGTTACAGTACAATTCAACATAAACTTACCTCTTGAGGAAAGTTTCGGCACGTCGATAGGCCGGGAAAAGATACCCTGGTGGAAGTATAAGCTGGCGCCGATCTCCTTTCTCTTCCTTTTTGCTTTTACTTGCTTCTTTACCTGCCTCTGTGTATACAAGCATTAAAACTGACTTTACTTTAAATTCACTTAAAATGATCAAGTTCATAGACTGTGAGAAATGAACGATGCATTACCTTCATTGTCAATTGCAAAAATATCATAGTGATAATCACCGCATTCGGTGGTGTATCCACAGCAACAGCAAGGCGTAACCTGACAAGGACATCCACATCCCGCTAATCCACAGCCACATGGTGTAGCGCAGCCACAGGATCCAACACAGCCGTTGCAGAGAGGATCCGAAAATCCACATCCACAACTGCAACCGCCTCCACAACCGCAGCCGCAGCTGCAAGGCTGAGCACATCCGCAGCCACACATCTGCTGACATCCACAGCAACAGGGCTGTGCACAGGTGCAAGGGCATTCATGAGTGACGTGATGAACGTGATGCACACAACAATCGTGATGCACGCAACAGTCGTGATCGTGTTCGTGGTGATGACAGACGTCTTGATGACAACAACAGCAAGGCTGACAGCAGCAACATGGCTGACAACAACAGCAAGGCTGGCAGCAACAGCAGCAGCCACAGCAGTTGTTGTTTCCGGAATTTTTGTCACCGTTTTTATTATTATTATTATTTGTTCCACAGCAACAGCCACACCCACAACAATTATTGTTATTATTGTTGTTGTTTTCGTCCTCGTTCTTGGCAGCTGGTTTGTTCTGATCGGCCTGTGTCGTCTGCCGGGCAGGCGGTATAGCAGTCTGACTGGGTTGCTGACTTTGATTTAGCTTCTCGGGCTTATTTTGAGGTAAATGTTGCTGTGCCGCCGGTTTGATTACATCATGAACACTCTGTTGGTTTGGCAAAGACGGAGCTGAGTTAAAATTTTGAGAAGGCGCATTCTTTACCATTGGAGGTCCAAGTCGTAGACTCGGATTTCTCAAAACCTGGTTACCACGAGACTGAACACGGGGTTGTTGATTATTTCCATACACCGGATTAGGAGCAATTGCATTGTCAGTTGTCAAAACGGCACTTAAGATAGCCAACATCCATATAGACAGAAATGCCATTTCTGAGGATCTCAAATGAATCGTGTGAAAAGTAGGATGTGCCAAATCACTTAAGTCAAATTGAAAAGGTGGGTAATAGCGCATTACCTCATAAAACAACCTGTTTAATCACTTCAAAAATCGCTTTAGCTCGTTGACATGTACTATTAGACAATAGAAACCTGACAGATCTACAAATCGAAAACAATACGATTTGTGGTTTTGTCAACACTAAGTCAATAAAAACGTTTAGAATTTGGTAGTTAATATATTGTAAGAAACGATGCAGGTACTAGAAGATCGTACGGTGGTGAGATGGTAAATCACTGCAGTTAAAACATGTTTCAAAATTTTCAGTAGCCTTTACCTCTAGCAGGTCATGAGAACGAAAGGTTGTAACAGTGTAGAACTAAGAGATAAATCACACTCAGGAATTAATTCCTTCGCGGTGAATTATCACGATATATGAAAACTAAGGAAAAAATTTTATACAGATCACTAAAAGGAAAGGTTTATTCTGCCACAAGTTAATTATCAAAAGGGAGTTAGCCTTTTGTTGGAAGAAGAACGCCAGTAAGCGATTAGCTAAATAGTTCTAACGTTACAATGTATGCCGCTGCACGATCAAACGAATATTGGAGTCCATTGAGATAACAGTGAAACTCTCGTTCTCCAGGTAAAATTTCCGTGCATGATAAATGAAGTACATCGTACGGCAGGTCTGACTGTTTTCATAAAACAACGCCTGTTTGTAACCTAAAATACTGAACTGTTTTTAAGAAATTGACTTTTTATATAATTTTAGTTTCATCTACAAACTGTGATTTTCTAAAAAACCTCAGATTTTTCAAAGTAGGTAACCACTTAACAATTATTCTTTGAAATCGAGGTGAATAGTGGTAGAATATTCACCGAGCCGCGGAGCGGCGAGTTGAATATTCTGCCGCTATTCACCTCGATTTCAAAAAATAATTGTTTTAGTATATACACACGAAGTGATCTCAACAGCAAGCGATTTTTAGAAGGAAACCATTTAAAGTCGATTTAATTGACCTCTCAATTCATGCGTGGAAAACGTACATACAAGCGGCACTAACCGACATGCGCGAAACAGTTTACAGAATCTTCAAACATGGCAAATCTAGTTAATCTTCGATAAAATCCTCGTCACAATCTAGCAAAATGGTCCTTTAACACCACTCAAACCTGCAATCTGAATCAAAAACCTGCTTGCAAAACATTTTGACCGTTGAATCAAAGCTTTTGAAGTTCACTTGAATTGAAAATTGAAAGAGCAGTTGGCGAAGGATCCACCTGAAAGTTTGGATTATACTGAATGTGTGCAGAACTGTGGTGAAAACTGGATGTTTTCTTGCACAAAGACGTTTTCCTGAATATTTGTGGAGGATCTTGGTTGAATAACACTTGATGTTGCTGCCGATAAATCTGCGGTATTCATTTCTCTGATTTCTGCCGATGCCGGGCGAAGAGCGCGACTTGACGGTAAGCAATTGTTTATCGTTTTAGTACTCGAGTTGTGTGGACATTGTGCTGCAAATTGCGAAATATGTAGTCGTCTTTTACTTTGAAAACCATCAGGCCAAATTTCTTAGCCTTTTTTTGTCTTTTCTGGTTCAGCATCTTCTTGTATTCTTAGTATTTGCGATTCAGAAACGCCGGCGAAACGCAGGTTTACGCCGGCCATTTTGTTTCAGTTTGGATCAAGCATTATTCACTCCCTACGGAGTGAATAATGCTCATTAGCCCGAGATAGCGAACCAATCAGATTGCTTGAAACACCAAGATCACTGAGTGTGTTTATACTAATTACTAATAGACCTAATAGAGCGTTTACATATGACGTCACGGCAGCCATATTGGTGTTCCGAAACAAAGGAACGGCGGCCATGTTGGTGTATCAAGCCATTCCTCCGGGAATTAAACTCTATTTTTATGCAAAAAGATGTTTTTTTTAGTAAACCAATATGGCCACTGGTCACGTCACTGAAAACGCTCTATCTTTCATCTTCGTACTTTTTGTCCTTTCGATATCTCACTCGTCCAAATCCAGATATCTTGGGGATATCATAATTTAAAAAAAATTCCCTGACGAGCATTCTTTTAATGGAAAACTAGACATTTTGGAATCTATGCCTCTGATTTTTTTTTTTTGTGGCATTTCTGTTTTGCGATTGAACTGTCTTTTTGGATGAAACTATGCACTTGTTAGAACCGGTAACCGCCTTATCTCCTTTTACATACAGAATCGTGTTTAGAGAGATTCTCTTGTTATCAAACCTGTTACAGATTTTTTTTTTTTTTTTTTGGGGGGGGGGAGGGGGGCGACGATCTTTGCTGACGTCGTTGTTTTTTTATTTTGGGTCATTAGCATACGGCTTTGCGTAGATCATGCTACATACAAATTGACTCCAGATGTTAAAAGAGCTTGTGAAACATAGTAACCGGCCATATTTTTTTAGCTCTTTGCCTGTAATATGAGGGAGATAAAAGCCTTGAAAAACTGAAAAATTTCTTGGTGGCGAAAGCGCTAATGAGCCCATGCATTCTTTGTTAAACTATGACTTTTCAAGCCCGCGACACAGAAAAAGTATTTGATATAATTTATATCGGGCTCAAATTTTTAGCGAAAGTTAATCGTGTCCTGTTCGTTTAATAATCAAAATTGATATTTTTGTAGCCCGATCAGAAATTGATGAGCTCATGCTAATGAGGCAAATATTGTTAAGGAAGATTCCCCTAAAAGAAACCAAAGTTTGTAACTATGCTGATACGTCTTGTTGCTTAGCAACGTCTGAACAGAACCACGGGTTCAGCCAGTTAATTCGATCAGAGACCTTTTTGTTACCCAAGTTGACATCTACTCTCGCAAAGGTTACAAATATGGCAGACGAAATAATACACTAGTCTGAATGCTCTGCCGTTAGAATATCAAACCATTCTTGGCAATACAACTACAAATAAATTACAGCTTTAGAGCACAGTGGAGCAAGTAAAAGAAAGCCTTTCACCATGTACCAGCTATGTGGGAGGAGCCATGTAAACAAATTTGAACAGCGTCAAATTTATGACAAATACAAACCATAAATTTGCTAAACTAAACTGATTCAATTTTATAATGTTAGTGAATAAAAAAAGAGTTTTTCGTTAGGTGCATCTAACAGTATGCAGGAAATGATTTTCTTGAAAATGGATTTATTCAAACATGGAAGTTTTTGACAAGAGCCCAACATTTTGTGTCATGTACAGTTGAGCAATTATTACCACATAAACTGTGTGATCATGATCTCACTAATCAATATTAACTACTCGAATTATAGATACGCGAAAAGCGATCACTTTTTCTCGTGTAAAACGATTTCGTTTTCTTTTAAATTGTGTGATGAGGTTTTTACAACTTAAAGCGCAAGTTGCTGTCTATCTTTCGCTTGTGCTATTTAATTTAGGCGTGGTTGAGAATCGTCAGGCTGCTCCCAGCACCCTTCTAGAGGCATTGAATATCACGAAGAACGAAGAAAACAAAAAGAGTGGTCCATCTTCCAACCATGGCTTTCGAAACCGACGATTTCCTTCCAGCTTTTCATATTTCTCTAACTGTCCTTTAAAACAGGGAGTCGTATTTCTTGGAGGACCCTGTGGTCCTATGAGAGCAACATGCTGTGGTGGGTTTGGTTGTGCTTCTGGAATTGGTTTCCCTATTTCGGCTGTGTGTTGTAAGTTACTTTTGATTGTATTCCTTTTCTCCTAAAGCTGACAAATTAATCATCATTATACTAAATTGGTAATAGCACAATCATCATTATACTAAATTGGTAATAGCACAATGTGTTCATGCTGTTAACGTTTATTTCAAAAACTGATATGTGTGCGATGCCAACCCAAGCCCAAGAATCCTACATCTCCAGATGCATACAAGACAATAATACACCCGTATAGAGTAAAACGTCTCTTCAAGCGCACGTATTATGTTTATGATATGACTGAAAATATGTTTAGATTTATGAGTATTTTATTGTTTATTGAATAAATTTGAAAATAAACTTCAAAATTTCAAGTGTTCGTGGCTACCGTAGTCTGACACAGTGTTTCGTCCCTGCCAGGCGACTCTTCAGAGACCTTTCCGCTTTCAATTTCCCGTTCGCAAGCATGTAATGATGGCAGCAATCTCGTAGAGAATTGCGCTCAAAGTCCCAACTGCACAAAATCGCGAGTGAAAATTGGCAACATTTTAACAGTGTAAATTTGAACGTGCCTTTTAATTGGAAATTCCTCATCTGGTAAGTATATGTATTAGTCAAGAATCATATCACGTTTAGCTTCATTAGTTAATATATGACGGGAAGCGTTTTTTCTCTCCTGCCTTACATTGTCCTTAAATTTACTTTTTTGAATAGGTTCATGGACAAGTTGCAGGGTAGCAAGCCAATCAGGAAAAATAATAAACGCTGCCAAACGATTTGACATCACAAGCCTACCGGCAGCACACCCATCCGCAGTGTCCATAAAAAAACGACCAAAACCCTCCAAAGACAAGCGCAAACATAATCGTGCAAAGCAGAAGAAAATCGACAAGGACTCGTCCAAGGAAAGCAAGGAAGGACCTAAGATAGACTTAGAGTTAAAGCTGAATGATGAGCCCAAGCCAACAGAACAAGAAGAGGTTGTTGTGGGCCAACCAATTCATCACAGACCATGGGTACCCTACATGCATAGACCCCTCTATCCGTTCCACATGCGGCATCGTCCTTATCACTTTTCTCATTATATGCCTCATAATATGAGGTTTTCACATCCCTCCTACTGGCGATTCCAGGGTTACTTTCCCCATTTTATGAGAAGGAGGGCTCCTTGGTATATGAACCCATCTGATGCAAGAAATATCCATCGCTATCCTGAATATCAGTTTGGGGATGTGCAGTTTGTACAGTCTGACCATCCTTTCAGGTCCAGACCACCTTTTAGAGATTATAATGATTTCAGCTCTGACGTTGAACTCCTAGACAAACCGGAAAAACTCCATGAAGACTTCACGCACAGCAAAAACAAAATTAAAAGTCATAAAGAGTATAATCGGCTCCATGAACAAGACCGAAAGACGGTGGATGACTCAGAAGACGCAAAGGCAAACACATTTAGACCAGGCAGTTTAAGGCAAACAGAAGCTGGACGCATACAAGGAACAAATCCCGGAGTAATGGAAAACCAGCAGGTCTTGAATTTCAATCCCACGGAAAAGGAGGACGAAGAGACCAATTACCCTGAATACAAAAGCGAATTTAACACAGACAGATTCTGGTCTTCAGTTGATAAGAGGCAAGGAAAAGATAACAGCCAGTTTAGCTCCCATGAACCAGAAAGAGAAGAAAATGCAATATTTAGAGACTTTACGTCCGATGACCATGGATTTGATCTGGATGAAATTTCTTCCTCCCATTCAAAAAGAAAAGAATCAACTAAGGAACGAGCGAAAACAAACAGAGTCAGCAAAGTCCGTTCTGGTGCAGGTGTTGTGAAGATAAAATCTGATTCTCTTGACATCTCCAATGCAATAAACTCATTTTCTTAAATTAATATAATAGCACGATTAACATACAACACCAGTTTGAGTCATCACTCGATGGTGAGCATCTTACACTACTAAAACATACACGTTTATTAGTTACTCAACATGTGAGTTGTTTTGTACTTCATTCAGAGTTCTTAACTGCAAATTCGAAGAAGAGCATGTCATGGAAGTGCAAAGAGCTAAACTGCCTTGATTATATCGCCAGTGCGCTTCCATATTGTATTTGTTTGACTGAATTTAAGATCCGAGAAATCTTGGGGACGAATTTTGTAAATCAGCTGATTAAATTTCCCGCTAAAGTAAGGTTATGATTTATGATTCATTGTGTTGATGCAGTCAACGAGGGATTTCCCCCCAGATTTGAAACGTGCACACTATTACTGAGTACGCATGCAGACGTGATAATACAGAAGAGGTTTGTGTTTTCCGTTTAGTTATGTAATAGCAACTGTCTCTCAATAAAACGACAAGGGCAATTTCTGATGTACAAAGGTTGCGCTTTCTCGTATATTAGTTAATAATAATAATTATCTTTAATGAGGAGACTTTTTCGCACATATGTGGTTTTCAAAAAGGACCTCAAAGCTTAAAACTAAAAACTAAAATTAACTTAGGACTAAAAGTAAGAATTTTATAAACACTTAAATTAAGATGTTGAGTGGTGCTTTACTTTAAAGAGAAGTGTTGCTATTCGAAACAAAGGCTATTATGGGATGTTAAACAGGCTTTAATTCCTCGCTCTAAGAACTCTAAGAAATATTATCTGATTCCATGTATAATACCTCTGCACCTTAAATTTTCCATCTACCTGAATTGTTTCCATTGGTGTTCACGCGCAAGGAAACAACAAAACTTCCTCTAAGTTTATTCTGGGCAAATAGAATTCCTTAATTTTCGCGAACTACGTAAAATATAAGACGCTTGAACAGTCTCAATAATTTGTTTTTTTATTCTTATTCTTATTCTTACTATTATTATTATTGGCGAAGATTTTATTCCTAACAAATGATATTTTAATTTAAATAATTTTAATTTGAAGCTTTGGGGCTGGATGAATTATATTGTTATCACTATTGTATTTTTGTTACTCTTTCGTCGTCCAGCTTGTTTAATAAGTCTTATCTTGTGTTTTGGAGGATGAAAACGAGCGGTTGGCGGGGACGTTGTGGGTGATTGTGCTGTGACAGCTACTAAGGTAGCTAGTGTACGTGTGGTGCCATAGGTAACCCGAGATGTCGAGCTAGCTTGTGTTCCCGTGGTAGACTGGCTACCTGGAGCGGGGCTGGTTGTCCCTATGGGGCTAGACGTTGTTGGTGCTTGAGGTGTAGTAGCTGTCAAAGTGGGTTGTGTAGTTTTCCCCAGGGTGGCGACACTAGTAGCCTGAGATGTTGGAGTGGTTTGCGTCTCTGTCGTAGGCTGACCTCCACCGGTGGGGCTGGTTGCCCCAGCGGGGTTTGACGTTGTTGGTGCTTGAGTTGTGGTAGCTGACAAAGTGGGTTGAGTGGTTGGCGCTTGGGTGACGACGCTGGTTGCCTAGTGATGTTGGACTTGTTGGTGTTTCTGTCGTAGGCTGACCGGTACCTCCGCTTGTGGGGCTAGTTGCTCCTACTGGGCTAGACGTTGTCGGTGCTTGGGTTGTAGTAGCTTTCGAAGTGGGTTGAGTGGTTGGCGGTTGAGTGGTCACACTGGTAGCCTGAGATGATGGACTAGTTTGTGTTCCTGTCGTTGGCTGACCCCCACTGGAGGTTGTCTCTGAGGGGTTAGAAGTTGTTGGCGCTTGTGTGGTAGAAGCTGACGAAGTGGGTTGAGTAGTTGGTGCTTGACTTGAGCCACTAGTAGCCTGAGATGTCGGACTAGAAGTTGGTGGTGCTTGCGTTGGCTTGGCCCCAGGAGGTTCGGACCCCGGGGTTCCTGATTCTCCTTTGCCCACTCCACTGCAACCTATTTTTATTGAGTTAACAGAAAAATACGAGGTTTGCGGTAGTAGTGATTTGTCGATAATGAGTACTAGTACTGTTCGCGCAAATTGGTCACTTAGAGTGGCAAAAATAGATGTAAATGATGTATTTTTTAAACTTGAGCGTGGCAAATATGGAAATGAAATACACCTTGATGAATAAATAGATTCTTACAATAAGAAACCCCATGAGAAATGTTAAGTATTAACCTGAGTTATCGAAACCAAGTTCAGTTGTGAAATAAAACAAACAGCTCTTCGAGAAATACTTACTGCACCATTTTCCGCATCGGCATGGGAAGCAGGGAACGGGTTGATGCCATGTTCCAAATCTATGCATATCATAGGAGCCTTCCAAAGGGAAACCATATCCGTCCCTCCAGCCGTATTCCGGCCACTGAGAATCAGGAGCTGAAGGCCACCATTGACTGGGATATTGGGAAGATATGGGATTTAATCTATAACCATAGATGTCGGTGAAACACCGCTTCGATAACCAACGAAGTTTACCGGCTTTTTTACTTTTGGGGACAAAACCTATGATTTTTCGCTTGTTTTTACGGCTCGAAGGACCAAGCATATCAAATTTGAAAGCATGGTTTAAGTGATGGTTACTTATGTCGTCTCTTAATTCATCTATTTCACTATCCCTGTCATCCGCGTCCTCTGCATCCCGATGGAATCTTAGCAAAGCATTCGATTGAAAGAGAACTGCTTGGAAACAAATGGTTAGCAAAAGCTTGCTGGAGTTCATTTTGCCCTGAGTTTTTCCCAACACTTTGTCTTATCGTTGCGACTTATGATAATGACATAATGTTCGGATACATTTCTAGGGGAATATATATGACATCATTTTCAAATCTAAATAGAAAAATGGGAATTAAGCTGCAATGCAGCAACTAAAACAAGGAAAACAGAGGAATCCCGATGGAAAGTAAAATGAACTGCTCTGTGCATTGTAGCTCACCGCTATAACTAAAAAAGTGCCTCGGGATATATGAAGAAGTGGCATTTATGTTAGCGCTGCTTACCAGCTTTAATGTCAAACATAAACAGTTACGCCCCCTCTGATAGATCGCTTAAAGAGACAAAGAGAGGACTTGCTTGTTTCCATGGAATCCTTTACACGCTTCAACGGAGTTTTGCAAACGACCAATATCAGAAGTTTTCAAATGATTAGGTAAACCAAGTGGAGTTTGAACACTGATTTCCAAAACATAATTTGCGGCTCATAGAGTGCCATTGCCGTTTTTCCTTGTACCAATACTGATTAGTATTATGGCCGGATTAACAAGTAGTAAGCTCTTAGCATCGAACAACAGACGAATGTAAGTAAAATAAGCTTGTGCAATTTTAAGAGAGTTATAAAAGTTTGGATCATCCTCGAACTGTGTTGTGAATCTTTGACTAACTTGCTTTGTATTGAACGGACGCCAAATTCCTTCTCTGCTGAATTAAAACTATCAGGTCCGAAAGGCCAACCCCCGAGAAAGAAAATATCCCGCTTTTCTTTGGCCCCTCTCCGTTTTTGACTCCAGAGAAACTAAATTTATCTCTTGTTATTTTGTACTTTGGAAGTGAGTGAGAACGAGCGACCGAGCTACAGCTCTAGTGAGTGGGGTCTCTTTCTCTAACACTGGCTCAAGTAGCTTCGTTTCCATTGTGCAATTTTTTATTTACCAATTGAATTTCCTTTAGTTAAGATCAAGTAAAATATTAAAATCATTTAAGCTTTTGTTATATTTTATTGTTTTATGCTTGTTCGTCTGTCGTACTTTTCCTTAAGTTTCTTTAGCGTATCATAAAAACTTTAAATAAGTTCTTTTACAAGAATAACCGCAAAATGCACTAGAAAAAACATTTGCATTATCGCTACATTTGTAAGCAAACTGGCGCTTAAATCCACGTTAATTACAAAGCAATAAGGCACAGCTTCTTGTTCGTTTCTTCTTGGTACCCGAGAGAGGGCTAATGAAGCCCTGGATCGCTGTGAAGACTGAAACGCAAACTTTATAATTATGTTTCTTACAAACCTAACGGTGGTTTAATAATTCTTGGGGCATATTTTCGTGGCCCAGACCCTTGAAGCTATTCACATTTTTTGTAGCCTTTCTCATGACCTCGAGTTCTCACAGTGGAAAGTTAACAACATTGAGTAAGATAGCCATGCAAATGTATTAGTTTATCTGAACTTTAACGATTTCAATCAATGCAACAACATAGGCGCATCGTGGTAGATGAAAAGGAAGAATTAACAGTAAAAGAAATTTAGCCGATTATCTACGTGAGATAAGTCATTTCCTTTTGGTTTCATTTTCTCGATATGCTGTTGGTGCTTTGCTGGTACATGTCAGCTCGAACCAAACACTTCTCTAAGCTGCAAGAAGCAATTAATTTTTTTGTTTCTGTTTCTTAGTTGGTGTATTTTGCCCCTTTAATTTCCAAAAGAATAGACTACCCACAACTTGGTCAGCGGGTGACGCTTGCTGAGGAACTTGCCAGTTACCATAGGTTGCCTGGTAAGGATCATCGTAAACAGGGGGCGCCTCCGCAACATCTGGGGAAGCGCCGTACGTGATATCTTGGCGCTTTATTCCTCGTTGAACGTTGATGTTCTTTCCTTGTTTCATTTGAACTGGACCTTTGAAATTTGCTTGTTTTCCGACGAATGGATGAAGTTGTGATGGACCACCAACCTTATTTGATGTTGGTTGGCAAGGAGCAGCATCGTTGAACTGTGAACACTGATCACTGGCACCACCTCCTCCACCTCCACCTTCTTGACCACAACCTGATTTTTAAAGAAAAGAATCAGCAAGCACAGGAAAAAATATATTATTTCACAGAAAATTTTATTATAAGCTGTAACGCTATTCAAGTTGAAGCAATCTTCTAGTAACGTTACTTAGGCAGCGCACCGAGTTTGACAGTGTACATCAGCCTGTCCTCTGATAAGAGGAAACTGCTTGCTTGTTTTATTTCCAGTAAAGCAGGTATTATCTTTATAGAGAAGGCTAGAAAGGCAAATAATTGGGAAAAAAAAAACAGTTGTCTGTCTAGGTAAAGCCTTATTTAGTTGTTGACATCTTCAATTTGAGTTCTCGTTTTGACACGATCTTGCAAAGAAGTTAACATTTTTTTCTAAACTTGTTAAGCTAATCATCAAAGCAGTCAACCAGTTGAGCGAATGACTTACAGCACCAGCCGTGGTTGTTACAGCCACAAGAGCATCCAGGCATTCTCCACGGCCCTCCACATCCGAACTGATTACATCCAAACGGACTTCCGTGTCCTCCCCAACCTCGATGAAAATTCGGTCCGTATTCCGGGTATAATGGACCTGGCCCCCATCCCCAGGGACGAGGCCAATCTAATAGGCTGTCTTCGAGCCCTACTGGACAATCATACGGAGAACCTAAGAAGCATCTTCTATTTTGGAACTTTTTGAAGTTTTTTTGCTCGCGTCTCCTTTTGTCGTTGATCTTGGTTCCGTCCGCTGAGTCCACGATTTTTCCTGTTTTACTCGGCTCTACGTTTGGCTCATCGTCAAGTGTTTCTCTTCGACTCCTCTTTAGGATTCCCTCAGTTTCCTCGGCAAGGGTGATAGTCAAACCGAGGAGGCACAAAAGTGTCAAATGGAATAACAACGAACCCGCCATATTCTCAACTGACTTGCTGGAGAAAAGTTTCAAATTTTTCTGTAATTTTAAGTCATCTTAAGTTTGAGGTAAGATTTGTAAAAATAAAATCATCAAAGGAATGTTTTGACGATCAGCCATCCCCTCATTAACATTTCAAGACCTCAGAAGTTTCGTCTTAAGTGTCTCATTAGAGTACCTCAAGTCTATCATAACTCGTTTTAAGATATATTCAGACATTTTTTCTTGTTGCTTTAAGGCAAAAAATTCCTTTTATAAGTTTTAACCACGGAATAGCACCAAGACTTTATTTGTCGTCGATTCTTATGACCTGAATCAAACCTGATGGCTTGCTTGTGGTACTACTATAATCGCCTTCCCGGGAAACACTTAAACACACCCATTATGACATGTTTAATTATTTAACGGTACGTAAAAGCAAACATTTCTTGAAAATGAAAAACATAGTGAAATCTGAGAAGATGTTACTGATGAAGTGCCTTGTTCTTAAATGAATAAGTTGCACGAGCAGTTCGCCAAAGAAATCACCACAAGAAAGTACTAACAATCCATGATTAACGAAAGCACCAAAATGAAAATGTTTCTAGCCAAACGTTTGTACAGCTTCATGGCTTTGTTGGCAATATTTGTTCTCCCGGTCATTTAACCAAAGCCTAAGTGAGCTTAAATAAGCAAGCTAAGTCGTTAAGATAAGCTATCCATTGAGTTCTTTCCGGGCAATGTTAATGATAATACGGTCATTGACCTTTTGTTTGTGTTGCTGAGCATCTCTGAGTGGTTTAACAGCGTCGGACGCTTTGTCGTTTACTTTTTCGGTCTCTCCACAACCTGTAAAACAAATAAGACTTTTATTGTTTAGGCAATATTTATGATAATACGGTCACTGTTCCTTTGTTTTTGTCGATGGTTATGAGAGTCCATGCATTTGATTTGAATTGTTTTTTTTTTCCATTAGTACAACCTACCATAAGCTTCTACGATAAGTAACCACTTAGTCTGCGTTTTAGCTTAGGTTGGAGGTGGGAGCTTATCCCGTTTTTCGATTCCCCCCCCCCCCCCCTCCGGATCGGATGTTAATTTATCTCAGAGTCATATCCAGTATATTGGATGAAGAATACAGCACAATGGCCCAGGCAGGCACAAACCTGGACCGCTATATCCGGAGTCCAGCGTCGCCGTTTGCCTCTCTTTTGAGCAAAGATTTTTTCTTGTTAAATAGACACATACAAAATATGAGAAACTGATTAAAATTGGCATGCTTGTTGCACGAGTCCACTGTTGGTCAAAATAACTAAATTTCGTCTGCTGAGTAAAAGGTATACATCCACAGCATTCTTCGATATTTAACCACTTCACAAAACGTCAACTTTAAACATTGCGCGATCTAAAACAAAAAGCCTTAAACCAAGAACAACCAGAGTTTTAATAGTGTTCTTAATAGTGGGTAGTGGTTTGCCAGTTTCAACTTACAGCACCATCCTTGTTGACCGCATGGATATCCACCCTGCTGCGGCCCTGTCTGACTATTGTCATTAAACCTCTCCTTCCAGTTCCAACCATATGCATTTTGCTGTAGGTCGCCATCATACCTGTCCTGTACCCAAGCCCACTCATCTCCAACGTCGTATGGTGGCCCTTCTGCTGGAAAGTGAGGAGGCACTTGCGGACCGACTAATGGATCATTCCATTGAATCTGTGTCTCCAAAAATCCATCTGGGCAACCGGCGCCTGGTGAAAGCCCACAGAAGCAACGTCTTGATCGCTTACGACTGGCTGGTTTGGTTAGATGTTCGTCTAGCCTGTTGTGGAAGTGTTGATTGTTGTGGCCGGCTTCAATTGGCCTCGCCTCATATCTCTTGAAAGCGTGCTCACCAATTTCGAGTCTTCTTTTGATTTCCTGTGAACTTTGTTTCAAAGGATTGATGTTCTTTCCTTTAATTCCAAAAGCAAGGGGGAAAAGGATAAACAATTGAAGCAGTAACCTGTCCATAATTTATTCCTGTATTGAGTAGATCCGTTTTCACCTCAAAGACTTGTATCGCCACATGAAATGGGAGGTGCAAATTACGCAAAGCATTGTCACGAGGTAGCTAAAGTGTTACGCTCTACATGTTTTAGACTTACATTTAGGTAATTTCGACATGTACAACTTATTTTTAGGATAATATAACAAAAGGAGGACGGAATATTCTTACAGCTTTATTTTGTATTTGGATGTAGTTTATAATGAACAATAATAATTATGACAAAGATTTGATGACTGATGAGCTGATCTATGTCTCTTTCTGGTATTTTGGACATTTTCTCCGCCCTCGTGCTGCCTAGTTTAATAATTGTGATGAAAACACCAGACGAGAATAAGGCGAGAACTGAAACTTGGCCATTTTTAGCGGAAGCTTTGTCCGTCTCAGGTTTCTATTCCTTAGAAAAGAATGATTGAGTAAAGGTTATGTGTATTAATCAATTCTTTTAATTTCACTGACTCTTTAGAAAGAAATCAGTCTTCTAGAGCTGTTTGCGTCTGCGTAGGAAACAATGACAGTGATGGTATCATGAGCCACTCTCTAATTCCTGAAGTGATCGTCTGATCCTACTTTATAATAAAACATTTTGGTCTAACGATAAAAAGTTTAGGAGATATAAGTAACACGTGGAGTGACGCGGTTAATAAACATTTTAAACTTTATTGAGAGTTTCTGCATTAGGTGCAGATATATACAAATTAACGAAGCAGAAAACGGCAATAGACAGTTTCTCGATTATTTTAAATCTTTAATCACCAGCGATGTATTTGCTTGTTCAGTGTTTTCTTTTCACATCTTTTCTATACTTGGCTTTTTGCTTGAGAAGTTTGCATTATAGACATTATCACGATATAGCTCAACGGAGAATATTTCGTCGAATCGTCAGTGGAGATGGGATATTTCTTCTCATTCTTCCGTCTCCTGTTGTAATGGAAAAAGATACATAACTGAGTCGCTTACATTGCTTAAGCAGTTTTATGTCTCGAAAAAGCTAAAAATCAGTTATTTTACTTCTTTAACCTGGAAACTATTGTCGCTTTCCCTAATATTGCTGACCCTTTTGAAATGAACAAAATCAGGCCAATACAAGCTAGACACCCAAATTAGTAAACAGCTAGGAACTGGAACACATCTTAACATGTAGTACCAGGGAGAGCCTCAAAATAGCAGTATTAAGTTTTAAATGTAAAATTTCGAAAACAAAGCCCTTTTCTTTATAAAATCCTTGATAGCAACCTGCTTCAATAATCGTGCTTAAAAATTATAATTCCTTTATCATATCAATTATCGAAACAAATTAATTCTCCAATTTTATAATAAAGAAAAAATAATTGATATTTTTTTCAATTTTCAAATAAATTGTTTCCAATAGCTTTAAGAAAACAACAATTTTTTAAACTTACTCAGCCAAACGTGCTGAATATGCCCGTCGTTAAACAGACGCGGTGAACGTCGACCATAACCATTATGATGCATGAACCCGCCGCCATGAAATTTACATCCGCATCCTCCACAACCACAGCAGCAACCTCCACCGCATCCATACTCCCCACAGCCGCACCCAGCGGCATCCAATTCATCAGCAGCGCCAACACCTCCAAAATCTCCATTACTGCCGCAATTACCACATCCACATCCACATCCACCACAACCACCAGAGTTTGAATTACCAACGTAGTCCCACGGAGACAGCCAGCCGGGAGGACATACCTGAGGATGGGAACGTTTTTTGGAATTATTTTCTCTATTTCCTTTTCTGTGGCTTTCGTTTTGATCGTCGTTACTTTCTTTCTCTTCGAATTCGCCATTTTTAGCAACATTATGAAGGTTTTCTTTATCGTGTTCAGATTTCAATGGATCCGTCTCGTCTTCGCTAACATCTTCGTGAATGCTTCGTACTGTGGATTCCATTTCTCCTTCGTAAATTGGCAGATCTATGTTTTCGCGGCCATGAGAAATCGTCATTTGGACAGAGAAAAAAATTACTAACACAGCATTTAGTGTAAAAACTTTCATTTTGATAGAAAATGGCTCCTGACTTCTCCACTTCAAATAAATGTATTCGAAAATAAAACTCTCAAAAAGCAGGTGCCACTTTCATGCAGTAAGAATATCCTCTATTGACCTCCCATTATGAAGGAGACAGATTTTGGTGATGTCACTGAGGCATGAAAAGTATCAAGGAAAACGTCTTTCTTCAATAAACCAAAACAATTATAGCTGGTCTCCAACTCAAACTAATATTTTTGTCCTTCATAGAAAATAACAACCACTTTCTGAAGAATTTAAAGAAAATAAATCAAGTTTATCCATTTTGATAAAATCATGGGTGTGGTTTGCTTTCTGGTACCATTGCGATGCTATTGTTAAATTATAATAAGTTACCCGAGGCCGAAAGCCAATAGCCATAATATAATTTTCGTACTTGAAACTGTGATGTCTCCAGTTCGAAAAACTTACATCGGATTTGTAAATTCTACAAGAACGAGCGCGTCTTATATCAAAAGATAAATATGTCATATTGCGAGTTTATTTATCCGGTTCTGAAGACTTTTCGGGCTTGACAATAGCACAGTCTTTTCACTTAATATAGCCGAGATTAGCAAACGCCAAGAAATCTACTATCAGGAACAAATAGCTGAAAATTTGTATTTTTGAATCACGAGTTACTCAAGTATAATTCTCATTTTATTTTTACTGCACTGGATTCGATGCGCAAAAGTATCAGATGTACAACAAAGGACGGTTGATCAAACAAAAAAGGATCATTTCTTCGTACTGCCTATAAATTCAATTCACGGGATCTGCAAATAGGACATCGTATCTACTGCTTTAAAATATACTGTTATCGTATTATACACAGAAGTGTCTACTGAAACATGAAACAGTGCAAATACCCTTACGTCCTCCGGTTATAAGCTATTGGCTTAATGTGTTGGTTTACTTACAGGAAAAGGGCTTCTATTTTTCGTGAGGGGTGGGGGTATAAATGCTATCAGAAAAGCCTTAGATGTGTACTGAGGAATAATAAAGATACGCAAGATACCTTGCCATTTTCCGTCTTTGATTTTACTTTGACATGAAATCGATCATTTCAGTCACTACATTTCGAACAGTAACAAACTTCTAACTTGCAGTTAAAGATAAATCGAATATCCGGTGCATGTGATTTCTAGTAAATATTGTTCACTAGCCCAAAACAACTATACTCTACTTGCATTATTTTTCCCACCAATTTATTAATGCAATTTATCGACAACTTTGTGTAAGGACATAAGGACAAGTGGGGCTCTTAGGCCATGGGGCTTGCAACCGAAATTATTTTTTGTAAGCTAAGCGGAAAGGTTCGAGAAAGGTGGGTTAACTGAATATCGGTTAAATGCGGGTGTTGGGGGGAAGATACAGAAAATATTTTATACGTACTAAGTAGGGTATGACGTCAGTCAAAGTAAAATAAGGGCTTGTTTAAGCCACCAAAATAGAAAAGCTTTCCATAAACAATATAACACCTTTTTGATAAGAAGACTAAATTCTCACTTGTTGAACAGTTTTAGCTAAATCAAGTTTATAAAGGATATATTAAAAAAATTGTTATTTTATTATAGGAACCTTCAAGTCGTGACTGAATCCTTCATGTGTGACATATATTTACAAAAAAGTTTCAATTATGCTCTAAGAAACATTTTCTCTGCTTGATTGGCCAATGGAAAGTGAAGACGCGTGTTCACCTTTTTGTTTTCGACATTATAGTCTTTGAGCTCAGAACAAGATGTATCGATAAAGACTTATCAATTTAAAACCATCCTGTACGTTTGGTAACTTGACCTGTTTCAAAAGTAATCGTTCGACGATCAAGTGGAATATTTCCTTTACTGAGAGCTTGTACGCAAATTATTTATCCCTTTATGCAATCATCGTACAGGACAACAGGAAAGTGGCTTCAGTTATTTTCATACAATTCATCTTTATTTATCAAACCACGATTCTATTAATTTACATTACAGACTGGTTAAACAGCTCGGTTATCAAGCTGAGAGAAATATATTAACACACCTGCATGGTTTTTGAATATGGATACATAGTGCTTTTATAATTGCCTTTAATTTTCGTGAGGTCGAACGCCTATGTATTCTTGTTCTGCTAAATTGAAGTCTTTTTTACAAACCTTTATACCTTTTTTTACAATTAATGAATTTTTGACAGTGGCTGATGCACTTTTGGAGATGCTTGAGGAAAAAGAGGTTTATCCTTTTGAACTTTATCTGGTTTTTGCTGTGGGAGGTCATCTTCTTTACCTTCAGCATCTTTACCGTTCTTCTTACAACCTGGTGAGAACCAAAACGCAACAATCAACAAAGAAGTAGGAACTTCGTATAGTAGCCTTCGTTTTATACTGAAGGGAAGGGTGGCGAGGGTTAACGTGAACGTATCGTTTTGTTTGGGAGTGCTCTGGATAATTCCCACTAATTTCCCTTCGCAGATCTAGTATCTATTTTCTCCACATCATCTCAGACCAGGTGTTAAATTTGTTACACATCTAAGACCGGAAATAAATTGACATTCCAAATGCGACTAACTGAAAATATTTTAAATCTCAGGTTAAGAGAAGGAAAGTAAGTCCCCATCTCAGCCATCCTGCCCTATCCAGCAGTGAATACCCGAAAGGAAATTTGATCGTCCCCCCCTTCCGCTAGGTTCGTTGTCCTTCTCAAAGGAAACACGCTGCATGCTAGAACAGCGCGGTAGCAAACATTTCTTGTGCGATTTTGTATTTAATACCAAATAGAAACAAATAGCACAAAATTGCAAAGTTTGAAAACAACAGAAAACAGTGACAGAAAAAGCCTTCCATAGCTTCCAAAATTGTTCCGCCAGTTCTTTTTTTTTTTTTACAATGGATTTTAAATTTAAAAATATTGAATTGTTTTTGTTTGTTTGTTTGTTGTTTGCTTGCTTGCTTGTGTGTCTATGTCTCACTTTTTTTTGTCCCTTTTGATAGTTGCCACGCCGCTTGCCGTATAATTATCAAAATTTATTCCAAATAATAATTATTTTGGACCCAGACTAATGATTGTTAGTGCTAAAGCTACCGGGTTTTGTGTTTGCATGCTTGTATTGTGGAAGAATTTAATTATCTTATGCCTAAGTATTAAAACACGTTACTTACAGCACATCATAACAGGCGGGTATCCACAGCCCCCTCCGCAACCACATCCACCACACCCACCACACCCACCACACCACCACATCCACCACATCCACCACATCCACCGCATCCACCAAATCCGCCAAATCCACCAAATCCACCTCCGTATACGGGATGTCCTACTCCGTACCCACCATAACCACCCAAGCCATAAGGTGGTACCATACCACCGAAGCCTCCACATCCTAGGCCAGGCCAGCCACCACCGAAGCCACCACATGGTACGGTGTAAGGTCCACTGCAGCCGATCACCTCAAATGAGTGCGCAGGTCCGCAAGGAAATGGGCACATACATCTTCTCCTGACCTTTTTCATGCGGTTGACAGGAGGTTCAAGTGGCGTTATCTCGATATTTCCAGGCGGACTTGCAAAATCCAATGAAAATGGGTCTTGCTTTACCTTTACCTCTTTCTGGGATGGGTTCTGCGAGCCCGGGGGTTGCAATGCAGTTATAGTGAAAGGTCCTTGGATTCCCATTGCATTTTGCATCTGTAGTTCTTCCGTGTCGGAATCAGATTTCTTTTTACTTTTCGATCGGTCACGTTTTGGCGAAGACTTCTCCTCTTTTGTCTCACTATCATCTTCATCTTCGTCTTCTAAGTCATCACCACTAGAATCCTTAATCTTTTCCTCATCTTCGAGTTCCATGTACACGTCTCTCTTTTGTCTCGTTCGCGGCTCCTCCGTGGTACTTCCATCTTCTTCGTCTTCATCATCAGTTTCACCAGAATTTTCTAACTCATCGTCAACATCAGGTTTATCTCCGTGCCTGGAAGTTGGGTCGCCTTCGTCTTCTTTGACTGGCTTAGCTGGTGTCAAAACGAACGCAAACAATAGGACAATTAACACAAAAACGGCCCTCATGTTTTGTTTTTCTTTGCTTGAGGAGTCAAAATTGTTCTTTTGCCTAATGTTTTTGCATCCGTGAGTCACAGTTTCCGAGAGAACGTAATGTTACGTCATTGTTTCCCTGTTCAAGTGGCGTAAAAGGTCACCTGTAGAATTGTATCAAGCACTCAAATAAGACCTGTTAGCCTTGCTTCTAAAAGATCGAAGATCTTCTTAATATTTTCGTAAACAAAAGCGTATTGTAGGCGCCCACTGAGGTGACAATGAACAACTACAGAAGTGTGGAATGAACCACTTGATCGTAATAAAAGAGTTATACACATTTTTGATTTTTTTTTTTTTTTTTTTTTTTATTTTTTATTTAAAAAATTGTTAAAAAAAAAAATAAAAATTTTTTTTTTTTTTTTTAAAAATTTTTTTAATAAAAAAAAAAAAGCAGTTGAACACAACTGAATTGAATGAATTCTTATTTGACTGAATTGAGTCATTACCTTTTTGTTTCAATTCGTTCTAAGTTTAAAAAAATAGGTCGCATTCAAAAACAATAACGCAAATGAAAACTATAAAGCCTATTTCGTTATTTGCGTGGATATTGAATTCAATCGCGTTTCTTGTAAGCCATTGAACCAAAAGTAAAACATTCTCTCCAGTTGTTAGCTTCTGTAATGAAATATTGCTTGTTGCGGAAAAACTTCTTATACGCTTCAAAGCAGGAGAGGCAACGGTTGGGTAGCTTACAAAGGGTGCATTCTCATAGACAAAGCGTAGGACTACTGAGTCCTAAACACTCATATGGCTGTCATAAACTTCCGTTTAGTTTTCAGTTTCATTTGCTACTTTATTTCCTCTTTTATTAAATTAACCTTTTTGTCTATATGGCTGCGTTGTGTGAATCATTTATTTCAAGGTTGCGCGAATGAAAGACCTAACAAGAATTGCTGGTTACTGACAAATTGTCAACATGGTGGTAGAAACGGTTGGGTGAATTTGAAATCTCTTTTTACCAATATTTTTTCTTTTCGTATTGAAAATGCACAAACAAAACCTATAAAACATCTTTCCCTTACATTAAAGTGTTTTTAAGAGGAAGTTTTTAACAGAAGCCATAACAAATCAATAATTTATTGCCAATAAATCAGAAATTCTTTTAGTAAACAAGACAGGCTGCCTTATGAACCTGCACAGGCACAAATTGACCAATAGCAGAGGCGCTAATTTTTTATTGAACAAGTGAGGCCTAATGCCACGTTAAGTTGGTTATTCTACGCTTACCAACAAAATCCTAAAAACCGAAGGGTTTTGAAGTAGCTTCTTCATCGAGGCCTTCAATTTCAAATTGGAAGCCTCTAGAAGAAGTCTTCAGCTACAATGGCGAAGGTATCATCAAAGATATTGATATTTCTCGGATTCCTTTGCGTTTACATATACGGATCAAAAGGTAGACCATACAATCTCGACGATGTAACTGCAGCGGAAGATCAAAACAAATTTGAAGAAAGCGATCTGTTGAAAAGATCAAAGACTGGCAGTGGCGGGCAAGACAAAGGTATGGAATTCATTCGACACTAATTCGGATAAATTGAAAAAATACTACATCGTTCACGGTTTGTTTGTCGCCTTATGAGTCTCACCTGCAAGTAATGTCTTTAATTAAGAAACGATATAGGTCAAGAAATTGATGGCTGATATTGCTATTATATATAAAACTAGTTGTAGGTTAAATTTCCCATTATGATATATATTTTGTCAAAATTGAACCATCTTTCATTGTTTTCGGTCAACAAAATACACTAAGGCCATTGCTTTAATTACATTCTGGAATTATTTGTGAGGTTTCTCTAGTCTGATTTTAGATGCATCTCTCCGACAAAGCTAAAGGAATTGCTTGTTCTTTTTCATAGCAAACATAAATGATCTACTAAGACACTGATAAAAATTTGAAATGAAATTTGTCATGGCGGTAATAAAAAGAGGAGTAAAAAATACGGTTGTGTGTTTTTAGAAGCAAACCCACATAATTCAGTAGTTTTCGTGCAAAATAGATGAGATTAACTAACGATCGATCGATATTTTTTTACGTTTAGATAAATGTTAGCAAAACCAAAACTCGGTCTAAAACGCACTATTATATTTTGATATAACTAAGGACAAGAAAAAAGACAATCTGCGAACTGCATTGAACACAATAGCCACCTGCAATAGGTGTCTTACAATTAGCGATCAGGTTCAAAGGAGAGGGTGGCTGTTTTCAAGAAGTCAGGTTAGCTTAAACTGGTTCAATGATTTTTCGTTGGATGTTTTTGTTCGTCTAAATTACATCAGTCGCAAACTTCGCAAACCTAAGCGAAGGAAAATAAACTAAAAATACTGACAACATAAACATATTTATAGAGCATATTTCCACCTTTCAAAATTAAGTGTCAAAACTAGTTTTTATTTAAACAGTCGATGAGATGACGTTTCCAACGTCTTATCAGAAACCACCGTAAGACCTTAATTCTCCTATTTTAAACTGCTTTTCTCAATTAATTAATTATGCCCCTATGTGTATATCAAATAAACACTGCCAGTGTTTGAAGATAATATTAAAAGTAGCACTCTTCTTATTTTCAGGCCACAAAGAATATAAGGGAAACAAAAAGCAAGTCATAGATGCCCTCCATCTTGGTCCCTACCACCACGGGCATCCATGGGGCACTATATCACAGTGGCCGGGTTTTCACTGGGGCGGCCACCCATCGCGTCACGGAGGGTGGACCGGTTATCCATCACTTGGAGGATGGCACAAATCTCACATTTCCAAAAAGAACTCTAAAAAATCTGCGCACAAAGCAGCTTTGAAGCGTCATATGCTTCCCACGTTTGCCTTCCCGACTTATGGATTCGCCTACCCCTCCTTAGGGTTTGCTGCCGTGCCATTCACTCCCTCACCTGTTCCCTGGGGTTACGCAGCATACCGTTCCAAAGTTCCTGCAAAGTCAACAAAAGGACAAACCAGGTCTTCAGTGAAGGGCTCTGAGGCGAGCAAGAGATGGTGGCCTGGATATATGGGGGGATGGGGTGGTTGGGGATTAGGAAATGGAGGATATCCCGGATGGGGTCCTTTAGGCGACTGGGGACATGGTTACGATTTTGGTGGCTTTGGTCACGGATGGGGCATAGGTGTTGGTAATAGCTTTCATCCTTTTTTGAGAGCTGAAATTCCTGGAAAACTAAGCAAGAAAGATAAGGCCCAGAAGCGTTGGTGGCCTGGTTACATGGGTGGATGGGGAGGTTGGGGCTTAGGAAACGGTGGTTATCCTGGATGGGGACCTTTAGGTGATTTCGGGGGCCACGGATGGGGTGGATACGGTTACGGGCACGGACTCGGATTAGGTTATGGTTACGGGCATGGATTTGGATATGGATATGGACACGGCCACGGTTTCCGCTCCAATGTTCCTGGTACCGAAGACGGAGAGGAAGAAGGCCCAAAACGAGGATTTATAAACCAACCATTCGGAGGTGTTGGCAACCCATGGTATGACTACGCGCCATTTGCAGACTATGACTATCCTTTCTTTGGCCACAGCCAATACATTCCTTATCCAGAAGCACTGTACGGGGATTTCTTGCCATTTTATGGGTTAAGTCCGTACGCAGCAGGTCCTTTTGGATACGGGTTCAATGGAATCAACGGTTTTCATGGAGGACATGGCTTTTTTAAATCAAAAATCCCCACAGGCAAATCTAAGAAAACACAAAAAAACAAAGAAGAAGGAGCCACCAGCCGGCACTTTGTTCACAATTTTCATCCTGGTCGAATGGGCTGGGGAGGAGCCATATACCCCGGTCACGGGTACCACGGTGTCTTTCCTTTGTTAGGCGCTCACACTTACGGCCTTTATGGTGCAGGTTTTTACGGTCCTTATGGACCTCCGCACGGGGCATTTGGTCCGTACCATAGGTCAGACGTCCCCGAACATGAAGAAGAAAGCACCCAGAGTAGACAAGTGATAAACTATAATCCTGGTTGCTGTGGATGGGGTGGATGTAATTATCCTGGTTGTGGCTATATCGGTGGGTGGACCTGGCCCTTACCATGCCATTTCCACCACTGCGGTTGTTGCCCATGCTGGACACGTTCCAAAGCCCCCAAAAAGCAAGAACTGAAAGAGGAGAAAGGAAAGTCTAGACAAGAAATTGAAAGTCCGGGAGAGGGCGAAAGCAACGAGGGCAAATCAGAGGACCCGAGAACACGTCCTCACCTTGAGGGTGCCGACTTGTTGCAATCAGAGATGCAGAATCTGGCCATGGGGTTTCCTGGGATTGAAAAACTGCACACGCCTATGGGTCTGACGAACCCTGAAGGTCAAGAATCCCAGAGTTTCAGTGACCAAGAAAACCAAGAAATGGAATCTAATGAGCAAAATTCGTCACCTGAACAAGCCTTGGCTCCTGCAACTATTGCTGCTATGACAGGAATGACCCCAGAGGAAGGAAATGGCTTCAGAGCGCCCTCACAAGGAAACATGGAGGAACAACAAGAAGGCCAACAACAATCTGCTGGTGATTTAATGTCCAGCTTCAATATGAGTCCTTCGAATGAAGGCGAAGCACAGGTTGAATCGTTTGGTGAAACAGGTGAGCTGATTGCGAAAGGCGCTTTCTTCCATGAGGGCGTGATCTAGATATTTGTTATTAACACTCTTTCACCTTCTTTTGTAAGGAAATCCAAACATGTACGCTACGGGAGCAGAAGAACAAACCACGGAGTCTGCCTCGCGCAGAGCTGATATTCCCGGCCAGACGGAGGGAGATCTAATCAAGAAACAGGCTGTCGCATATCCATATCATTACCTTTACCCTGGGTATGCAATGGCGCACGGAATCAACCCATATTACCACTTCGCGCCCATAAATTATGTAAGGCATACATTGTGACTTAATTCCCCTTAAGCACCATAGTCTCATAACCTAGTTCGCAGTCGATCTTCCACTAAGGGTTGTTTCTTTGTACAAGGAACTTGATTACGTACACAGATTATGGACTTGTCTGTTTATTGATTGACCCTTCTAGTTCGAGTCATAGCAATACAATGTAAGACTGATTATTTCATCCAGTATAAACTATAGGACACCCGAAGGTGAAAATATCATACACGTACTGCTATTGGATTTGACGTAATCTTTCTTATCTGTTGCTGTTAATTAAATTGTGGGCATTCAGGGGGAGGGATGGTCGTGTTAAGCACCTGAGGTCGGATTTCAAGAGAGCAATGCATCTACGTATTTCCTAGACTGTTTAAGTGGGGCTGTTCCAGGAAACTTATTGGGAGGCTCGTTGGCCTATTGGTTAGTGCGCTGGACTCCGGATCGAGCTTTCTGGGTTCGAGCCCCGGCCTGGCCGGGCACTGCGTTGTGTTCTTGAACAAGATACTTTACAACCATAGTGCCCTTCTTCACTTAGGTGTATAAATGGGTACCGGCGAATTTACTGCTGGGGTTAACCCTCCCATGGACTAGCATCCCATCTAGGGGAGAGTAAAAATACTCCTAGTCGCTTCATGCTGCTGAAACCGGGATAAGCGCCGCCCTGATGGGCCACTAGGCTCATATGCAGAATTTGCCTTAACCTTTTCATATTAATTACTTTTAAATGTTCTGTCTTGCTAGTTACTTTATAATACTTCTCAAGTGGCAAGTATTTGCAGCTATTGTTGGTATTGCTGTGTTGTGTTTGTGTATGTTTTTTTTAGTACCCTTTGCCTTGAAGGATTCCACTGTGAATTTGAGCTCTTGTTTGTCTGTCTGTCTGTCTGTCTGTCTTCTGTTGTCTGTCTGTCTGTTGTCTCTGTCTCTGTGTGTCTGTCTGTTGTAAATAAAGTATCCTCACTCTGTCTGTCTGTCTGTCTGTTTGTTTGTTTGTTCGTTTGTTTGTTTGGCTGACCAAAACCTGTAGACGACAGAGTTAATAACCAGTGAATTTTACGTTTCCTTGTTTTTTAACACCCCTTTAGGCACAACACCTGATGCAGTACCCTTCAGCTTACCCACTGGCACACGCTGGGTTTGCTCCACAAGCATTAGCAGCATACCATGATCATCCCACCCACTCCATTCACGTGGGAGCACCAAATGTCAATGTCGATGTTCACACGACACGGGAACATGTTGCTCACCACTTTGAAAAACAGGTAGGATGTCGTTTTGCATGCAATGTGCTTTAATAATTTGTTTATTGCAAAGTACTATGATCGAGGTATTTAATCTTGTCTTGTTTCATGATCGACTCAAATAGCTGCTGCGATGTGCCCAAAAAGTGTTAGAAATTTTATCTCTTTATCGGTTTTACATATCTTACATCCCGTTCATATTAAATAACATCGAGACCAAAGCGTTACGGAGAGTTAAATTACTTTTTTGCATCTCCCAGTAACTGAAGATTTTGGCTGTTGGCAAACTTGCAATCAGATTAACTTAACACGGTCCTTGGAGCGCACGCACTGTTTTAATATTTACTTTCCTTATCGTCTCACTTTTTTCTCACTACCTTTTATTTCAGAAAGGAGGCAAACTAAAAGAACTGGTGGGACAGTTTTCAGAGAAGTTGAAATTCAAGAATAAACACAGGCAATCTTCCCATAAGAAGAAAGTGACGAAAAGGCAGATACCTTCGTTTATGTCTCCAGCCATGAACCGACAAATGGGATTTGCACCTGCTCTTAGGTCTATATAACTAAACATGATGTTAAAGTAATTATTAACTTCGTTAAAACAAACACAACACCGTTGCTTGTCTTTTTTGACAAAATTGCAAATGAGCAGTTGAAAAATACTTATAATACTTGACTTAAAAAGTAAAGTAAAAACAAGAGCATACAATCTTTTATGAGGCGTTAAAACATGTTTCTTTCAATCACGTTGATGTAATTTTATAGATAATTAAATGCCATTAAAATGCCTTCAAGACTGATATTTCTCTCAAACTGTCTTGTGCAACGCTCATAAGCAGTACGTAAACGTTTTCGATAAAAAGGCATGTGTTAGTTTGGAAAGTTTTGGCAAGCATGATGAAAATTCAACTCATTAATATTACATGCATTTCATATCAACGTGTTAGATTATTCAATATACACAATATCTTCTTATAAAATAGTTTTAAAATTGCGAGAAAGGGAATGCCTCATGCCGCTCTCAATCGAAAACATTTACAATGTTTCCCAGTTCCAAGTGCAAGGAGAACAAAAAAATTCCCAGATCAGAATGTCCCTGGGGCCATAAACCATTTGTTACAAGGTCTCGTCCGGCATTTCCACAAGGACACCCAAAACCAGTGCGCATGCGTCATTCCAATTCTCGCTGTAAATACGCATGCTCAATTGAGTCAAATGTTGGTGCACTTGAATATGACAATATAGTCCCACAATAAACGAACACCATCATTCAGCTTGAAAGAGACGAAGTTTCTGAATGCGACCGAAGAAAAGGCAAATGCGGAAGAAAAATCATGAATAATATATCGCCTTGAAAAATCATAGAGTACTGTCAATTGTGCACATGCTTGTAACACGATCTTTTTTTTTTACCCAGTATGACAGTTACTCGGTGAAAACCCTTTCCATATTACTTATGCAATTCATTGGAAGCAAAGGTTTAAAGGACATGCTATTTTGAAATTAGTTTCCACTGCAATTCAACTTTAGTTTTCTCTCAGAGAGCGATACTGAAAGAGAGCGATACTGAATGTCATGTTTCCACGGAAACAACGGATCCAATGTCAAATTACACAGTTCACCTCCATTTGACTCAACAGTATATTGGCAAATTGCTTATGTTCCTCACCCCTACCCTTTCGTTGTAGATACCCAGTCCCCAACACTGCAGGCCTCCTGGGAGGAAGGTAAGTTGCTGTTCAAATTTCTCATCACAATTGTCGCCAAATGTTCGTTTGTTCTTGTTTGACCTACTGATGACCTTTCATAATGCAATTGTCAGAGTTACCCACAAATGATAAAATTTGCACGGTTCTAGTTCCGGCTTTCCTTGAAAAAATATGAAACAAGAATTAGCTACAATCCCGGCCAAAACGGTTGAGACACTTTGCTAATTTTCACCAATTTTGGTACTACAGCTCATTTTTGTCAATCCCCTTTCGAGCCTCCCCTATTCAATGTTGTCAATGTTGTCATTTTTATGGAAACAAAGCCTGGTGAATTGCAAAACCCATAAAACAACATTGAATTGGAGGGGAGTGGGATAACATGTTTTCAACAAGCTTGCAAGTCAAGACATTCACAAAAATATGTGAAATGCGTTTTTCTCAACTGGTTTCGTCCGGGATTGAAGCCTTTTGGTATTTAGAAGTGTCGTTCGCATGAGGGTAGCTGGTACAGAGAAACGCCGCTAATAAAAGCAATGAGTGCAAAATTTGAAGGTATCAAGGTCGGGAAGCACTAGGCGACAGGCTCTGCGACAAGTCGCTCCGTGTGTAGTTTCTCAAAATAAGTCGCTGAGCTGCGACAAGGGGCGCTCGCTTGCTCAGTATACGCAGAGAATTTGGAAGAGTTGGAATGTGAACTAGTTTTTCAAGTCAAATAACTAGTTTGAATTAGTGCGACTGATCGCAGCGACAAAATTCTTTCTCAGCGACAAAAACTGTCGTAAAAAAGTAACATGTCACACGAGGAAACATATTGCAGCAACCTGTCCCCACGACAAATTGCAGCGACTGGTCGCCTTTTGTGTCCCGATTTTTAGGGGCTTGGTCCAATTATGACACTGGCACCTGTCCGTTTTAAATTATGTCATTACAGACTTAATTTGACTGACTCCTTTCTAATTCTGTTCGAAGTACAATGGGCACAGACGACAGTTTTTGATTGAAATACATTTTTCAGTTTTCATTTCTTTTCTTTTTTTTCCATCTTATATTTCATCAGGACTTTTGAGTGGTAGTATATCCACGGGGTGAATTTATTTTAAAAAGTTTAGGGACTTCAAAACGTGGCCGTTTGTGGAACTCAACTGGCCATCTATTGAAAAGTAATCGACTAAGAATTAAAGCTGTTGAGTTACGATGACAAAAGTATAACCTTTTAACAAATTAATGGCTTAACTAGCCATGAGTTACCCTGTAGCTCAGTGGAAAGAACGTCCCACAACGCGAGAAAGGTCCCTTGTCGGGAACAATGCCCTGCTACATGTCACTCAAGGATATGCCTTATACAATAATGACGTTAGAATCCCAAAACCATACTCCCCCACCCCCATTAAGTTTTTCCTGCATATTTATCTTGTTATGATAGATCATAAGTTGTATAACTAAGTAGTTCCAAGGCAGTAGAAATCAAGAAACCACTCCAAAGTCCAAACAACAATCTCGCTTACTTCTTCGATGCACGTACACGTCTCAACGAGCTCTAAGCTCTTCGGTGTTACGTGGGTAAATAAATTATATTTGCATTTTTCTCCTTATTATATATACATATATATATCTTTCTATGATTTCGCAGTTCCCCAGCCTTAATTTTACTCAAAATACGTCTGTGTGTTAACAAAGACGTTCACAGTAGGTAATGCATCTCTTTATCTCTTTTCAGCATGTTTTCAAACCTGCAGCAACCACAGCAACCACAGCGATTCGATATGAACCCAATGAGTCGTTCCGGATTTCCCGCTACTCAATCAGCAGTTATGGGACCATCCCCTTGGGGGCTTTCAGCAATTAGGGCCTCTCAGATGCGCCCTGCATTGACACCATCCCAAATGGCTTTTTCACGTCAGTTATCAAGTATGACTGGTATAAGTCTCCCGATGTCTGCACAACCTGGAATGGGAATAGTAGGTGAGTTCACGTGAATTAGATTTTAATGACGATTAACTGACCGACCGTGCTGGATAACTATTGGCTGGGTTATTGACTATATTACTAACTAGGATAAAGGACGTAACGCTATATCGTGATTTCAGGTATGTAAAACTCAATTATGAATTTCCTTCTGAACATGCACAATAGTATCGGTAAGGAAAAAGGGGACTACGCGCGGCAAACAAGCAAGGGAAAGTTACCCATAGAGAGGGGGGGGGGGGGGGGGGGGAGGCCGGCTGACTGCCAAGAGACCAAGCGCGCCAACTTGAGTAAAAACGGCAACAATTGGCAGGGTTGGATTATGTGTCAGGAACTTGACAATACCACGGCAACGGTATTTTGACAGGCATGTTTTCCCAAATTTGTAACTTTGCGTGTTTCTGTTAATAAAAATCAACTTAAATGGAATTATTATTACATTTTTCAGTGTTTTTACGGGTTTAAAGCACATTTTTATTTATTTTGTGTACTTTGCAGTGATTTTGGGTGGTTTTCTGGCATTTTGGAGAAAATCATTTTCAGCATTTTGGAGAAAATCGAAGATGGCGGCTTTTTTGACATCATGATGTAATTTCACGTGATGTGACGTCACCATCCCACGTGACGTATACCAAAAGAAAGAGTTTCGGCCATAGAATACATCCTATAAGTTTCATTGTGATTGCTTAAATATTCTGGAAGTTAAACTCCTGGGGGGGGGGGGCTCCAAAGAAGCCCCGGTCTGAATAGGGTTAAAAAGGTGGTGATTGAGAACTCTAGCTTCTCTTATACTCACTTCCACTTCAAAGCTTAATAGAACATTTTTAATTTTCACCCTTCCTTCGTGTCTGTCTGACTGACTTACTGACTAATTGGGGGATGGATAAGATGTTTGATACTTACATTTCATTTCTTTTCTTCCAACAGGGATGGCGTCACGAAAGAAACGATCACCAAAGAAAGAAACTTCGAAGAAGCACAACAAGTCCACAAAACGGCAGTTTCTGGCAGCTATGCCTCAAGCCTTTCCGATGGCGACATTCCCTTCTTTTGGAATGCCAACAGCACCTTTCTTAGGCGCCGGTTTACCGTTCATTCCAACATTTCCTCAAGCCCCCGCACAGCAACAGATGCCATTTAAGTCAAGCGCCTTACCTGCTTTTCCCACCAGAATCGCTCCTACTCGTTTGTCAGCTATGAAAATGGGCACAGTACGGGCGGACCGAATGCCAATGCCATCACCTTTCAGTGGTTTTCAGTCGACCCAAAATAGTCCTTTTGTCAAAGTTCCTCAAAATAGTCCTTTTGTCAAAGTTCCTCAAAATAGTCCTTTTGTCAAAGTCCCTCAATTCCAGAATGCCAATTTTTTCAATGGTGCTCCCAGCAGTCCTTTAAGCCCTGGTGCTCCAATGAGGGAAAGTATGTCAGGTATATCATGCTTAGTTTTTAAATATATTTTCGATGATTACTTACTTCTGATTGGTTCTATAAACGTTTCATTGGGTGCTACTTAGTCATGATTTGACGTGTTATCAGGTGTGATCAAATGCTGTATAAAACTGTGCATAGGGAGCACGTAAGCATGTGTTATTATCGTGAACGTCGCTTCCACTTTCAACAGTGGATATTTAACAATTATTCACCGAAGTGGAAGTGAATAGTGGTGGATATTTGCGCGGCGAGGTAAATATCCACCACATTTACCAACACTGAGCCGAATATTTTTTTTAGTATATACCACACAAGTCGAATAACTAGTGGACTAAAACATCACTTTCGGTGAACAAAGCGACGCGCGAAGGCAGTTTTTTTCTCTTAAGTTGCACGGAGGTGAAGAGTACCTTGGTAATCATCTCCGAGTTAAGCAATGAGCGCGCGCGAAAAGCACTATTCACTTGTGTGGTATATACTAATTCCAGATACGAGACGTTTCCTCATAAACAGATATATATTAGCAGTATGCAGGACGGTTAGTTAGTGCATACGACGAGTGTGAGGAAGATGACATGGGTTGGATTCCTGTCTACGGCGCAGAATGTTTTCTTTATCCCACGCTTGTGACAACAGAAATTTACATCTTTCTTAATTACTTGGTGTATCAAACTATCATTTTCAGTGAAAAAAAAGTATAAATTCTCCGTCCATAGAGGTTTACTCCATGGAACTGAGATTCATCAATGAACTAGTTTCTCAACACAGTTCGTAGCGCCAACACACAAGTTTCCTTCTTTTGCTTTGTAATTGTGCAGGATTTCCCCAAACTATTGAAAGGAATCCAATGCCTATGGTACCAGAAATGCAACAAAGTGAGGGACCACTTCAAATGAATGGAGGTAGGCTGGACAAACTGAATGTTTTTAGTTGTTGATATGACCTCAGCTACTATGATCAATTTTCCACTGCACACTGCTCTTTTCGTTCTCACGGAACTGGTTTAATAACAGTAATTTCATTTGGTAGTAACGTTCTCTGATCCAGAGGTGGTGCGTGACGCTGCACAGGGTAACCAGGGTAACCAGGACAGCGTAGCGTTGTCCCATGTCCCCGGTTAGTCTTCCATGCAATGCATCAGTTAACGTTTTCAACCTTTTCTTCGCTACGGGATACTCATCTATCCATATACGTATAGTTGCTAATCATGAGGAATATGACGGTTACTCTAATCAAAGGTATAAAAACTCAGTCTTATAAATCGCGCGATCTGTCTTCATTTCTACCTCTAGTTGTGTTGATCTTGAATACTATTATTTCTTTATCGAATATTTAACCTTAAAAAAAGGAAGATGCAAGTTTCGTAAAACGAATGGGAGCAGCACAAGTGTGCAGTGGTTTGAAAAGTTTATGCACCGTGTAATGAGCAAATGTTCATTTTTTGTTTCCTACAGAGCAACTTGCAGGTTTCAATCCATCGACTTTCGGTTTCGGTGGACTACAGCCTTCGCCGATGTTTCCTCAAGAAGGACCCGGATCTGAGGAGCCACAGCTTCCACTGGGTCCCCAGAAAGAGATGGCATCGTTTTATCAAGTCCCTGGGGAAGGTGGAATGATGGAAGCACCGCGGGTAAGAAAAAAAAGACAAACCTTTGACCTGTCGTAGCACGATTTAATTATGCGCGAACGCTTTCTCGAGATAAATCGTATGAACTGCCATAAGATTTACATTAATTAAAATTGAAATACAAAAAGTGTCAAAAGAAGGTCAATTCAAACTTATTCAGACTCGCTCTTGTAAAGAAAAAGATAGATGGTATTACCTTAGATTTACTGAGTTCTGCAGACATTATTAACTTGTACAGCACTCTTGACAATCAAGTGGTAAACCAAAAACCAAATTTAATCGTGTAAATGCCTTGTGCTAATTTTCTCGCCTTTACAACAAGTTAAACAATCATTTCTTAGTTTGCGGGTGGAAGTAACCGGAGTACCAACTGTTGTTTAAGGAACTGAAACGAAATTTTCGTGCGTGTTGCATAATTTTAAAGTTTTCACCTTACTTAGAAAAAATGTCACCTTTTTTTCGTCAACGATTTGCAAAGACGGGTTTTTTTGCGGCCATCTTAGTGCGACCAATACAGCCTTGTGACGTCACTAGCTGTTTTTCCTTTGTGACGTATTACGTAGGCCCTGCTAAAAATTACACATCTGCAATCTACAATTTCATCAGGGTAATTATTCACTGATATTCAGGTAAAAAGAACGAAAGCAAAAGCTTTGGTAAATTAAGTGATCAGTGCAAAGCGCGGAAGCTAATCTCAGGCACCTTATTGGCAAAAACGACAAAGTTCTCGTGGTGATTAGTTAAGTCGCACGAGTTTTGCCTAGAATAAATGAAACCTGGCAAACATAAACTCTTACAGCACAAATGCATTAGCACATACGGCACATATGCATATGCACATATAAGCACAGATGCATTAGAATATCTTTTCCGGTATTGCAATGGTTGGCTGGCTCTGTTATAACGCTTTTTTTCGAAACATCGATAAGGTTAAGCCCAGGAGTATAAATAGCTCGCCCTTTGGTATAGTCCGCGTCGGGGTCCTGTGAAAAAGGACTGTTATTGGTGACTGAAGTCTGGAAAAACAAAACTACCCCCACAAGACAATAACACAAGAGGCACACCCAATTATCTATTTTAGTTTTATACCTTCATTGACGCGATTTTTTTTGCACAACGCTGTCCCGATCTGCTCTTTACTTACAAAACGTGCAGATGAAACTTGTTAAGTATCCTTAACTTAAGGAAAGTCGTAACCAAAGACTCAACCGGCCCTGATTATTTCTGCCATCGTCATCATAAATAGCAGTGTCAGTGGCGGATCCACTTTGAAGTGCCCCCCCCCCCCCCCCACCCCACTTATTTTTTCGGAAATAGCGCATTTTCTTTGAAGTGCCGGAATTTTCTTCGCAGAATTCAATATTCATAGCCAAGCAGCCCCCCTTAGCTAAAGGTATGGATCCGCCACTGAGTGTAATATCTTCATAATATTTAACGGACAAGAAGAAGAGTCAAATATTTGTAATAAACGAGGCCCTGTTAGGGGTTTTTGGGATAAGGGATAACAGGAAAAAAAATTTAGGGATAAGGGATAACTGGAAAAATAGTCTAGAGATAAGGGATAACAGGATTAGTTTTAGGGATAATTGAAAACGAGCTCTGTGACGTCCGGCCTCTGTTTTTATCACACTCGACTTGTGCTTTTTACGCTTTTCCTACTTTTTTTTACACCCTTGATCGGTTATTGGTCGTAATGAGTCAGTTCAAGCAACACTTTGCACCAAGAGCACCGCTTTTGTCCCAGATGGCCTGGGGTGAGTGACCACATGTAGTGTGTCTGTTCCCAGGTGCGCTTTTTATTCTCACCATCATGCCATCATGAAGTTACAGCATGCATTTACAAACAGGATGATGAATGGCTTTGTCAAACACCAACCCGCCGAATTCCAATTCCAATTCTCAGGCTTAAAACTCATTCCAGTTTTTTGGTAAAAATTACCTACAAACACACGGAACTTCCATGGGCACTAAATAGCGGTCGCTTTTGCCAATATGTTTATGGGCTGAGTTGAAACAGACATTCTTTGAGCCAAAGCGCAATCAAACCTCTCTCTTTGAAACGATATATCGATGACATTTGCTCCCTCTGGGACACCAACAGAGAGGTCTTAACTCAGTTCATTGAACAAGCAAACAATCATCATAGCATCCGACAATCAAGTTCACGGCTGAAATTTCCGATACAGAAACTACTTTCCTGGACACCAGCGCTTACAAAGGCAAAAGATTCATATACGAATCAGTGTTTGACATACGCATCCATTACAAGCCCACTGAAACATTTCAGTAAACTTATTACTCCTTGTGTCACCCACCAGGAGTAAAGGAAGGTTTCATCAAAGGGAAGGCCTTAAGAGAGCTTAGAACAAATTCCTCTAAGGAAAGTGGTTATAACAAGTGTACTCGACGAGGACCCACCTTGTGTAGGGGTAAGGGGGCTATGCAAGATACCATCTGTCTGATTAGCCAAATGGACAAAATTTATTGGCCTCAAAATTCAAGTTGAGACTTTCATATTCGGTGTGCATGAACCTTGTATCGCTGGAGAAATAGCACAAGGAGGTTTGAATCTTTTTCTTAGTTTCTACTCTTGATAAAGTGGGGGCTATATAAACAAGACACCATCTCTTAAAGTGGAAAAGGTAGGGTGCATAAAGAGACCACCTGTCTGTTTGCAGAGTGGTGGGTCCTGTCTGAGTACAATAGTTTCGACCATTTCCCTAAAACAAAATGTAAGAAAAAAACCAAGCACTTCCTGCAGTCCCATCTTATTTAGAGAGGTTACCTAGAGAGCCAAGTCCAAAGAACTCTTACCGGGAGTTAATTTTCAAAGCAGAAAGCAGGCCCTACAACCAAGTACCTTAAAACAAATAAAAATTCTTGCCTTTTTGTAATGCAATACCACCCAGCAGTACCAAACTTGTAGCAAATACTCATGAAAAACTTGCATTTAATAGAACAACAACCATTGCTCAAGAAAATATTAAAAGAATGGCTAATATCGTTGCGCAAGCCGTGAGTAGTGCAGGCCTGTTAAGTTATTTTTATCACAGTTATTATAGTTTAAGGTAAACACAAATAAGATATTTTTGCATCTAATGAGACATTTATGCAAGATTTCACTTTTCTGTACGGTGTAAACTCCACCATAGATACTTTTAGGGATAACACTGTTGATACTTTTAGGGATAAGGGATAACTGTGCTCCGAATTAAAGGGATAAGGGATAACTGAAACCCCCCTAACAGGGCCTCATAAACGTATTTGTTATTTTTTACTATTTATATGTACTCCAGTTCAACATGCAGCCCGGTCTTGCGGCCTTGAAGAAGTCTGCAGTTCCAAGCAAGAAACAAAACAAAACGAAAACTTCTAAATCATAGAGACAGAGCGTGGCATAGCGAAAGAAGGTAAATACTAAAAGCCATCTTTTGCAAAGTTACAGGATCTGTGTACATAACGGCGATTTGTACATAACGGCGAACGAAGTCCATTGAGTATTATTAACAACGGAAGGCGGGAGATACGTCCGTGTTTAAAATCGACACAAAAAGCTGCATAATGTCAACAAAAAGGGATATTGGTCAATGTTCAAATCCACTACAATTGGTATATGAAATCGCACAGAAAACGCACAGTTCTGTAATATTACAAGACCACATAATAAAGTTTTGAAGTTTCTCATTGATGTAGATAATTACCAGCTAGTCGTCGTGTCGCCATGAACTAAAACAGCTTGATATCGATGACTACTGTGCTGCCTTCTTGGGCAAGAAGAATTAAACTTTGACTTCCTGCTCCATGAAAATGAAAGCTACTGATCAGAGCGAGGGAGCATGCACTTCCAAGATATAGCGCGGTTTGTCATATATTTTACATGATATTGATCAGTCTTCTTCTTTCTCAGGTTATAGATGCTAAATTAAAGTAATGAAAGAACTGGAAGCCATATGATTTTCGAAAAAGAACAGTGTGTGGTACTCAAGAATGGATGATTATCAACGTTGGAAACATTACGATACATATATTCAGTTTTTCAATTCGTCAATTGCTTAAAGGCAATAGATGAAAATACATGCAGTCGCATTGAAAACGGTAGCAATATTTCGATTTGCAGTAGAACTTAACTGATTTCATGCTGACAGAATTTGAAAACAATATGCTTTTAACGGTTTTCCAACAACTTGATCAATTTTTTAGCTCAAATATTAATTAAATGATAATATAGCAGGACTGTTTTTTGAGAGCCGACTTTGCATGCAACTTCTGTAGCGCGCTCTGCTCGCAACATGCAAAAAAGGTGCAACTTTTACCATAAACCAACGTCTGACGCTACGATTGTAAAAGGGCTTAAGACTTGTTACACGACAATCGAAAGTAAATTGTAAGTTTAATCAATACGAGCCAATATCTTCGTAGACCTGTCGTAAACTCGTCCCAAGCGCGAAAGTTCTCCTGTCAAAATTGGCCTTACAGCTAAGAAATTAGTTTAAAAAATACCGTGCAGGTACTAATTATAAACAGAAATGCTTACTGTAGAACTTTTTATATTCTGCTGGTTGAAAATCGTGTTTTAAGTACCTTAGAGTCATTGTGTCGTGTTTTATGTTAACGAATTTAAAAGAAAAACATACAAATAAACTTCATCATAATCATCAAATAGTTTTCTCCGCGTGCGATTCTTCTAGACACGTTAACAAATGCAGGGTGATTCAGTTCAAATTTGGAAATGATATGTCCCCCAAGAGTTATGCCCTAATACCCATAGGTTGAGTTCTATGTTTCTACGCTCAGTTTTCATTCCAGCGACATTGTTAAATGAAATTGTTGATCTACATTCTTTGAATAGAATCCAGAATGCCACAAGAGTTTGACTTTTAACAGCTGGAAAACAAGTCTTCCAAAAAGTGCCACCTACTGTCAAAGCACTTGAAGGATAAAGAGCACAGTGGCCGACGATACACCCTTCACCTCCCCCGGGGTAAATAGTCGATCCCAGTAGGAAATGTCCACTTTCGTGAAGCGTAGCCTGCGAACAGACCCCTTGGCCACTCTCGGGTCGCTTCACTCGCCGATTTCTTTTTTCGCCCGCCCTTTCAACAATAATCACTTCGCATTCGGCGAATAATTGTTAATTATTGTTGCTTATCTGCATAGTGCATTATAAAAGCATTTCCAAACCTGTTAATAATAAATACACGCGAAAATAACGAACGACGTTTCGGTGACATCATGGCACCATTTTCAAGTTAAAATTCATATGCGGAAGAAAGTTATTTATACTAAGATAAAGGTGTGATAATGAATAAATTAAGATAAAAATAACTGTTCAATGTTCATGTTCATTAATGAATGAGAACAACGTCTGTTCGAGTCTAAACAAATGCCTTCGCGCGAATTGAGTCCGACTGAATGTTAAGGGGGCTCGCCATGGCAGAAAGCAGGGGCCCCTCCCTAAGGAGGCTTTACAAGAGCTGACCACGCGAGGAGTAGGGGCCGAAACTGTCTGCCTTGGTTCCCCCGCTGGGAAGCACCGGAGTGTTTTACTACTTCTGCTAGATTTCCACGTCAAATAACTTTAAAATCGCTGAATACATTTTGTACCGCGTCAGTTTGGCTTTTTCTTTTGTTTAATGACTTTTATAGCTTTAAGAGAACTTTTAAACGTTTATGTCGCTTCGTTCGGTGAATTTTGTGTATGGAGCTGAACCTGTGTTTTATTCTTTTAGCGGCGGTGATTGGTTTACCGCGTCATCCGATGAAAAGACCAAACATTTCACCGCCACGCATATCGTAAACCAGGCAAATTTCCAACTCACTGGACTTCCCAAGTCCCAACAAATTGGAAAAGAAACAGCATCATGGGGGCCCTGCACAGAGCCAAGCGGATATCAACCGATCTTGAGTCCGATATTAAAGAAATTATCGAAAAATCTACCTCAAAGCAGGATATCCTAAGCGTTTCATTCAAGCCACAGTCAACAGTTTTCGCAACCAAACGGAAAAGGAGGAAATGTTAATACCAGATTACATGTTTGAGTAGAGAAAGAAAATATTTATCAAGTTACCCTACTCCCACGACAACGAGAAGCTCAGTAAACGGTTCATAAACAAACTGAACATTTTCACGGATTGGCGCTTCATGTTTATTATTCTCTGGCAAACCCAAAAGATCACAAATTTATTTAACCTCAAAGACAAAAACGGCCACAAATCAAATGTTATCTATCGTGCCGTGTAAAATTGTGGCGAAACTTACATCGGCGAAACAAAACGTAATTTCACAGTGCGGAAAGCAGAGCACGAGAATAAGACCCATAACTAGGGGTGGTGGATGGTCCTTCAAAAAATGCGTGTCTCGCAAAATTTTAGCCAAATTTCAGGAGTCTCGTCGTCTCGAAGTTTTCTTTGAAGCCTTCTCGGAGTCTCGATTTCTTTTGCGAGGCTAAAAACGTCTCGGGCTTACAGAAAAGGTATCAGTCTCGCCGTCTCGCAAAGTCTCGCATTTACCATTCGACACCCCTATAACTCGGAGCCAGCCCGCCACCTCGCAAAAAATCCAGATCACAAATACACATGAAACATCGCGTTCACGGAAACAACTTTTCGACGCAAAATAATGAAAGGCCTCTTGATTGCTTGCGAGAAACCAACTTTAAATAAACAGGTGCACTGTTTTTTCGCCAAACTGTTCCCCTCGGGAATTACATTATCCGGAGCCATCTGACAGTTTAGAATATAACATAACATAAAGAAGGCAAGGCCGAGAAGCTTAATCATTGTAAAAACCAAGTTTTGGTTCATACAAGAAAAATTTGATTTAATACAATATTTCGGCTCTATGACAGAGTCATAGACATGTGATGTTAAATTTTACAAGAGGAAACTTAAATATCTAAGGCGTGTAGATGTTACGTAATAAAGTATAGAAATATTGGACCTTTAATTAATAAGAACCTATCCTAGACCTTCTAATTAATAAGAACCTTACAGATCTTTATTACAAGGACAGTACACGTCGTTTTCTAGTTTTACCCCTTGGCGTCTTAAAACTGCATCGGTTAAAGCATTGTATTCTAGAGCTTACAAAATTTGTAGCAATTGTCAACTTTTTCAGGGCCAAGTTAAACGTATTAATAAGTTTTTTAATAGGCTTAAGGTTCTTGATATGAAAGGCTTCCAGGAACGCTAATTGTGATCAATTGTAATTATAGTCAATTACCTCGAAGTTGTTGTAAACTGCGTTATAAATATGATCTTTAAATCTAACGCAGGGCGTTAGATGGTCATTAAAACAATCAGGTAATCCATGAAAGCTGCCAGATGGTGATACATGGGTTGTTCAGGCCTTGTGGCGTGCTCATTTAACCTAAAGGACAAAGAGCGATCTGTTTTACCTATATATTGTTGAGAACAACCAGGACAAGAAAGTTTGTAAATAACGCTAGATTTCTGCAATATAGGAACTGGGTCCTTGTTGGAACAGAAATGCGAAATTTTGGTGGTATCATAACGTATTATAAACTTAACCTTTTTACCAAGTAATCTATTACGTTTCTTGACACATTTTTTAACTAACCCTTCACCCTTTTTACCACTGTAAGGTAATTTGAGCCAGAATGTTTTGGCACCATTGTCTTCCACAAGTTTGTCGGTTCGTTTGACATTGTTGGTGTTTTTCCTAAGACGGTTGAGAATGGAACGACGAACTCTCTTTGGAAAATTATTCCATGACAAAAACTTATTAATACGTTTAACTTGGCCCTGAAAAAGTTGACAATTGCTACAAATTTTGTAAGCTCTAGAATACAATGCTTTAACCGATGCAGTTTTAAGACGCCAAGGGGTAAAACTAGAAAACGACGTGTACTGTCCTTGTAATAAAGATCTGTAAGGTTCTTATTAATTAGAAGGTCTAGGATAGGTTCTTATTAATTAAAGGTCCAATATTTCTATACTTTATTACGTAACATCTACACGCCTTAGATATTTAAGTTTCCTCTTGTAAAATTTAACATCACATGTTAAAATTAAAAATATAATAGTTTCCTATTTCTTTGACGAACGTTTTTGATAGTAATTTCATAAAAAAAAAAAACAATTAACCACACTTTCTATGGCTTTACTGGCGTAATAAAACCACTTGGGATGTTGGGAGAACACTCGAATGCTTGTAAATCACTCGCCTGACGGCTCGTGATTTACAAGCTTTTCTCGTGTTCTCCCAAAATCCCGTGGTTTTATTACGCCAGTAAAGTCCTAGAAAGCGCGGTCTATTGCTTAATAAAAGAGGGAAATCGCTCAAAGACATGCTCGCTAGAGCCAAACCATAAAGGCAAACTTAATGTGCCACAATCGGAAAACCTTAAAGGGAAGTCTGTGTAGGCCTGTCAAGAACCTTTCAACTATTGTACTTGTTATTATGATTTCTGCTTCCACAAAAGCGGCGTTCACGCGTTGAATTTGATCGATGATTCAGTCCAGCCTGAGGGGTGAAATCATGTAGAAGCTAGTGCAAGCTTGAATTTACCTTGAAAACGCATGTTCCCCGATTACGGAACAAAATTACAAGAAATCGTGCAAATTTTTTAATAATTTCTCAATTCGAAACAATTTAAAAGCCTAAAAAATCATTCTTTTAACGGAATGAAAACAGTACATAATTTTGCATAATTTCTTATATGCAACGTCCTTATTCACGAACAGCAGCCATGCATAGATAGAGACTTAAAAGTATGCATACAAAATTACCCAGTATTAGATTGGGAAGAAATTTTATCGGATGTTCATTGACTAGAACGGGATGTTTTGCTTTCGGGTGTCACGTTTAAAATGACATATAAACACATACAAGAGGCTCAATCCTGTGTTTGAAGGTAAGTTACAAAATGTGTTGCTGCTCAATGAGTCATGTGAAAATTATACGGAGATAATTCCTCACTGCATGATTCCTACTCATAGCCCTATTTATGTGCCAAAATTGGCGTAGTATTTGCTTCAGTTCCCCTTTTACAATGAACCTGAATATGCTGTTCTCCAGAAGTTATCAAATTTGGTGTGGGCCACTCAGTGTGCCGCATTAAATGGACAGATTTGTCTGTCAAATAAATGAGAGATCTTCACCCTCACTGTCACGAGTACAGTCATGAATCTCTCTGTGTGTTTTTTCTCACAAGCGACCATTTTCTAAAATATCGAAATTTCCCAGTCCTTTACATTAGTGAGCCCCTAAATACCGTGAATACTTTTATGAATGGTGACTTTAACTTTTCCAGATGTAGTTTTCAATTTTGGTTAGTGGCTACGTGAGATACTGTTAATATGAATATTTTATCAAGGTCCTATTGTTTATGTTATCATTATTAAAACTTCTACATTATACCTCTCAAACATCACTGTGATGCAATCCTGAGTTCAGCTTTAACACATACATAGTTTCCTTTATTATCCTTTCAATACGGTTACGGTGTTTGCAAAGTTTGCGAATTTTACTCACATATACAAATAGCGTGAGGATCGAGTCACGCCTCAATGGTGCGGTTGGAAAACAAGCGAGTCAGAATTTACATGTCTCTGTTAAGATTGTAAAGATTGTAAATCTCCCATTATTTAGTGAGACGAGAGCTTCCTCGAGTCACAAATGGTAGATAGGAATAAAGAAACAGCGAAACCGCTACAAATCTAAATCAGCAGGTATACGAAATTTCGTCATGAGATTATTGAAAAATCCATATTTCATATTTCTGAATCTTCCCTGCCTGATTGACCTCATACGGTATTAGCGAGAATGATTCAGATTGTAAACTTTTTAGTTTGTTTTCTGTTTACATTTTGTGTTCTTTACTTTTAACTTTTTTAATATCAATTCGACAAAATACATTTAACACAAGAAAAATTGAAACGCCGATTTTAGACTTTGAGGTGCCGAAGTGATTTGTGTGTCTTGCTTTTGTTTTTTTTTTTTTTTTTTTTCCTTTCCCTCTCCTTCGAGAGAACAACAGAACAATCAACCGCAACAGTGCTCCTCATATCAAATGTTCTAAGACAAACACTGGTATCCAGAAAGATTAATTTATAAAATATACAGTACATACACTGTAACACTTAAATATTGGAAAAAATAAAGAAATATGTCAAAAATGACGATTTTTGCCAAGACCTGCTTGTAACTATGACGTTGCCATGGCGAAGTCAAAACACATAGACACATAGGAGACATACGAAAATTTCTGCAAGGGATAAATTAGCAGCTGCTGAAAGCTTCAGTATCAGAATAAATCCCCTTTCCAAAATTGTGAAAAACCTTAAGGGGATGGCATCCCCCCCCCCTTGTTGCATGTCTGAGGTTTAAACCATAATTACATGAATATTTTAGCCAGTTTGTCAATTCGATCGTAGTTTAACTAAGTTCAATTAATTTGTAAAGTTATAGTCAGTTTGTAAATTAGAAGACTTAAACTAGCATTATTTTAATTAGTGCCCTAATTAGTTTCACCAAACCTTATTACCTTTGACACTCAAATTAAGTTGTTTATCATTCATACTGATAAACCAATCAATAAATTAAGGTAAGTTAAGTCTGTAATCGAACCTAGTGGCCAATCAGGCCGGAGCTTAACACGGTTTCCGTCACATGAAGCTAATAGGAGTATTTCTACTCCCCCTGGATGGGATGCTAGTCTATCGCAGGGTTACCCCTAGCAGTAAATTCGCCGGTACCCATTTATTCGCCTGGGTGGAGAGAGGCCTTGTGAGAGAAAAGTGTGTTACCCAAGAACACAACGCAGTGCCCTGGCCAAGGCTCGAACCAGGACCGCTCGACCGCGACCCGTCGTCCAGCGCACTAGCCACTAGGCCATCGCGCCTCCCATACATTACGTTTAATTTTCGGATTACTTTTTATCTCATTTCGGACATTTTGCTTAGACATAGCTAAAGTAAATTTACGCCTACAAAACACGAATTTGACTGAAACAACATCTGTGAAAATGATAGTTTTACTGCATTCTCAAGGTTTAACAGATCTACCGTCGAGAAAATTAAAAAATATATATCGAGCCGTTATCTCAAGCAGTGTCTCAACTAGAGCTTCCTCCATAAAAGAAATTGATCAAAAGCTTTGGAGCACAAGGTGTCTAAGGTGGCTTAATGGTCTGCGACAAGATCTTCAAAAGAATCTTCTGGTTCTTATTTCTTAGTGACAGCCTCCATTAAGTTCTGTCGTATGAAAACCGTTTCATTTGACCCTTCCTTTTCACATCAGGATTGTTTTGGAGGCAGTCGTATCATAGTTAGTAGGTCTCCTCTACTAACTATAATCGTACAAACCAACAAGCCAGTGGGCGTGAATCGGCATTTGTATCTGCATTATAAAAATCACTGGAAAAACAACAGTTCCTTTCTAGTGATAAAAAGAAAGAACAAAGCCTAATCCGAGTTCTAGTTCTATCATGTACATTGTCCAATGTCATCGCGCCGCCCAAAAAAGTACGAACTAAAAGTTTTATACTGTACTGTAAAAAATACGGACGCTTAAAATTTTGGACATTTAAAATTTCTGACTGGTTTTATTTTTTTTGCTGACACTTATAATGTCAGAAATTAAAATCGTCCGAATTTTTCTGCAAGTTATGAATGACCTATATATTTCAATACATATACTTTTCGCATAATTTAGTATTCACCCTACCTCAATAACATAACATGCTTATCAGCTTTATCTGTATTTTATGATTTAATTTTAGAGCGCAATGTCACGCAAAAGTTACGAAAAGCTGGTGAGTGATGAAGACGGACATGATGATGACGAGAAAAAGAATTGTCACCCAGCGACAACTGCAAACTTTCTCTCCATTCTCACATTTTGGTGGATGAATGGTCTTTTCAAAACTGGAAGCGAGCGGCCCTTGGAACAATCTGACTTCTTGCCTCTTCACCACAAAGACAAGACACGAGACCTGACTGAACGGCTTTGGAAAACATGGAATAACCATGTGCAGGAATGCAACAAAACGGAGGGAAGGCAACCTAAACTTTGGAAATGTGTCTTAAAGAACATCTACTGGCAAGAACATATTGTCAATTGGTGCGGTTTTTTAGTGGAATCTACCTGCCGTGTTATTCAACCCCTATTGCTTGGAATTATCATTGATTTGTTGACATCAGGAGAACTGAATCGTAAACTCGCATACACTTATGCCACATTGTTGGTTTTAAGTTTCCTGCCCGGAATCTGTACGCATACAGTCTCTTATAAATGTGAACTGCTTGGTATGAGGCTGATCAGCGCCTTAAGGGGCATTATTTATCTCAAAGTAGGTGATATAATAATCTAAAGAGGTTGTTTGAAAATATTCAATGTACAGCTGCAGGGCAAACCGAATAATCAAAGTTGCGACCATGCACAAAATTATATTGCAACAATTTGAAGATTTATAACAACTATAACAAACAAACGATGTTAATGTCTTCTCTGCAGAAGGGAATTTTTGGTCACCAAAAGTGATCCGCTCTGCATTTACTCTGAGGACTTGATCCAGTTTTCTCGAACCCCGTTTTCTGTTTTTTGACACCTTTGGACAGCCGTGCTATCTTGCCAAAAACCCTAGAACGGGCTACGAGGGCAATGTACTATCCCACATTCCGCCTGCCGTTTATGTTCCATAAATAATCCTCACCAAAATCAACCACTCTTTCCTCTATCTTATTTCACAGATTCCTTTACTTAGCCAACTGAACTTACGTCAGATCACCACAGGACGAATCATCGACTTAATATCCAATGATGTACAAAGACTCGAGGAAGTCCCAAACTGGTTACTTGCATCAACTTTATCGATCATTGAAGTCCCTGCTGTGATCTGTTTATTGATTTATTTGATTGGTTGGCAAGCTCTCCTTGGCGTGTTATTTCAGCTGCTCACTGTTCCTTACATAGTTTTGGTATCTTCCCTCTCCGCTGGATTACGTCAGCGGACCGCTGACGTGACGGACATGCGCATGTCATTGTTGGACGAGCTTGTGCATGGGATCCGTGTCCTTAAAACGCATGCGCTGGAGCTGTACTATGGAGACAAGATCAAGGATGTACGCAGGTGATAAATAAAAACATACAGCAGAGAAATATATATCCGTGTTTTCTAGAGGCCAACTTAAGGTAGAATAAGAATGCCCGAATTGTTGAGCCCAAATGGCCTTTTCAAGATCAGCAAAGCTTGATCAAAAGGTACGCTAGCGCCCTGGACTCCGGATCGACAATTCAAGTCCCTTAAAATGTACATCTTTTCATGTAAATCTTATTTATGGAGCAAAAGCAATCTGAAACGAGCAAAAGTTCGGCGACAAACGATCTTCGGTACTTTTGTTTAATGGATAGTTAAATAGAAAAAACCGAACCAAAAACATATGAATATATGTACCATTTTTTTTAATTTCAGGAAAGAGGTCCGCATCATCCTTCAAAAGAGCGCCTTCTTGTCAACGATCGAGAGTCTCCAATTTTCCGTAACACCCATAGCTACATTTTTATCCGTTCTGTGTCTCGTGCTTACTGGCCAACAACTGACACCTGCCAGCGCCTTTATGTTACTCTCCTTTCTTCATGTTCTGCAGATTGGGCTTCATGTCTACATCACAAATGCCATGCTATCAGTATACGAGTCTTTTGTGTCACTGGAAAGAATAGAAAACTTCTTGCTAACAGAGAATTTGTGCTGCAATGATAAATTGCAAGGGTGCTTTAACGGAAATTTTCTTACAGACAAAAGTATCATTAGTTACTCAACGGTTTCTACTAACACGTCACTTCCTGCTATTCCTCCAAAGGATCAAAGAACGGAACTACGTATAAAGCAGAGCGATGGCCATTTCGATGTTCCAGCCAAGGAGAGCTCTGAAGAACTCACAGGGATGCTATCGGTGTCGGATTTGGCGTGTAAGGCAGGTAATTCATATGAAAAATATCTTCTTGAAAAAGTCAGTTTGCAAGTAAAAGAGAACACTCTTACCGTCATCACAGGTCATGTTGGCAGTGGAAAATCAACGCTTCTAGCTTCTATTGCAGGCGAAGTTGCTCTCACTACTGGAGCAATAATCTGCCCTGAAAATATAGCCTATTTTCCTCAAACCGCCTGGATTTTCTCTGCAACTCTTCGAGATAACATTTTATTCGGTAAGTCATACGACAAAGGCAAATATTTAAACGTAATCCAGACATGCGCGCTAAAGGAAGACATGGAAAGATTTTCAAATGGTGATCTAACTTTTGTCGGAGAACGTGGTGCTGTCTTAAGCGGAGGTCAGCGGGCTCGTGTAAGCCTGGCACGCGCAGTCTACGCTGATGCAGACGTGTATTTATTGGATGATCCGTTAAGTGCTGTGGATTTGAAAATCGCCGAACACATATTCAATCACTGTATTCGCCGGCTGCTGCAAAACAAGATAAGAGTCATGGTTACCTACACCGAAAGCCACATGAAGGCCGCTGACCAAGTTGTGGTATTGTATAAAGGCTCTGTGTTGGGGAAAGGCAGTTTCTACGAGCTAAGGGAAGGCAATGTCTTGAGCACTGTTTTAGATGCAGCCGATACTGACATCGAGGATCGCACGAGGTATAGGAAACAGGATCAACAGGAATCTGTCCAGCTGTGCCTTGAAACTGGTGATGATAACTTGGGCGAGTGTTTAGATCTTTCTGAGGAAGACCGTGGCATAGGAACAATCTCGTCCAAGCTGTATTGGGATTATTTCAGAGCTGGCATACACGCAGTGGCAATAGTTGCAATGATCGTTTTTTTTCTTGGAACTCAAGGTAAATATGTATTTAATTATTTTTTTCACACGTCAGCATTCCAGGCTCCGTCTATAGAGCAACGGTTGGTTCGGTTGGTCATGCGTTTAACTGCAGTCAAGGTTAAATATGTTTTCTTATCCTAGTATACTTGGTGTTATTTATTTTCTAGCGATTTAAGGGGGTGTGTTTCGTGTTCTCCACAGCCATTTTCAGCTGAATCCATACCTTTCATTTGATTAGTTAGCAATTATTGGATGAGGCTGAGTATGACTATGAAGAATTATGCAGATTGAGGAGGGTGTAATCCTCCGAAGTCGAAGGCTGAGGCGGATCACTCCTCTACGAGATATTTAGCACTTGCTTGAAGTGTCTATTGAAGCCAAATTTGATGGCACAAAAAGATGTTTTCGAGTACGGGTTTCCATCGTTCTTGCTCACTTCGACGAAGAATTTCGTAAAACAGCTACAAGTCCTCCGCTGTGGCTGGATCAGGGATTTTTCCTCTTGAAGAAACGCTTTAAAAATCGATTGACTCCCATTTGTTGATTTTTCCGTGTTTTGACTATCCTTGTCTTCTGATAACTTTAATTTTTTCCTCTTCGTTATGCTCTAATCTTGCGGCCATTTTCGTGCTTTCTAGCCGTGCGGTATCCCCTCATCAGAGCCGTTGCCGCGTGACGTCAGCTGTCCATGTTTTTTGTATTATACGACAGTTGATGACGTCAATTGTCGCATAATATGAATTTTCTTCCAAATTTGGTCGGCACTAGCCGGTTGGCTGGAATTAACCGGGGGATTGAAAGCCAATCAGAAACGGAGAAATATTTTGAATGAAGAATAATACAGATTATTATATGGCAAAGCCAGCCTTAGGTAAATCCGAGCGTTCTGATTGGTTCTTTCTTGGTCTGGATTTTGCCATACGGACCGTTTCCATGAAAATGGTCTACGTCGTGTATTTTTTTTTTCGAAAGCCGGCAAATTTAAAAATTTGCAACTAAACCTGCGAAAACAAAACGTGTACATACTCTCATTCTTCGCAAAGAAACTACCAAACAGATTGATATGTTTCAGAGCTTATGTACAACATGGACGAAGAAAACGAATATTCATCAAGCGGATTTTTACCGAATTGTCTTAAAGATGGGGAAACTTCTGATGTGGAAACTGAAACAGGCATCACAGAAAGCCAGGAGGCCATAGACGATTTTATAAACGAACAGTAAAGTACAAACACAAATAAGAAGACGGATACTGATATGAAAGCTCTTCTCCGCTACATGGAAGGTACGTGAACTCAAGGTAAAGGTATGACAAATGAAAGAATTGAAAGCATACCTGCTTCCGAGCTTGACCAACCTTCCGTCCAAATTTTTCACGCAGCGAATTTTTTATAAATACACACAGCAAAAAATGGAGAAGAGTGCGAGCCAGCAGCAATTTCCAGTTTTCAGCGCAGCATACAGCGATACCTGAGAAGAAATATCCATTCAGCATACTCAACGATAATGAGTTTAAAAATCAAGAAGAGTACTAGTTGCAAGGTGCCAGTGACTTGTTCACAAGTACGTCAAAGGAAACAGACGTTTCCCGATCTTTAGAATAATAAAATCCGCTTGGTGAATATTCGTCTTCTTCGTCACGATCAATAAATTTGTTTTTAAACTCGCGGTAGCTTGTTCTTTCTGAGTTGCTCGCGTCATCATAAGGCGGCGTTACGGAGGAAGCCCTTTCAATGCAAGTGACCGGAAGTGCTTTTTTAACAGAAAAATAAACGAGCATGGCACTAGTGCCTGCCATATAACAAACTACTTACCAACATAGCTTGTTCGAGCCGTACGGGAATTGTCGTTTTTGTACCTATGCTCGGTCCGTACCCCCACGACCTCGGGCCGCTAATACTCCCCAGTACGGCCCTCGCGCTCAGTTAGTAAGATATTATTATTTATCTCCTAAAGACCAATCAGATTTCAGCTCAAGAGCGGCTATCTGTAAAGGCTGGCGTTTCGGATCAGAAAAAAAACGAAAATCCTCAAACTTAGCCAAGGAGGAAGGCAGTGTCCTGAGCTTTCTGTCCCACAACCAATATAATCACATTAGGCCTGTTTTAAACTTTGCACTTAACCAGGTTTGAACATTCGCTTTCTTGAAGATTCACGTACATACGTGGACAACGAGAATCCAATCACGAATATCTTATCCTTGTTGTCCAAAATGATTTCGTATGTTTTGAATATCCACTATTTATCTGTTCTCTTCTCCACAGTTTTTATGGTGTCTTCAGACTTCTGGCTTACTCACCTGACCACGATGCCTTGGGAATACCAATACGACGTGACACCCCTGAGTGTGTATGGCGGTCTCGTCTTTGCGGCAGTCGTTGTAGTTGCAGTCCGAGCCTATCTTTTCTTCCACTCCTCCCTCAGATCATCTGAACGACTCCATGATAAAATGGTGAATTGTTTACTTAAAGCACCCGTTTTATTTTTTGACACGAATCCTGCCGGACGAATACTAAACAGATTTTCGAAAGACATTGGATGCATTGATGAAATATTACCCAAGACCTTTCTCTCAGCTATCCAGTACCTTCTCTTTGTTGGCGCAGCAGCGTTGGTGCCGTCCATAACTAATTTCTGGTTAAGTATCATTTCATTGCCCGTCTTTTTAGCTTTTGTGTTTTTAACGCGTTATTACCTGAAGACATCGCGCGAGTTAAAGAGGTTAGAATCAATTTGCCGTACTCCAGTCTTCTCGCACTTTTCAGAGACCATGGATGGCTTGGACACAATTCGCACTAGAAAAGCTGAGGAACAGTTTATTGACCAGTTTTACAGGTGAGCACTTTTTCATGAAACCAAATGACCATTAGTTTAAAAAAATCTATTTCTACGTTCAGCTTGTTTCAAAAATTTTTGTTTGTAGCAGACGCTGGGGTAATACAGAGCTTATTACATCGGCAACTTTTACCTCAGTAAATCAAGCCTCATTTTGAAAGAGATGCCTGTTGGAACTTGGGTAAGCCTGTCCACAGGTTCTCGATACTCTTTTGGCATCTTTTCGTGTCTGAACGCGTCTGTTAAAGAAGAGAGTGCAGTCCCTTTACTTTTTCGTTTCGCTCGCCTGATCGTCGCATCGCAAGATTGGCTTGTTTTCGCTTTTTTCGACCGCTCGACTGACTTAAAAGACCTTAAAAGAGACAGCTAGCAGTCAAAGCTTTTCAAAAAAATTATACTTTTTCGCAATAGTAAACAAAACAATTTTACCGCACTTTTTAGAAATTTTGTGAGTGATAATATTAGAAAAGCTTCTTATCAACACTGCTTTACCCATATCCAACGAAGGATAGAGGTCCAGCCACCTCCTTTATGGAAAATTGACCTTTTGACACCTAGGCGAAGCGGGAAGCCGTTTTGTTTTTCCCGTAGGTGAATAGCAAAGATTAGTATAATTTCAGAGGTGATTATAAGAATTAAAGCATTCTGATTGGTCGAGGAGCTCGGCTTATGAGGATATAATCAACCCGTGCTAGGTGATTATAGCTTTGAAGGCTTGGTTACTTGGGACATCCAGGGAAGTAAACATGGCCGCTTTTGCTGAATGAAAAACTCCTTTGATTTGAAAGAAACCAGTCCAAGTCCTGGATATTTTAAACATTGGGAATTTTTCAAATTAACTACCAAAACGTTTGGACATAAAACATTTTCAAGAGATGGTTCTCAAGAAATGATCGTAAACACGGCGGTTTTGGCGATCTATGAGAAACTCAGTCAGATCGATTGAGCAAACCTTATTTAGCTCTCTTCTCACCGGAGCTACTCATTTTTAGAGGATTCGCACATTCGCTCAGAAGTCATCCACAATCATACAAAGGTAACGGACATCTATCTTTCTCATTGTGTTTGTTTTGTTCCGTTTTATTGCTTTAACTAAATAAATTCTGATTGCAATCGATGATTTAAACTGGTTTGCAACGTATGCAAGCGAACACTTGTGTTTGCTGTTTCCTTGTTTGCTATCGTTATTTTTTTAAGTTCTTGATGATCACCTCTAAAAATTATACTAAAACAATTATTTGCCTCAGGCTCAGTGATTATTTTTGAATAATCCCCTCGACTTCGTCTCGGGGATTATTCAACAATAATCACTTCGCCTTCGGCGAATAATTGTTAAATATTCGGAGTTTGAGGAGCCAATAAGTGCGCGTGAACAGCACTATTCACTGGTTTGATATATACTTAACAATTAGACGGCAAGCTCGAGGTTTCTACCGGCTGATAGTTGGCGAGGGGCGAGGCCCCGAGCCAACTATCAAAAGCCGGTAGAAACCGAGAGCGAGCCGTCTATTTGTGTTAGCATAACCCACTGACCGATCTATTAAACACAAAATATAGCTAGAGTTGATTTATTGAATGTTTTGATTGATAAAATTCAGCGAAGACTAAGCGCGCGCTCCGAGAGCCTTCTACGGATCAATAGTAGGCAACTGTGTAGCCAATCAGATTGCGCGATTACCAATAGTAGGTCAGTGTGGTAATGCTAATATGATAAAGAGTTAATATTAAAATAGAGAAAACGTGATACGATCGATATGCACGATTAAAATAAGCTTATATAAAAAAGTAGAGAATAAAGCCATAAAAGAAAGTCAGTAGTTTAAAGTATAAAAGAAAGTAGTTTGTTTGGCACTGGCAAGTGATTACAGTACTTAGTTGATTATCATTTTCTAGTTGAATTTGGAAAAGGTTACGTTTCGAGCGTAAGCCCTTCGTCGAAGCTCAACTAAACTTTGTTTCTGAATAATCGTTATGTTCGACTTCGTTATAATGAGACTGAGTGTATTTTACATTATTTTCACAGACATCAAGATCTACATAACCGTGTATTTTCTTTGGTAGCAGCGAATGGTCGATGGTTTGGAGTTAGAATTGACTTCCTGAGTTTGCTTTTTATTGCTGTAGTAGCGTTCGCTTCCATTTTTCTCTCTCAGAGTGCAGGTAAGTTGCAACCAAGCCCAGCTAACATTGGTTAACTGCGGTCACTTTTTGACGAACAATCAATCAAGATCAAATAACTGATCAAGGTCACATTGCAACATCCCAAAAATGTCAGGAAAATAGTAAAGATGCACGAACGGCTAAGACTGGGGAGGACAGTAATGAAAAAGAAGCTCTCAATTTGTTTTTGTTCAGTCGGAAAATTTCACCTGGTGACGAGTTTAACTTAACTATTTTTATAAGAACTTTTTCTACGCCAGGGCCGTAGCCGCTTTTAGGCAAACCGAGAAACTTGCCTCAGTCATTTTTTTTCGTTTTTGTTGTTGTTGTTGTCTTTTTAATGAGGAAAGTAAATACCTAGCAAGCTAATTCAATCATGGACATTGCCTGATCTGCCTCAGTCATATTTTTTTCTGGCTACGGCCTTGTACACGAACGTTAAGGATAAAAGAGAGGAGAGAAAGGACAAAATGTTAGAACGGACTAACAATATACTCAAGGATGATATTTGGGTAAGAAGTTTATTTTTTACCCATTGGTCATATATATGAAAATGCAAATGAATCAACCTTTAATCAAACGCATCCTAGAAAACGTTGTCATCAGCTGACGGTGACGTGAACGTTTCTAATTTATACGTTTTTCGGAGTGACTTGCAATTGCTGCATCACCGTTGTCTAAAGTTCTAATTTTCTGCGATATCGAGTCACTGTCCTGATATCGCCCGATTTTTAGGCGTATTTGGGTAAGGTAAATACCTAGGCACAGTTGTTGAGGAGTGGATAACTCTATCTACCGGATAAATCGCTATCCAGTGAATAAGTGCTGACAAAATAAACAACGCTATCCACTGGAGAGTGATTTGTCTGGTGGATAGCGTTATCCACCCTTTTGAACAACTTGGTCATTATCATACCTTTTTGGTACGCTTCGGCGGCATGATTTATTAGGCTCGTTTTGGTCTCGCCGTGGTATTTTGTTAGACTGTTCTCAGCCACTCTATTTTTTTAACGCAAAGCATGCGTTGAAGGAAGGGATAAAAATACAAAAAAAAATAGAGAACTGTGGACGGTATAGTATTTGCCCGCCCGTGACTGTTTTTTTGTAAACAAACTGCCTGCAGACAAAAAAAAAACAACCAAATTCACTGCATTTAGTGGGTTTCTCGTCTGGTTTTGTTTCGTTTGTTAAATTTCGGCTTTCAATTGAGTTTTTTATCCTCAAAAGTAAAAATAATTCACGATGCTTGTTTTTGTATGTGCGCGCGGAAGAAAATTTAGTGGTGAACAATAAAGACAATAGAGTGTTTCTGTCTCGGAACTATCGGTCTGATAGTTGCCCCTTGGAAATTTGATGTTCTTAAAACTAGCATATTTGCCCTCGAAGCTTCGCTTCTCGGGCTAATATCTGTTTTAAGAACATCAAATTTCCGCGGGGCAACTATCAGCCGATAGTTCCTCGACAGAAACACTATACATGTATTGTTAAAATAGAAAACAGTGGGAGAACCAATCAGATTCGCGGATTTCCAATAGAACACAGCTGAGTTTCTACTAAGAACGTTTAGCCTCAGCCCAAATGTACTACTGGACGTTTTTATACAAAAACTAGCCAGATATAAACCAATCAGCTGAGACTGGAAGTTGTTCGAGAGAGGGACATATATGTATTGTTGTCAACTCCTGTCCACATCCTAGGATCGGAAAGGCATATTGTTTTCCACTATCGTTCCTATAGTCAGGGCCGTAGCCAGAATAGCATGACATAGACGAGGCAAAAGTTGTGAGTGTCGAAGGCAAGAGCCGTTAGCGGGGTTGGAAAGAATAATTTTGAAATCTAGATCTCTGAGTTAAAATCTAGACGAGGCAAGCGCCTCGTCTTGCCTCTTGCTTATTACGGCCCTGTATAGTCCTGTGAAATCTCTCATTGTTTCGTAATGGATATTGTTGTCCAACCACGGAATACGTCCAGGATGTTCGCCTGCTGTTATGTTCTCAAGCGTACATATCATGTACGACGCACTTGCCACAAGACCTTTATTTCGCCAAACAGGAAAAGGGACGATACGCTGGAGAGAACATATACAAGGATTAAAAATTGAACGAACAACAAAACGTTCCGTAGAAAAAAAACACTTGATTCAGTGCATAATTGCTCTTTTTCTTTGCAGCTTTGGCAGGACTCGCCCTTGTGTACGTCATGAAGACAACAAACCTTTCTCAATTAGCAGTGCGGGCGTTTACAAAGGTTGAGAGCTTGATGACGTCAGTAGAGCGCGTCGTGACGTACACGAGCCTCGACACAGAACCTGGATACACAATTACAGCACCGCAAATGAAAAACTGGCCACGCGATGGTCACATCAGATTCAAGAACGTGGTATTACGATATTATTCAGGTGGACCACAAGTGCTGAAAAACTTGAGCTTTGAAATTCAAGGAAAAGAAAGGATAGGAATTGTTGGTCGGACAGGAGATGGAAAGTCGTCCATTGTAGCGGCGCTTTTGCGCATGCCCGAAGCCGAAGGCGAGATCCTAATCGATGACGTAAGCACTAAAAGTGTTCAGCTTCAAGAAGCCCGCAGATGCATTTCAGTTCTTAATCAAACCCCTGTACTATTCAGAGGATCGATTAGAAAGAATCTTGATCCATTCAAAAACTTCACCGATAGTGAACTTTGGAGTGCGGTCGAAGACGTACAACTTAAAAGTCTGGTTGAAAGTGTTGAGGGAAAACTTGACTACGAGATGTCAGAGAGAGGTGGAAACTTAAGTGTTGGCGAACGGCAGTTGCTGTGTTTAGCGCGTACTTTGTTACAGCAAAATACCATCGTCGTCTTAGATGAGCCCACGGCCCATGTGGATCCAAACACCGAAAGAATCATCTGGAACATTGTGAACGAGAAATTAAAACAATCTACTGTCATCACCATTGCTCATCGCCTGAACACTGTCAGACACTGTGATTTGATTCTAGTGCTAAAGGAAGGCCAGGTGGCTGAGCTGGGCACGTATGACGAACTGCTGGGTCGGGAGGGAGGGGTGTTCCATAATATGGTAACTTCCCAAACTCAAGTATGAGCCCAGAGGGCTTCCTGGCTTGGTTCGAGTATTTCTGTATATAACTGAGGCAAAATGCGCGAGGACAGTTTTTGACTGTCCTTGCTTTTTGGGAAGTTAGAAAATATCCGGAAGGGTTCTGAGGCACCTTAATTATAAAGGGACTAGGTAACGCATTTCTTGCCAATTTCAGCACTGGCCAACTGGTCATAGAGTTAACTGAGATATTAAAATAACGGCTCTCCCAGTGAAAAATGTACAAGAACTTTAAAGAAAAAGTGAGCACTTGTATTCCTGAGCCACATAATAGAATTATGTTTAATAGTGAAATGGACTCATGCCCCACTACACTCAGGTATGTGCACTTTGCTCATCTCCAGACTGAGGTAACCACAAGCCGAGACTACCGGTGCGCTCGTCTCCAGAGATCCACCTTGTGTACCACAAATGTTGGATTCCTTGAGATGGGAGAAATGAGAACTTTCCACCATGCCTTACGCAGTGCTGACGAGTCCCAAATTAAAGAGGACGAAACAGCTGTCCACTTCTAGGCTTGTGGTTACCTCAGTCTGGGGATGAGCAAAGTGCACATACCAGAGTTGTGAGTCCATTTCACTAATAAACATAACTTAAAAGAAACACAGAAAAGCTGAGAACTCAGTGGCGTGGGTTGGCCGGAAAAATTGGAGAAGATTAAAACGGACTGTATTCAGCAAAACTTGAAAAACGGCGGCTGCGATTTTGTCAATAAAGGCTGATGATGTCTTCAGTTGGTTTGATTTGATTTGACATTTGGCCCAGTTCCCCCTGCGTCGAAATAATTTGAAAAAATTTGTAAAGGTAATGTCGAGCGAAATGTGAGTAGAGCACCAAAACTTGGCATGCAACTGAAGGTACCGTTATTGTTACTGTGGGATGGGAAAATTCCATTTGCTTTTATGTAACCAAAGTTTTAGTTTTGAATACATCTGCACTGACAAGTGAAATTGCTTTGAATTCATAAATTAGGGGTGGTATATAAGCTTTCATTGTCCGGTCCACGAGGTGGCTCATAGACCACCGGGAAGGTCCATGGACCTGGGTCTATGTTTTGTATACGTCCAGGAGCATATGCTCCTACTTCGTCCGTTTCCCAGTTTTCGTGACCCAAAACCCCCCTTTTTTACACCATTCAAAAAGCTGGAAAGCTTTTCACAGTGGTATCACTCCTCCTTGCTCTCTATAGCCTTTGTATAGCCGTCCGCTCTTAATGTGTACACAGGCTGGCTCTTGGTTTTTAGAAGGCTTGAAAAAAGGCGGCAAAATAGCAACCGCAGCTAGGAGTCTGGGACTGGACAACATTAAAATGTATGCTAATATATGCAATCTCAGCGTCGTTCGACGAGCACACCCATAGCAGGAATATTCTATCCAAGTATTTGTCATCTTTTCTCGTGAAGATGGCCGAGGAAGGGAAAGTTAGCAAGGTTTTAAAGTACGTCCTATTCGTATTCAACCTTCTTTACTGGGTAAGTGGTGAAAATAATGCTGCAAACGTGTTAATGTGCGTGTTATACGCGACATCAGCGTGACTCCAACCGCTGTAAATTATTCCTTTTACTGTTTATAAGGTTGTATGTGTGAGAAAACATTCCAATCGAGTTCTCTTCTCAAAATTAGCTTTATCCGCTTATCTGCACAACACGTAAGTTACTTGAACTTTAAGCGTAATGTGTTAAACTTGCAGATCAGATCTTTGGGCTGCACAACACCTTGCTTCAGTATTATTTTGTCTGAGTATTCCGTTGTCTTCGCTTTCTTCTTGTTTGATATTGGCTATGAATAGTTATCCTCGATAATGATTTTATTACTTCCCTAATCAAATTTCTTGTACTTTGTGGTTACATGTAAGCTGCAAGTTCACCTTATAAGCTCGTACATCTTTTTTACCTGATTTCCTTGTGTTGATTGCACTTGAAAGGCGTTAAAAGCTTTATAAAAGAGAAAGACAGTTAGCTCATAGCTTTTCTGTGCTTTTAGATCTGTCCAATCGAAGCGGTGACTCGGTTTTTACAATATAAGTTTATTTCAGTCATACAAAATAGTACTAGATTGATATTTTATTTACACGCATGGAATTCGTGTGCTGGTCAATAAATATTTGCCAGGGTATCTAATCAAACGTTCGGCAATCAAAGCCAATCGAACACCATTCGTTCGATTGGGTTCGGAAATCGAACCTAGTCGAACTCATAATAAAGGGTCGAAGAACATACACAATCAAACGTTCCATTATGATTACTCCTGCGTGATTTGCTTATTTTTAGGCATCAACAGAGCATTCCAAACAAAATTGAATCTGATTATTGTTCAGTTGGTTTGAAATGAATGGGTCAATAATCGAACTCACACTCGTGGAATAATTGTTAAATATATAATTATTTACAATATGGGGGAAAGTAGTCAACTGCTTAAAATAATAACATGTAGGTTTTGAACTGGAAAACTTATTTTTGTATTTTTAGTGATAGATTTCGCTTTTTCTCGAATTTTACTTTCATTTTGCACATTTGTATAAAGGCGATACTTGTAAATATATTTTTTTGTCACGAACATGTTGTGTCAAGTACAGTGGAATCACATTTTCTCAAACCCTTGGTTTCTTTCACCTCATGCTTACTTGAACCACAAATTTTCCTCTTGGATTTGCCTCACTCAGTGAACACGACAATTTTACCCCTTATTTCTCTAACTTCTGATTTCTCCAACCAACTTTTGTTTTCCTTGGAGGCTCAAGAAACTCGTAGGATCCCACTTATGTTTGTTGTTTAGCACAAAATCTTAACATCTTGGCAAGTGTCTTTCACGTCTTTGTACCAGGGTCATAGAGTACACTGGGGTACATGTACAGTTTGTAGGAGGTGGGGGGCTTTTCTGTTTTGATTTTTAAATTTTATGTACCAGTATGTTTACTTACATGTAAATAATGTACACTGTATCTGGCCCATGACATCATTGATTTATGTCGCCACTGGGACTCATCAATTTGTTGGTTTCTTTTCTATTTCTAGGGCATTGGTGGTGTTATGATGGGTGTTGGTTTTTGGGCTGTGACACAGAAGAGTGACTACAAAGAATTCTCCAGCATCTCAACTGACCCAGCGGCTGTTATGATTGCTGTTGGCTTTTTAATTTTTATTATTTCCTTTTTTGGAACAGTAGGGGCTCTGCGGGAGAACATCTGCTTCCTAAGAACTGTGAGTATCTTTTTCCACAGATTTAAGGATTTGCATGTGCATTGATGATAGCAAATAAACATGACTTATTACTATTCAACAAAGTCACAATTGGATGCCATGGAGCAGTTTTCAATTGAGTGTCGTAAAACCAAAACCAAAGTAATTACTCTGGGCAATCACAAAAAACGGACACAGACAATCCAGTGAACCAATCAAATCTCGAAGCAAATACATGTAGCTGGCACGAAGCGTGGGGAAACGTGCGCGAGCAAGTCACGATTGGTTTTGGTTTTAGCTCTGATTGGCTGAGAAAGTGGCACGAGATTTTTAAGCCAATCATTAAGCGTAGTAATGCAAAACCAAAGCAAACGCAATTTACTTTCGACACTCAAGTGAAAACCGCTCTAAAATAATTATTATAGTCAGGGTTAAGTTCTTTTCATGTAATCATTCATAAATAACAGACATCCTGCAATTAAATTATACAATTATGTATTTTGCCAAGGCTCTTCTGAAGTTGATCAAAGCACTGCATAACCACAATTTTTGTAGCTCGTTGACAATTTGTTGACTGACAAAACAGGAACCTTACTCAATCTTGCAAATTATGGTCTGATTTTTGCCAGTTTGACCTTCGACCAGTTAAATATCCAGCAATGTTCCATGTGATTTTGCAAGATGATTTATAATTGTGTCAAGTGTACGCACTTTCATGAAAAAAACTTGCAAGTGATAACAGGACTGCTGTCATGCACATGGTGTCATTAATTTATTGTTGTTTTTGTTGCTTTTCAGTACATGATTGTCATGATAATCATTGTCATTTTGGAGGTGATAGCTGGACTGCTTGCTTTTGCATTTTGGCCTGAGGTATAACTTAATAATGAGAAAGTTAATTTTTAATTTTACATTGTATGTTCAAGCAGCCACACTAATAATTTTTAATTCAAACTTAATTTGAAAGTCAAGTGTTAAGTGCAAACAGTGGGATACAATGTGATTCAGAAGGTACATGCATCTACATTGTACATGAACAGTGAACATACATGTGTGGAATGACATTATTGAGGTGCACATACAGTGCTAGTTGATTTGCTAATGAATACAAATGAGAATGAATCTAGGGTGTTGGCTGTCTTTTGGCACCAGCATACAATGTAGTACCAAACAGAAAGGTGTAGACCTGTACTGTGGACACACAGTTCAAAAATATTATTAAAAAATCTACAATCTACTAGTGCTTTAAATCAATGAACTTATTTCTTTCCAAAAATCAGTGACGTACAGTACTGTACATGTACAAATGGACATCCGAGTGTTTCAGATAAGTAGCAGCTCCTGGGCAAACATCTTGGAAGGTTTGCCACCTGCCCTCTAAAAAGGCTACTGTTTTGATAGTCCTACATTGTATATACAGTGTATACTGTAGCTACACTGTATTGACTCTCTGCAATCGTTCATCTTGCAATTATTGACATCTTGCATTTAAACTTGCTGGAACACTGTTTTTTCACTGTTTTTTTTTTTTTTGTACATTTACAAGATGTCACTGGTAATTGAATATTTCAAATTGAAGTACAAAACCTGTATACAAATGTTCTGTGATAATCAACAGGTCCAGAAGTCAGTGGACAATCAGTTCAAAAAAGCAATTACACAGTACAGAGATGATCCTGATCTACAGAATGCCATTGATGCTGTGCAAGAGGGTGTAAGTAGAGGAATTGTGATTTTTGTTTTACACTGCTGCAGATTGTTCGAGACATGAAAGACCAACTATAGTCCTTATAGTGAACAAGAAGCACTGATATCCCAAGAGTACAAAATTAAAAACAGTTTACGATAATTACATGTGTAGATCAAACAAATTCTTTGCAATATCCCGAAACCCAAAAGTTTCCATACATGTACATGTAGACCTATTTTTAAGATTCTTCTCATGAAAATAATGATCTCCCACAAAGGGAATTTTAGGCCTGGCAAAAAGGTGTACAAAATGCATTCATGTGTGTAGGAAATTTGCAAACAGCATAAACTGTATGTTATGTGGGCGTGCACATGAATGTACATGTATTGTGTGTGTCAAAGTGACTTATACATGCACCTGTATGTAAATCTCATGTGTCAATTGACCTCACACATGTAGGACTGAAGAAAAGTACGCATACTGTTTATGGAAATTTCTATCTATCTACCGGTAGATAGGTACTTTATTAGGCACAGTATTAATAAAGTTAACTCTTATTTACAATCAAGCTGTGTAGGTAAAGAATTTTACTATATAACTGTTACTATTTTACTATATACATGTATACCTGATTGAAGAATCGTTGACCCATAAAAAGTATAAACCATGAACGATGCGACCCAAATGTTTACTGGGAAATCGGAAAAATAATCGTCATCATTGACAGAATAAACATGATAATAAGTCATTGCACAAATCGTTCTCTTCCAAAGAAAGAAAATATCTTGATTATCTTTAAAGGGAACAAATAATACTAAGCTTACCAAGGCTGTCTACCCAGAATACCATTGGGTCATATCGTTCATGGTTTATGCTTTTCACAGGGCCAACATTTCTTCAATTAGGTGTATACTACATGTATAATAAATTACTATTTTACTATATATACTATGTAGGTAAAGAATTTTAACACACATTTGCATGTAACTCAGATTCTAAATGTACAGTTTTACATTATTTAATTTGGCAGTTTGAGTGTTGTGGAAGTACAGATCTTAATGATTGGGATATCAACCGCTATTTCAAGTGTGGTGGAATCTCACCTGAAGAGTGCGGCGTTCCACACACCTGTTGTGTGCGTGAACCAGAAGAGGTATGATGTCGATAACCGTGATGATAAACGTACCTTGTGTAACTTGCATATGTATGCAACCCTTTAAAGTTTAATTTTTTCCTTAGTGGCCATTTGGCCACCGACTGCTCAAGTTTGGTCGCCAATGAAGAATTTTAGTCGCTTAATTAAGCTTCACTGTCAATCATTCTTCTCGATTTTAGTCGCCAGGCTGGCCACTTCAGTTCAAATTTAGTCGCCAGCTCCAAAATTTTAGTCGCCATGGCGACTAAAATGGTCTTAACTTGGAGGTCCTCCGCGATGTACCATCATCCTTCAGACTACAGTACTACAGTACAAAACTAGAACACTACAGTTGACAACTTGTCTTCCTTAAAGATGTTAAAATTCTTAAACAGTTTACATTCTTTTGCTTTCTATTTGCAGAGACCCAACATACAGTGTGGCTGGCATGTCAGGAAGCAACATGTGAGTGCATTTTGCTCTTCAACCAGTTCTATTTTCAACTGTTGACAAGTATAACGCTTGCCTTTGTATCTTGCACACATTTACTGTACATGCTATTTTACTGTGTACATGTAGCTCTCAAAAGTAAATTAGCCCCTTTGATCATGTTTTTCATGAAGCAAGAAACTTGTCTCGCAATACAAGAATAGCATCACTTGATACAAGAACTGCGTCTCGAGAGACGCGATTGTTGTCTTTTGAGAGGATGTAATTCATTTTTAGTGGTACTGTACAATATAAAATCTACATGTCTTAAGGTTTCTGTACATGTACAGAAACCTTCATGTAGTACATGTTACATGTGGGTATCTCCTTTGTACTGTACGTACACTACATGTATGTTATTATAGCTTACATGTAGCTTGGTTTTTTGTTCTTGTGTTTGTTAGAACACAAGCCCTGAAAAAAACTAATCACTGTATGATTCCAATGGTTCGGGTCTTTTTTACAGCGCTTGGCTCTGAAGGGTAAAATCTACATTACTGGCTGCTTGGATGCTGTTTGGGAATGGTTCAGGAACCATCTTGTTATTGTAGCCGCAGTTGCAGTGGCTTTTGCCTTCCCTGAGGTAAGAATTTGTTGTTTGGGTATTTGTTTGTTTGTTTGATTTTTGTTGATTTTTGTTGTTGTATTTTAGATGTTAACTCAATTGAAAATGGGTCTGGGAAAGGCTTCATAATGATCCTGTAGGATCTTTTCCACTTATAACTTAAGGATTGTTTGCATGGAAAAACATTTACAGTATATGTGCCTTTCCAAGTAGTTGTGTCCTTTAAAGAGGCTATGTCACAGTATTTTAGGAAATTCTTTTTTTTTTTTCGTTTATTGAGAGCTGTAAACTTCAAATTGGCAGAACAAAAGTAATTTATTGGCAAAATCACGGCCACATAACAAACAAGAATGATGACACTTTTATACAAGTTACCAGGTAAACTTGAAAAAAGTCTGGCCGACGTTTTTCAAGTTTACCCGAACGCAATCGGTTTTAATCTTCTCAGATTTTGTCCATCCTTGCTTCTTTTTGGCCTTTCTGTGTTTCTTTCGAGTTATTCTACAGTTAAAGCCGTTATTGTGATATTTCAGTTAATTCTATGTCCGGTTTGTCAGTGCTGAAATTGCCTAAAATTGTGTGACATAGCCCCTTTAAGACGATACAAATAAAAGTTTGTTGGCAGTTAAATAATTTGACTTGCACAGCAAAAATGATGTAATGGACATGTATGTGCAGTAGGATTGGATAAAACTGCACAATTATATTCTATGGTATATAGGTATTAAAAAGACACCTGAATTTCCATCTTGTTTCATGTTTAAACAAGAATTTTTGTCATTATTTTGGGAAAAATCATCACAAATAGTGTTGTACCACTGCAGTGTGCATGTTTAGAACTTGCATTACAAGTAGTACAAGGAATTTAATGATATTTCAAGATATTTTTGATTAACCTTACAACAGACTATACTTTATTCTAACAATTTTTCTTATCCTTCTTGTCATAAGATTGCTGGAATTGTCATGACTCATTTATTCATAAAACAAATTGAAGAGCAGATTGAAGCATGGAAAAACCCGCCAAAGTACAGATACAGGCCAAGCCAGGATGTGAATGGGAGAAGTGGCCCATTTTATTAACCTCTTTTTTGTAGTTATTCATGTAAGTGTGTCGATGCATCTTTCAGGATACTAACTTAATGCTTTGAGCAGTATTCCAATGCCTAGTTTTCACATGTTTGCTGAGGTTTCCTACAAGGTACATGTAGTTTAGGCCCAGTCGAACTTCACAGGAATCGAACCTAATGCAAATGAGCAAAACCCATTGTTTTTGGTCATTTGCATTAGGTTCGAGTCATGCGATGTTCGACGTTTGGCCCCGGGCCTTAGAAAGCCAATTGGTGTCGATCAACAGATGTAATTATAATGTCAACTGGCCATGTTTATTTAAACCAGTTTTATAAATGTAAAGTGAAATCATTGACAGAGTACTGAAAGCCAACTTTTTGTGCAAGATTAATATACACCAGTGGTAGATCTGAGGGAGGGGCCTCCCATTTTTATAATGAAAATTTTGTCCCCCCACCCCCCCCCCCCAAAAAAAAGAAACTTCCTTCCTAGGAATAAAAAGCCCACCCAGACTTCTACTTCACCCCACCTACCGGATCTGTCACTGTATTTGTCACATGACATGTGGTTCCAGTTATCATCATAGAGCGGTTTTCACTTGAGTGTCGAAAGTAAATTGCGTTTGCTTTGGTTTTGCATTACTACGCTTAGTGATTGGCTTAAAAATCTCGCGCCACTTTCTCAGCCAATCAGAACTAAAACCAAAACCAATCGTGACCCGCCCGTGCACGGTTTCCCGCGCTTCGTGTCAGCTACATGTATTTGCTTCGAGTTTTGATTGGTTTACTGGATTGCCTGTGTCCTTTGTGATTGGCCAGAGTAATTACTTTGGTTTTGGTTTTACGACACTCAATTGAAAACTGCTATAAGTACATGTACATTTACTTTTCAATCAATAAACCTTAGCAGGGTGTAACTGAGAGCTGCTAGTTTTAGTTTTGATTTGAACAGGGTGTCTTTCCATTAAAGTTCACCTTGTTTTCTTTCTCTTAATAGTTACTTTTTGTCATAAGTGTAGTTTTCCTGTGTTGATCAGTTCCTGGAATCTCAGTTCATAGTCAAGAGAAATTGAAGGTTGATCAGGGCAGTCGTAACTTGTGATACGATAACCTTGCTACTGGTTAAAGGAGCTACGTCATGGACAACACATTTTGAAAAAATTGGCAAAGTTTTTTCAAATTCGTCGTTCGATATTTGTCTTAATTTTTATCGCTCGAAACCATTCATGGTTATTTTCGCCTTTTTATTACTCCTTTGTTGTTTTTTATGTTAGAAAACTATTGTTGTGAGGTCTCCTTCAATTTGAAAGGAATCAGAAAAATGACTTAATATACCGTGACATTGCTCCTGGACTGTCGACATTACAATGTATGAGTTTGCTTTGGTTTTGCTGTTATTAATCTTTGTGAATGGTTCCATAAATTCGAACAACGTGCTCACACCAATTTGTTCATACGTGCTCACTGCTGTGAAAAGAAAAACAATCTAGAGCAAAACCAACAAATTCGTGCAACATATGTCTCTTCGCTTCCAAATAACGACAATGGTCGATGTCGACCGAGTACTTTCTAAACTGTGTGTCGAACTCCGTCGGTGACTTATTCGGCGTCTTTCATTTTTTTCTCGTAGAACAGGGATATTAATTAAAGGTGCATTTGTACCAAGTGTCTAGCAAGCTTCAAGATAATAATAGCAGATAACGTAGACGGGTTAGAAAATATCCACAACATGTAGTTAAGCATAATTTATGCCATACATGCACTTTTGTAATATAAAAAGGTGTTTATAATATTTTGATATAGTTTGATAAAAATAGGCGCATTGTATTAAATGGTGTTCATATCCAGAGTACAGTAGGTTGGAGTAGATAAACGTTGAATAACAATAAAGTTCAATCTGATTCTGGTGAACAAAATTGTCGTTCACAATTGCAAGAGAGGCCCACAACCCTAATCTTGACAGTGACCAGCGGATTGCGTATTACGCGTGCGCGCCACGTTTATAAAGGCTATCTGCAAACCGGAAGTTGAAAATTTTGTTCTTCCACTAAGAACGATCGGAATGCAAAAATGTGTCAATCACGACAGTTTGTCGTAACACCGGAAGAGAAAAATCTTGTCTCCAAGAGCGATAAGAATGCGAACAAGCAGCTATTTCAAAAAGAAATTGTGTTTCGTTTCCAGATTGCGGAAGTTTGTGGTTTACTTTAATTTGGAGAAGGTCCTAGTGTATGTTGAATTTGCCGAATTTATGCACGAGTGAAGAATGAAAAGAAGAACTTCATATTCAGTTTAACACCTACTGTCCATTTTATGCAAAGGAGACATAAACTACGTCCTGCAACGGTTTAATGTTGAGCGTTACATCAACTAAGAAGACGAATTTAGTTCGACACGGCAGTTGCACACCTTGCTATACTATATTGTCCATACAAAATTTAAACTTTGAACAGAACTTCACTGTCTTCTATTTCGTTCTCGACTTTCCGTGCAGACTCGAATGTTTTTGCGACGCACGTGACACTGATCACGCAATTCCGGGTACATCCACGCGAGAACCCACGCAATTTGCGTGTATTTGCGCTGCTTGCGACGTCGAAGATGACATGAATTTAGGGCAATCTCCCACATTTATACATTCCTCTGTCACATGAAGTGAAATTAACTTTGTAACTCACCTGAAAATATGCACTTTTCTTTGTAGCACACTTAAGCTCTACCGTGCGGGCAAACACGAGATACGCCAAGTCATCCCGTTTTTCTTTGCGCTTGCAAACACTGGTTGGTGGAAATTTTCTTCCGTTTAAGAATAATATTAAACGCTACGAGAGCTTTCTCTAGTTTTCTTACAATACATAGCTTTAATCAGACTTAAAACCATTGCAGTTGTTAGATATTTTTGTTTGCAACGAATCTCAATATTTTTGGTCATGCTGAGGAATATATTTCCGATATTTGAAGAACATGTTTTTACGAAATTAATTGCCATCGGTCATACGTATTTACTATGTGGTTACGACCGTTCTTTTGATTGGATAGCAGCCCCCCGTGCGAGCAAACACGACAAGTCATCCCGTTTTTGTTTGCGCTTGCAAACACTGATTGGTGAAAATTTACTTCCGTTTCAGAAAATCGCTAGAATGTTTACTTAACAATTAAACGCTACGAGAGCTTTCTCTAGTTTTCTTACAATACATCGCTTTAATCAAACTTAAAACCATTGCAGTCGTCAGATATTTCTGTTTGCAACGAATCTCAATATTTTTTTATCATGCTGAGGAATATATTTCCGATATTTGAAGAACATGTTTTTACGAAATTAATTGCCTTCGGTCATACGTATTTACTTTGTGGTTACGACCATTCTTCTGATTGGATAGTAGCCCCCACTGTGTAAATAGTTCACATCGAAGCCAAAATAATACCGTATCGTTTCTGAGGAAACGAAACAAAAATGAGGCTTCTGTCGGAAGATTGCAGACGTTGTTTTATAGGTGTTGCTTTTGAGAAGATCTGCTGTGATTGTATCACAGATAAACTACGGCAAAGCGAATGATTCCAACAACGGTTATTCTCGAGAAATTCCTTATAACACTGACAACAAAGCGAGTTTGCCGACGGAGGAAAATCACATCTCAATTCACGCGCGTGCTCGACTACACTTCGCAAAACTGTCAATCAAAAAACAACTCTGATTGGTTCGCGGCAATAGGAAACGATAAAAAACATTCGTGACTTAAGCGTGACGCGTTACTCGACCTTACTCGGAATAATTTTCTTTTGTCCAGTGATTTATCGACACTGTGAAAAATTTTATATCGATAAACTTTGGCGTATTCACCATTGAAACATGGCAAACTTGTCAACATATGATTGGTAATATCAAACACGTAAAAAAATCATCATAATTTCGTACACATTGAGATACTGTTATTCTCGGTGGACAGACTCTCAATAAACAACCGCAGTTTATAAAAGAAATCTCAATTACCACAGTTACGCCAACTTCTGGAAAACTTCCTAAAAACTTCGACTTGAAGTAATTTTCCAAACTAACAAAAAACACTTCCCTCCCAGTACCTTCTCTTAACTGCATCGAGGCCCGCACTTTCTAACCTGTGGTTACCACTAGTTTACCTTTACTGGAGTGGAAGTCGTGAAATCGCGCTAATAAATGTCATGGAATGTACATTTTTATAAATTCTAAATGTACCCTTCGTGCAACTTACGACCGCACATTTCAAATTTGTGTAGATTAAAAAAAAATAACAGCGTGCTGCGTCCTCAAGCTGATGTTTGATGTGCAAATGTACGCCCCACAATTAATATAGCGGACTGCAAAGATTCGGACCTTGCGGCTACTTGTATGTCAGCAACCTACAAAATGAATACAACCAAACCCCCATCAATCTACCAGTCCATACTGATTAACTTAACTTTTTCACAGAACATTGTACTTCAAACAAAAACACGCAATGAATAAGTTTGCTAGTGGTGCGCAGATTAAACGTCGGTTGATTAGAGACATCAGAGTGGATTTCGTTCAGTTTACCCTAAAGAGTCTTAAAGTCCTTTCTTGTCATTAAAGTCCTTTCTTGTCAGTAAATTTGTTTGTTTGTTTTTGTTATTTTTTTAATGCCGCTATCTAGCCCTTTATGCCGCTATCTAGCCCCTTCATGCAGATATGAGTTACAAGCCGACCAAAATTCCTCACAAAGTGGTATGAGCCCAGGGCTTAGGGATGGACCATTATATCTTGGAGGGAGGGGATCAAAATGTTTTCAAGACAAACAATATTTTCAGTGTTGTCTGCAAACAATTTTATCCGGTGCATCTTTCTGCAGACAATGTTTTTTGTTTTTGCAAACAATTTTTTTTTTTTCAGGATTTTTTAATCCCCGTGTCCTCCAAAGAAATAGTGGTCCGTCACTTACAATTGCAACTGGTCTTTTACGGTGTGGAAGAAGTGGTCATTATTATGCAATACAATGTTCTTGAGTGGCATACCGCGAAATACCCGAATTTTAAGAAAACATTTGAAGAAAAGTTCAAGTTTTTGACGAGATCACTAAGCTTTGAATATAAAATCAGTTTTCGCTTTTCTAGCCTGTTAAAGGCTCCAGAACTCTTGTAGCACTTTGTAAACAATAAACCGCTATTGATAACTGTTGTCTAACTAGATCTCAGTCTCCCGATTCCTCGGCCATATGCAGAGCTTCCGTGACACCAGGGAAGGTAGCTTTTCCTGGTTTAATATTGTGAAAACCGAAGTTAAAAGCCACGTGTCGGGCCTGAGGTGAACCTGGGAGGCCATACGGGTAGATAAACGCCTTTTCCACTCTAACCATTTGGTCATTGATCATGCGCAATTCAGCGGGTCTTTTAAGAACCGCTGGTTCAGATTTTCTGGACTCAAATTTTCGGCTGGCGTTTAAGAACCCGGACACGGCTTTCTGAAGCGCAGATAGAGAAATGTTATTGGCTGAGAACTTTGGAGATGAGGCAACGACGTGGAATGAAAAGTTTAAGGCGAGTGCATAGTTTAGGACATCGAAAGGGAGCAGGGGCTCATCCGCGAGATCCAGTACCATTCCCCCTCCAAATTGCGTCATGGCTTTGTGTATTTCAAATTTTTGGTCGACAAACGTTTTCACCCAGAAAAAGGTATCTTGCTGCGTGTGATATACTGGATACAAAGACGACTTGTCACCGTACCCAAACCAATAGCCAAAATCACCGCAGGGTACTCCTAAGTATTGGTAAAAAGCGACGTAGTCACTGGCAGAGAAAAGGTTGTATAGCATGGGCTCATTGCTATTGGTATCGGAAGGAGTCCTTTTCTTCCAAATGTCATACATCGTTTCAGAACTCTTCGTATCATTAGGATGTTTGACCTCTTTACTCAATTTATAAGTGATTTGTTTAAAAAGAGGTGACGCCCTTGCCCTTAATGCATAATCTCCACACACGGCAATGTCCAAGTTGATGTACGCTACTGCGCGCTCGGTTAAAATGTTTGCATTTTCCTCGACCCACTCGTTTGATCCGATCAAATTGAACTCCTCTCCTCCCCAGCTGCAGATCTTTATCGTTCGTCGCGGTCTCCATCCTCTCTTCATAAGCGTGCCCAACACTCGGGCCATTTCGTTGGTTACCGTGGTTCCGCTCAGTGCGTCGACAGCGCCGAAGGACCACGAGTCCCGATGGTTACCGACGATTATATATCGATCGGGATCGTCCTTACCGAAAATGGTACCAATAACGTTGTAAATGGTTTTCTCCTGTAGTTTGTTGTTAACCTCAAGTTTGAGTTTGGCGCTGCTATTATGAAACCCTGGACCTGTACGGTATGTGATGTTTAAGCCACCTTGCCATGACTCAGGAACTTCTGGACCTACAGATTTGTGACAAAATTTGAAGTTTAAGGGAACGAATTAGTAAACATCCAGTGGATCTCGGCAAGTTAACTTGAACTCTCTAAATTCTACAAATATTAAACACTCCTTACACAATCAACTCTATCCACTGTCAATCACTAAATAATGATAATAAAGAACCTGCCGATACGACCGGCTAATTGCCGATTGTTCCAATGTACATGTATGTACGTAAGTCAGATTCACAATATTTACCGCGAACAGACCCGCGAAGAGAGGGGGTTGGGCACTTACGCAAAACATTGTTGCACAAGAAAAGTACGTGAAAATAAATTGTGCAAGCACGGCAAAAAAATTTCAAGCAAGCCCCACCTGCTAAAACATGGATGAGGCAAAAACGCCATTTCGCAGAGGGTTATGTTGGTTAAAAAAAATAATTGAAAATACCAATGCTGAAAAAAATCTCACTCAGTAGAAATTCCCCCTCCCCCCCACTTCCTTAAAAATAAAATTGTCCGTCCCTAAACAGAGTAGAAACAATATATTTACCTCCCAGTCTCCGCAGCAGCTCCATAGCATCTCCATAAGATATCGCCTGTGCTGGAATCTTCGGTAGAACAGTCTCATTTACAGGTCTGCGGTACATTCCCTTAGTAGCAGGAAGGACTGGGGTCAAGGGGTCTCCGTTGGTGGCACCATATAATATAGACCCCTCCTGCACCCCGCTTGGTGGGAGCCACCACCCGTTGGGGTAAACTTGACTTTCGTGGTATCCTTGCTGAGCAGAGAAGGATGGATCGGTGTAAACTAGCGCTCCTATTGCTCCGTGTTTTTCAGCATTGGAAACCTAAAGAAGATAAGTTTAATACCTGATTAACTCATGATCAAGGCTTCGACACGAAAAACGACAGATTTAATTTCGATCCAGGGTAACTGGATCTGACCAACCCTGGCAATAAAAGAACTCACTTTTTTTGTTTTGCTTTGTATTTTTAAAGTGTTGTTTTGGTCAGCGTTGTTGTTGTTGTTGTTTTTCTTGCCCGACCGACCGTCACACTTTCAGCACTTTCACGAAAGAGAGGGTATTAAATAGGAAACCGGAAACATAATTTGGGATGGTCTTTGCATTATGGCGAAGCCGAAAGGCTAATCGGCGCGACACAATTTGACATAATCAATATCAGACATGACTTCTCGGCGAAAAGTCAAAGATGATAGGGTAATTCTAAAAAACTTCGCTTGCTCTACTACTGAAAATGCAGATAATAGTAGAGAAGCAATGTGTTGGGGTTTTAATCTGTTTTTGTAAGTATCAATTATTTATAGCACCTTTGGGCTTTCAATGTACTATCCCTCATAAGTGCTATTTTTTAGCGCAAAACCTTAGTACAGTAGCAGACTTACACTTCTTGATCGGATAATGACAATATTTCCTTTCACCGTTATGTTCATTTCAGCAAGCTTTGCAAAATCCGCATCTCCGCCATAGTTGGCATAAATCAGATCAGCTTCAACTGTACCATTGGCCGAATACGCCAAGTAAGGATAATGATCAAATGATTTGGAGCTGTTTGGTTCGGGTGATATCTGGAAGATCATAAAGAGCAGACTGTATAACACACGGGCATTTACCGGCTGGGGGATAGTAGGGACATATTTGACACGTGAAAATAGGGCAAAAGTTAGACTATGACGCGTGAAATAGCCCTTTTCACCTTTTCTACCCTCTGGAAAATTCTCGTTCCAACACTTCAAGAGACATCGATTCTCAGCGTAGTTCCTAGGCCTTCTCTCTTGTTTCGGTGACCGCGCAAAGCCTGCAGGGTGCGTTCTCTTCGGTGACGTCACCAATCACGATTGAGCCCAGACTCCCTTTAGCCGAGAGTGCCTGATCGATTCTTATCCATTTTGTAGAGGCAATTCAGCATCAGACACCTCATGCCACACATGACACCAGAGGTACACTATATGGACTTCAGACCCCAATAGTTCCAAAGTCGCAGGAAGTGACAGGATTGTGACATACAGATGTTGCAAAATTAGAGCTGAAGTATCGCTGAAGTATACATCTTTTGATAATGCGCGCTGGAGTATCACAATACACTGGTTGTCCGTGAAAAACAAAACCGGGCATTCACAGAAGGGTAAATTTAATCAAATAAAAGTGGAGGTATGACATAGGGTAAAGACTTCTATAAATAATGTTTGTGGTGGTACTCTCTTCCACCCCACACCCGTCCTCTTTTCAGATTTTTTTTGTCACACCTCTAACAGACGGTAAGTTGGTTATTTTGGCACTCGTTTACTTAAATTAAATTTAGGGAATCCATATGCTGTTACGAAATCTTAACTATTAGAGCACAAATCCTCAATCAACGTTTTATAACAACGTAAGCAGTCAATCCCAGATGGAAAGGGCTTTAGAGCGGTTTTCACTTGAGTGTCGAAAGTAATTTGCGTTTGCTTTGGGTTTGCATTACTACACTCAGGGATTGGTTTAAATATCTCGCGCCACATTCTCGACCAATAAAAACTAAAACCAAAACCAATCGTGACTCGCTCGCACACATTTTCCCGCGCTTCGCGTCAGACATGTAATTGCTTCGAGTTTTGATTGGTTCACTGGATTGTCTGTGTGATTTTTGATTGGCCAGAGTATTTACTTTGGTTTTGGTTTTACGATACTCAATTAAAAACTGCTCTAAAACATTTAGGATACTTAACTTAAAAACACGAATTTACTAACCCTTATTTTTCCTGTTATGCCGTAGATAACTTTACCGCTCTCCACCATGGTAACCTTACTAGGTTTGTCTGGTTGTGGAAAAGACAGGAGAACTTGGTACTCGGGTTTTTCTACTTTGTCAAATCCGAATATTGACCAGTTTGCAGCAAGTTTATCTGCAAGCTCGTGCTGTCTCTGCGATCCAGCTATATGAGGCTGTTTAGAAAATTCCCTATAAAGACAAGGTTTACCGTAAGTGATTTCATTACATTTCAATGTTTTAACAAATTAAATCCTGCATTTCTCCCCCCCCCCCCCCCCAACATCCTGCGCTGAACAAACTGAGTTTTTTGGGAAAGACATTATTATTCTCCTCTTTTTTCAGTTGAACATAAAGCTAGCTTCATGGGTCACTAAAGCAACTTCTTGAATTTCTTGGCAAGCTCGTTTCAATCAAAGAACTCTCTCCTCCGTAGAGGCTCCTTCAGTGGACGGGAAGGCAAAAAAAAAAAACACGAAAATAGCTTTCGTTGCCATTCTCTACAGGCTTCGCGAGCTAATTTTTCACCTCTCCTCACTTCCCAGCCCGCACGAAAAAATAAGAGGCCTCTGCGGAGGAGAGAGATCAAAGAACAAATGATTTCAGCTGGCGTAACCAGTAAAAGACACCTGCTTACAATCTCGTTTATGGAATGTCTGACAACTTTGGTGAACTGTCAACTAAAATAATATCTTTTAATCTTTGTGAATGCAAAACATTGAGATAAGGAAAAGTAAACAGACCCGAGACTGCACTGCATGTCCTGGGTTTTAGTAACGCAACAAGAACCGTGCGATATTATTCCAAATGAATACATTTTGCCGTAGATTTTTACCATGTTAACGGTTATCTCGTTTATAAACATGCCCTCTCTGATTTTAAAAAAGTCCACGAAACTTTTTGTAATCATTTCTTTAATATTCTACTTTTCGCCTAACTCATTGAATAATAAGTTAACATTTATTGTTAGTATACCTCATAACAGATTCCAACTTTTCAGCACTGATCGTTTTCTTAAACAGCTCGTGGAACTCATCGAAGTCGTTCGACTTATGGCCAGTTGTAGTCTCTTGGCTGCAGGATTCGTCCCCAGCTTGCTTGGAGAAGTAACCGATTAAAAAGCCAACAAAAAACAAGACAACGGCGAAGACTACAAAACCCACCACAGTTCGCACATTTCTTCTTTTCGGTTGAATTGGCTTTATGCCTCCTAGAGAGTTCGTATCTTCCATAAATTCCTTGTTTAATTCATCCGCCGACATCGCCTGTCCTTGCCAGTGCTGCGGCGATAGATACGATCAAATTGAATGTCTTGTTTCGCTCGTCTCTGTGCGCACTGGAATACATGCGTCGCCTGACAAGGTTAATTGATACCAAGAAGCCATGCAAATTTTTCTGTTTATGCACACCTCTAACCCTTGCATGCTGTTTATGTATTCATAAGCGCTTTGAATCGAACAATCCGATTTGTATTTTAAATAGTATCTGTCAATCTCGTTATTATATATCGTTATTATATTCGTAAAATATTCTTTACTTCACACTGTTTTCAGTAACTTAGTGATAACAATACATCACAAGTGAATAAGCACTATTAAATTTTTATCTTCAATAGTCGGCGTTATTTCCCGTCACATGGCACACACTGAGTCGGTCGCACAAGATGAATTTTGATTTCCTTTGTTGTCAAAACGTCAAAACTCTAACCCCATTCTGTAAAGGAGCTCTTAGCCTCTTTTTAATATTAACTTTTTTGTTCATTTGAAAAGCATGGATCCTCAAAATTGAACAGAGAGAATATTTGGGGAATGTTGTGCGTCAGAGATAGCGTAATCCGTTTCGATCAAAACAATCCTTGTTCTTTTCTGCTTTATTATTACCTCAGCTCTTTATTGTTTTTTACTTTCCACTTCAGTGAGCTTGTATTTTCAAGTTTCCTTTTACTTTGTTCACATACCATTACTCAACATGCCGTGACATGGCCTCTTTAAAGATGGATTTACTGCATATCTTCCATGACGTGTACAGTGAAACCCCGATATAACGATATGCCAAGGGGGCAGTAAAATTATATCGTTATATCGAGGAATCGTTATATCGGGGTTCCGTCTCATACATTTTACTATTGCCGGGACATAACATATTCATCGTTATATCTGGGATATCGTTATATCGAAGATCGTTATATCGGGGTTCCACTGTATTAAGTAAACGATAAGATGTGTCATAATCCGGCGTTAATGCAAGTTAATGCAAGGGTGCAAAAGAGTTTACACAATGGAGACCAAACCGAGCAGCAAGTCGCGCCAATTTTACTGCTCGGTTTTCTCGTCTCTCCCCGACAAACCCCGCAAGGTCGTAAGCGAACGAATGAAGGGCAAAAGCAACCGCGGAGCTGGAAAAAGAAAGAAAGGATCAACCCCCCACCCTTCCCCACCCTATTGACTCGTTTGCGCTGGTTTTGATTCGTGCCTGTCGACGATTGTATGGAAAAATTAGAAAGTCTGTGAAACGATTATTTGAGATTGTATAGAATCTAGCAAATTCTGTGCGAACAAAGCCAGTTGTAAATACAAATCCATTCAGTTGACTTAAGGCCCATGCGGCTGACAGGAGCCTTCCAGGAGCCTTCCCTCCCCAATGCAAACTGAACATGATCGAGTTTTGAGTCTTTTAGAAGGATTACGGTAATCGACTTCTAATCGCAGTCACAGAGTCCTTTGATAGGCTTAAAAGATATAATTCGTAAAGCCGTGAAAGATTTCACGAGTACTTTTCACTCAAACTGCACGGAACACCAAGCCACTGATCACGTGAGGTCCATGGCCCATAATGCCCTGAGAGTATTGTACTCCCACGAGCCCTTGCGGCACTTGTAATAAAAATGATAAGCACATCTAAGAAGATTTTTTTCCCCACTCTTTTGGTTCGCTGTTTTATCGGTCTAAAGTATTGTCGACGAGCGAGTTACAACAAGCATATCTGTCATGTGAGGAAGGGACTTTAAGGTCGCTGCAATTTATATGTAATTAACAATACCATAAAACGAGCCCCTAGCTTGTAATACGCAGGTTACTGGGTACGTCATCACCTTCCATATTCTCGGATTATAGACACTACAAGAAAACCAGTAAGGTAAATTTGGGAGAATTTCAAAATTGAGCATTAAATGGTTCCAATTTAATACAGTATAAAAATAGCAAAAGATAAAATGATAAGACAGACTGCTAATTTTAATGTAATGATAAATTCATTTAATTGTTTATTGATTTATTTTTAACTTAACTTGAAATAACAGGGATACTTTTTTAAATTCACCTGACTACAATTTTAACCCCACTCAAATCGAGTAGATATTACTCGACAAAGGAACTAATAAACCTTACTGAGCCAGACATAAAGAACCAAGCCAAGGTTTGCCGTTGATGCACCGCTTAGTAGACTGTTCTCAGTCCTTATTTTTCTGTGAAGTAGTAGAGATCGATCGTTGAGTTCGATGGGCCGCCATCTTGGTTTCTGAACGCGAGCGAAAACTGGGGAATATCCACGAGCTTTTTGCACTCTCTCCAGTTTTCGCTCCAATCAGGAACCAAGATGGCGACCCGTCGAACTCCACGATGGATCTCTACGACTTCACGGAAAAATAGGGGACTGTGAACAGTCTAGCACCCTACCACAGGATTTTTTTTTAATTAAATGCTGCAAGTGCTTCACGGTTACAATTAACGTAGTTAGAATACGTCGTGTTCACTAGTAATATCACCGAGAAAAAAGATACCGTAAATAAACAAAAATAAATAAATAGGAATTTGCAATGGCATATCCACAGAGTAACTCTTCATCCCTTGTCTCCACATTGAATTAAAATTTAGAAGTGTTGGTTTAAGACAAATTCAGAAAATTGCTTTAAACGCAAAACGGTTAACTACAAAAATTTTTCCCTTTGGAAAGTGATTTATTTCCATTATCAGCAAACACTAGGCATGAATAGATTGTGCTAGTAAATTCAGGAAAAGTTGCTTCACAATATACCCAAAAGTTGCTCTAAAGTTGCTCAAATATCAAAAAGTTGCCACCAAAATTTAGAAAAGTTGCTTGCTCCCAGCGGTCCTTGGCCATCTCAATGGGGTCAATGTCTGAATTATTTCCATTTTCCTCCTCTGAAATTTCATCTGATTGCGATGTCATAAGTGACTCGAACTTCAGCAAATACCAAATACCAAGATGGCCGGCGGCAGGCTCTATGTTGCAGCGAATAACCGCTGGATTTAAGCGCCCGTTACATAGATAGCTGCTGTCCAGATTTCGTGGGCGTAAAGCAAGTGGGTTTTTTTTTTGTCATTTTATTGTATATCCTTAGTTTTAATAAAATCAGTTTTGATAAAACCAGTTTAAATAAAAATGAAACGACCTTTTATGGTTTGGATCGGTTTTATATCAACAGATCAATTTGTTGCTCAAACGTTGCCAAGGAAAGTTGCCCTAGGTTGCTGGTACTACAAAAAGTTGCTCAAAACGCTAAAAGTTGCTCAAAAGTTGCCGAGCACAATCTATTGATGCATAGCAAACACACAAAATGAAGTCACTAAACTGATCCACGACCATGAAATTAATTTAGACACTCTTCTTAATTTCTTTCCCTCTGCAAATCGCACGCCCTAACTTTTTGATCTCATTCAGAAGTTTCTCCTCGAATTCTTTTGCTTCTTCTCTTCTCTTGTTTTCCAAGGCCATCATTTCTTCTCTCAAGGCGTCGAGATTCTCTTGTACATCATCAAGGTCCCTCGTTAAGTGTTGGACGGCTGCCGGAGACTGGGCCTGACTGCTATCACGCGGGCACATCTAAATTGAGAGCATAAATTAGTCAGGCTTATTAATCTAGTTAGCCAGCCTAAACATGTATGTAATAATGTATATTATATAGTTTATTCACGTGGGCGTGTTTTTCGTTTAAAAAAGCTTTCTCCAACAACCCACTTAATTGGGTTAATAAAACCCACTTAATAATGACTCAATTGCTTATTTTTACTCTGACGTTTTTATATTTACCATGTTTGATCTGCGTCTACAAAGGTTCATCACCGAGTATGTGCGCAGTGATTTACTTAAGAGTAAGCTGGGGAGTGCGGGTTTGAACTCCATCCCAGGGAGGGTGGGAAAAGCAACACTCCTAGCCGCTTAATGCCACAACAAATTGCAGGCTTTTTTTCGGTTAAAACGGATCAGATCACACAATAAATGAGTGGCAAGTTGGGGCACCTTTGCGAGGACACGAATTCCGTTGTAGCCCATTGCAACGAAAGGAAAGAGTTCCGTTTGTCCAGCGGTGTACTTCATATAAGCACGCTCAACCACTTGGCTATTCTTGAAAAATACAATGGGAATCGTGCCATTTTTTGCCTCGTCAAACTGAACTTCACAGGCCATGACATCACCACGGTAGGCCATACATGTAGCGTCTGAAAAAAATAATCGAATATTGTTTAGAAATGTGGTCGGTAAAGGGGCACCTGCATACATTGCCTATTTACCTACGTTACGCTCGTTTGTTTGTGGTTGTGTAAAAGTTTCAAGCTGCGTACGTTCAATAAGTTTGTTGTTTTAAGAAAGAAATAGAATCGCATTAAGTCTCCGCAGAACATTAATGCGAGTAAGCTAAGCATATCATGGGGAGCAGGAATGGCGTAGCGGTGAGAGAGCTCGCCTCCCGCAATGTGACCAGGTTTCGATTCCGGCCCGGCGCCATATGTTGGTTGAGTTTGTTGTTGGTTCTCGCCTTGCTCCGAGGGTTTTCTCCAGGTTCTCCAGTTTTCCTCCCTCCACAAAAACCAACATTTCTTAATTCCAATTCGACCTGGATGGAGGACCCGCATGAAAACCAGCTAGAGCTGATGTGGCTTCCTCTCAAAATATAGTAATTTATATAACTTACGCCCCGGAGAAAGAAGGGCAGCAATTGGGTACGAAAGCAAACCGAAACAGGCAAAAAGCAAATGAACTCATACATGCATATAAGAGACATGCATCGACGGCATAACGGGTCATTAGCTTACCTCTAGTAACTTCTTTACCCGATTTACGGTGGCGCGGTTCAAATATTTTTCCATCGTCTGCATGGTACCCGACAGTTCCTTCTATCCAGCCAGGCATGAAATGACAGTTGTAGCCCTTGTACACAACACCCACCCCTACAATTCGCCTCTCACCGCTCTCTTGAATTAGTACCTGGAAAACGAAAGCGTTCGCGAGTCGCTCTAAGGAAAATGGTCAAAACTATTGTACTCAGACAGGACCCACCACTCTACAAAAAAGACAGGTGGTCTGTTCATGTATCCCCCTCCCCCACCTAAAAAAGGTTTCTTGTTTTTATAGCCCCCACCCTATCAGGAGTAGAGACTAAGAAAAAGATGTTAGTCTTCGTTGAATTAAGTTCGCCATTTAACTTGACAAGCGAATTTCTTTAAGTTCGGCCAACCCAACTGTGTGTTAAGTTCCGCTTATGAAAGTAAGGTGTTGTTAATGTTAATTTGGCGACAGAACATAGGGAGAGTATTCCAAACATACATGTCTTGACAAGCCGTGTTCGGACACCTATTATCCTTCACAATTTTTGCTTTAAGGAACAGAGCTAAAAGAGCTGGTAGATATAAAAGCATTATTATAATGCTTTATATCCTATATTAGTTTCTTCAATAACTGTAGTGATTAAAGTACGCCGAACTGTTAGGTTACTTTGACCGTTTCACGATTTTTCCCGGCTTCTTTTCATATATACACAAATACGCTTTATTGAGGCTCCCTTATATAGGGTATTCTGCCACATTGAAAATATCAATTTATAAAAATCGACCAAGGGTTAACGCTCCAATATTCAGTTACTTTTCCCAGTCAGTCTCAAGATCTAGGAATCTGTTGACTGTGTTACTTCTAAAATGTTCTTGTCTTGAGTAGAAGTTTCGATTCTAGGCGGTTAAACCGAGCAAACATGGCCACTCACTCCGTGTTGCGCTGACAGAATTTGCTAACTAGTGTCTAGGCCAAACACAACAGTTTCTCACCTCAAACCTGGGCATTTCTCGAGTAAAAGGTGTCAAACACTGAGCACCATGGTGTTCCCGGAAATCATTCCTCATTTTACAGATATGGCAAGATGTTGGTCCCTCATACGTCAGCAGGCTACCTTCGATACCAATCCCCAGCGACTGCCATGCCTGAAACGAAACAACCGACACAAAATTAGGAAAACAAAGTACCTGTACTTGGCATCGAGATGGAATAAATCCTGAAAGTAAGGAGGGAATGACAATTTCCAAATAATGCCTCTACCGATTCTGCAAAAACGGCTCCTCATAAAGTGACGACCATGAAATTAAAAGGCGTCAAAAGGGAATATTGAATTTACTTTACGTTTTTTTTATGCATCAGAAAAGAAACAATGTCTTAAAAATCATCTTCAACATGAATCCTTTAAAAAAAATAGCTTAATCTCCCATAGGAAGGGGGGAATATAGTGATCTCTTAACAACAGAACAGTGGTTTCAGAATAGAGCCTTTCTTGCAGAAAGATCAATCAACTATTTTCTGCGGGAACGTTTTTCAAAACAACAGAACTCCAAGAAAAAGAAATTTTCCGAACTCTAATGCGCTTTCAATAGTAGAATTTGGCTAAATGTTCCTTTATTTATTCTTTTCTTAATGCGCATCTTGCTAAAGAAAAGACCAAGAGAGGTTCCAAGGTGTGGGGTAAATGTGTGGTTATTTTCAACTTACGTATGCTGCGGCGTTGAATGTTTCCTGTTCGTAGCCTTGTTGTGTAAACAATCGTCGGATAATCTGATTGGCCATCTGTCGGTTGCCGTCTGTTTCATGAAGCAGCTGGTCTATTTTTCGCTCATCTGAAGGCGAGATTAAATACAAGAGTGAAAGGATTCTTAGGCAGGATGACTTCTATCCCATGACTACTCCAATCGCTGGTTACCTACCACCCCTCCACCCACCATCCAAGTATTTGACCAGGGTTTTTTTTACAGTTCGCCGCAGAGCTCAGTAGATTAAAAATGTCTCGAGCTTTCGTTTTACGTCAGTTTAAATGTTACGGCTTACCCGATCGGCTTTGACGCATAAATAAGCTGTTGAAATGTTGTTGTATTTCCTACCTGTGCACGGAAATGAATAACCATATGTTGCGAAGTAAGTTCTCTGGAGTTTCAACACCAGTTGATCCAACGCCGCATCCTGCTCAAAACAAAAATAAATCAGAAACGAGTATCGGTCTGTATAAAGTCAATACAAAATAGTTCCGATTTGCCAATTGCGGAACTACGGTCTACTACACGTAAGTCACTGCCACGGCTCCTAATTTTGACACCTATCGAGTAACTGATAAGACCATCACAACTCTTTCATGCACCTGAGGAACTTCAGATAGGAGTACGAGTACGAAATTGATTACGTGTATGACTTTTTAAACCTAGTACTTAAGCATTCTATTATCACATTTCATACCAATCTTGTACCCGATAGTCTTCTTTTCTACTGGTCAGCAACAGCGGAGTGAGGGGTCTGGAAACGTAACTGGATTGAAATTCGAAAGTCGTACTCGTACTCCGATCTGAAGGTCCCTTATGAAATCCATCGAAAGCCCGCTAAGGCTCTCAAAATTGACTCTCCTGGACGATTGTTCTTCCTGCTAAAAATTCATGTTTGCGTAGGCTTTGAAATTGGAAACATCTAAACGTTGTTTACTTTCTAAGCGCGGCAAAATCCCCGCAAATTAAAACAAGACCATTTTGGACGACAATGACCCCAAAAAGTTTGCGTCATATACTTTAAAAGCGGGAAAAAAGCAGCATACCCTTCCTTCCTCGTCCACTCCAGGTTTTTCGAAGAACTTTCTTTTGAAGAAACACCGTTGGCACAATTTGGATAGAGCGACAATCGGGATGCTTATGAGATTGAAAGGAATTGGAACCGGATGGCACGCACTGTAGGTGTTGATTGTCACTGCCTTCTTAAATGACCACTCTCTTAAGGAATTATTCTGTCAAAAAACAAGAAAATATCCCTGCATTAAGACAAAAAATAAGAAAATTATAGAAATCAAATTGAATTCCAGCCATGCCCACAAAACGTCAGTTTGGTACCAATTGGAGTTTCTAACTCGATGGCCCTTTACCCCACGGTCGGACGACAATAACAAAACACTAAAAGCAAATGGACGATCTCAATATCTTTGTACAAGGAAGCATTTCCCGTTTCCTCCTTATGGGACAAAGGCATGTTATAAAGGTAAGGACGTGTTAAAAAATGACAGAAAATGTTGGTGACTCTTTAATGGTGCTGTCACAAACGACATTTTGGACCTTTTTGTGAATTCCGATGCGAAAAACATGTGTATAGAGGACCATTTCAGTTTGCACTTACAATAATTATGGAAAGACCGCATTAGAAAGATCACAAGACTTTTTACCTGGACCTGTTGATAGGTGTTGGACAGCAGCGCAATCAACATGTTAATAAGAAGAATAACTCCCAATACCAAGAACAAGGTGTACAGCAAATAGCCAAGGGCTGTAGACGAACTGTCATCTGATGTAAACATATTCCGTGAGCTCATTCCAAGCAATGACCATGCAAGATGCTCTGCTATTGTAAACCAACTGCAGAGGAAATAAACAATCGTACAATGCAATCCTAGTATATAACGAGCTTACGTATGTATAACCAACAAGGATGGAAAGTACATGGGCGAAGGAAAAAGAGGAGGCGGAACAGGAGGAGGAGCATTGCAGGAGGAGGAAGTGGAAGAGAAGAGACAGGTGGAGAAGGAGGAGCAGGAGGAAGAGCAGGAGAAGGAGAAGCAGGAGGAAGAACAGGAGAAGGAGGAGCAGGAGGAGGAGGTGAATAAAAAAGAGGAGCTGGAAGAGAAGCAGGAGGAGCAAGAGGAGGAACAGGAGCAGGAGGAGAAGGAGCAGGAGGACAGAGAGGTGGAGGAGGAACGGGAGCAGGAGGAGGAGGTGGAAGTGAGGAGGAGGAGCAGGAGGACAGACAGGTGGAGGAGGAACGGGAGCAGGAGGAGGAGGTGAAAGTGAGGAGAAGGAGCAGGAGGACAGACAGGTGGAGGAGGAACGGGAGAAGGAGGAGGAGGTGGAAGTGAGGAGAAGGAGCAGGAGGAGGAGGTGGAAGTGAGGAGGAGGAGAGGAGGAAGAAGGTGGAGGAGGAACGGGAGAGGAGGAGAAGGAGAGGAGGAAGAAGGTGGAGGAGGAAGGGAGAGGAGGAGGAGGGAAAGTGAGGAGAGGAGGGAGGAGGGGGGGGAGGAGGAGGAGGGAGAAGAAGGGGAGGAGGAAGGGAGAGGAGGAGGGAGAGGAGGAAGAGGGGAGGAGGAGGGAGAGGGGGGAGGGAGGAGGAGAAGGAGGGAGGAGGGGGAGGAGGGGGAGCAGGAGGAGGAGGTGGAAGGAGGAGGAGGAGCAGGAGGACAGACAGGTGGAGGAGGAACGGGAGAGGAGGAGAAGGAGAGGAGGACAGACAGGTGGAGGAGGAACGGGAGCAGGAGGAGGAGGTGAAGTGGGGAAGGGGAGGAGGGGAGGAGGAGGAGGAGAGGAGGAAGAAGGGGAGGAGGAAGGGAGAGGAGGAGAAGGAGCAGGAGGACAGACAGGTGGAGGAGAAACGGGAGCAGGAGGAGGAGGTGAAAGTGAGGAGAAGGAGCAGGAGGAGGAGGTGGAAGTAAGGAGGAGGAGCAGGAGGACAGACAGGTGGAGGAGGAACGGGAGCAGGAGGAGAAGGAGCAGGAGGACAGACAGGTGGAGGAGGAACGGGAGCAGGAGGAGGAGGTGAAAGTGAGGAGAAGGAGCAGGAGGACAGACAGGTGGAGGAGGAACGGGAGCAGGAGGAGGAGGTGGAAGTGAGGAGGAGGAGCAGGAGGACAGACAGGTGGAGGAGGAACGGGAGCAGGAGGAGGAGGGGGAAGGGAGGAGGAGGAGCAGGAGGACAGACAGGTGGAGGAGGAACGGGAGCAGGAGGAGGAGGTGGAAGTAAGGAGGAGGAGCAGGAGGAGAAGGAGCAGGAGGACAGACAGGTGGAGGAGGAACGGGAGCAGGAGGAGGAGGTGAAAGTGAGGAGAAGGAGCAGGAGGACAGACAGGTGGAGGAGGAACGGGAGCAGGAGGAGGAGGTGGTAGTGAGGAGGAGCAGGAGGACAGACAGGTGGAGGAGGAACGGGAGCAGTAGGAGGAGGTGGAAGTGAGGAGGAGGAGAAGGAGCAGGAGGAGAGACAGGTGGAGGAGGAACGGGAGCAGGAGGAGGAGGTGGAAGTGAGGAGGAGGAGGAGGAGGAGGAGGAGGAGGAGGAGGAGGAGGAGGAGGAGGAGGAGGAGGAGGAGGAGGAGAGACAGGTGGAGGAGGAACGGGACCAGGAGGAGGAGGTGGAAGTGAGGAGGAGGAGGTGGAAGATGAACAGGAGCAGGAGAAGGTGCAGGGGAAGGAAGAGGAGGAGGAAAAGGAGAAGGAGCAGGGGCAGGAGAAGGAGGGGGAGGCGGAGGAGGAGGTAGAGAAGCAGGAAGAGGAGCAGGGGGAGGAGCAGAAGCAGGAGGAGGCGCAGGAGGGAGAGGAGAAGGATGGGGGTCAGGAAGAGGAGGGGAAGAGTTGGAGAAGCAGGAAGAAAAGGAGAGGAGGAGGAGCAGGAGGGAAAGAAGCAGGAGAAGGATGAGGAGGAGGAACAGGAGAAGGAGGACGAGGACGAGGAACAGGAGGAGGAGGAGTAGGGGGAGTAGAAGCAGGAGCAGGAGGAGGAGCAGGAGGAACAGGAGCAGGAGCAGGATGAACAGGAGCAAGAGCAGATGTAAAATAAACATACCAGGAAAAGCTGTCTCTCTCTTCACATTCCCTGCAAGAAAAGAATTTTTAAAATTTTAATAGTGTGGGATAACAGGAACGACGTTTAAGTAGATAAACACTGAGTTATCATCATCGTCTCTCACACTCACATTTACATTTGTATGCACTCTAATCTCTGCCAGAACTAACCAATATTCAAATCATGGTCATATGAACACAACATAGACAGACAACATCTGCGTTTGATGAACTTGAAAATAAAAATACATAAAAATTAGTTTGACTGTACTTACCGATGTTCAGCAGAACCATTAATGGAGCCAAACGATTTTTCCACAACAAATATCTTAGTCATCGCCAATGAGAACCCCAGAATTGTTGCAATAAATAACCAGAATATTGCCCTCAGATCTTTCAAAATGACGAATACGGCAATTTGTATGGCGCCCATTCCCCGGGAAACTTCCATCACGTGACCAAAGGCTCGCAGTGTCAGGAGCAAGGCAATGATGCCGTACAAATAGCCAGCGACAGCCAGGGGTCTGTTGCCAGACACTTCAGTGGATGTTCCCCATGTGATTATGCGCAGATTGAATGTGATGACGTAGATAAAGACAATGATCAAGTCGAACATATTCCAGCGATCACTGAAATAAACAGGTAAAGTTTTATTCAAAATTTTCAAGGTTCTCTCAACAGGGGTCAAATCCATGACCTGCTGACCAGTGTGTGGATCCCAGTGGAGGTCCACAGGTTTGACTTCTGTTAAGAGCACTTTATACCAAGTAGTGTACTTTATACCAAGTGGCTCATCCTCGGTGTAAAAACTGTCCTGTAAAACTCACCAGTGACGTGAAACCAAGAACGACCAAGACAACAAAGAACCTCAAAACAATATACAGCAGGAAAACAATAGGCAAAACAAAGAAAAAAGTTTTTTACACCGAGGTAAAGTATTCTGACCCCCCACCCCCTTGGAATTTCCAATGACCATATCCATGAGCTGGGATTCGACATGGTTTTGGATTTGAATCCCAACACCTCTCTGAAAATTCCAGAGGTTAACCATCCGTAGGAGGGGTATGGTATTTTCTGGAACAGAAATACTTGTAAATTAACTTTGTTCACCAGATGCAAAACATACCTGAAGTAGTTGGCAAATTTCCTCACCGCAACATTTTGACCAGATGGGTCAAGACCTGAACAATCTTCACTGGTAGCTCTGCGGCGGAGCGATCTGTATTCGCTTCTTACTGCTTTTCGCCCAGCCTTTACAGAGTTGGTGAACTGATTAACCTCTGTCACAATGCGTCCCAGAAAGAACGACAATATGGCATATTCTAGTTTACTGAAGGTGATAGTTGAAGGTTGGAGGCAAATGGCAAAGTGAAGGCCAAGGAGGACAACGGAGCTCAGTGTGTCGCGAAAAAAGAGGAAGTAAGGAGTTGTGAAGTAGTCCAGATATAGCTCTGAGGAGGAAATTGTGAATACACATAAGAAAGTAGCATTCACAGGAATAAGCTTCTACAAAATGGCGATAAATAACCTAAAGGTTACAATGATGGAAATGAATAACAAAAGATAAATTGAATATAAAATAAATCATACTTGCATGTCAACGAACTACGGACGATTTTCTCTTTTTCTCTTACAGTTAAGTCTGATGTACATTAACAAATAAAAATTTTCAAATGTCATGTCAGTCTCGGTCCTTGCGAAAGGGGAGAAATGACCCCTTACATTGTATTTTATTAATTTGTCTGAAGTGTAGAAACATTTCTTACCATATACATCTTTTCCCTCCAAGGCTACAAAATAAACAAGCAAAAGCAAGAATCAGTTACAAGTCAAAATGGAATACATATAGTTGAGCTTTTGTGATTAATTCTTTCTTACTGTACCTTGTATAATAGCTGTTCCCAATGTCCTTGCCAGTTCAAATTCTTCGAAGTGAAGGGCATTTTCCCTTGTAATATTTTCCAGTTCGGATTGTTTAGCTCGTTCTCCAAATCCAACAATGACAAGTCGAACACCCATTTCCTTGATCTCCTCCATTTTTTCACGTACACTATCCACATTCACACCTCTCAGGTCATTGACAAACACTACAAGTACCTACAGCGAAAATGGTGCAGTCAGAACATAAATAGGTTATCTAGGTAAGTTATGGTAGTTATTTAGAATAACATATACGTACATTCTGTGCATGTAAGGAGGTAGGCAGGCACGCAAGCAGATAGGTAGGTAGATAGGTATTGGGTAAGGAGAAAGAATAAAGAAACGAGGAGAGGGAGGGGGAGGGGGGGACGGAAAAAGGAGGGGGGAGGGAGGCACGTAGGTAGTTTAAATAGGTAGGCAGTTAGGTGAGTAGGTATAGTTAGGTAGGAAGCTATAGGTAGGTAGGTAGTTAGGTGGGTAGGTAGGTAAGTAGGTAGTTAGGTGGGTAGGTAGGTAAGTAGGTAGTTAGGTGGGTAGGTAGGTAGGTAGGTGGGTAGGTATGTAAGTAGGCAGGCAGGCAGGCAGGCAGGCAGGGGCAGGCTGGCAGGCAGGAAGGCAAGTAGATAGGTAGGGGTAGGAGGTAGGTAGGTAGGTAGGTAAGTAGGTAGTTAAGTAGGTAGGTAGAGAAGACTTGAGAAGTTTCTCAGGAAGAGAAAGCATTTGAAACTTCATCAAGGTCTTAATCCAGAATCGACCTATTTTTAACAGAAGCAATCCCATTTCATACACGCAGTTTTTGTGTGTTTTAAGTACCTTCGATGATCATGTTTTGGACAAGTGGCCATTTGTGACCATTTACGTATACCCCCATGGTGGGGGTAAATGGCCAAAACATAAACCATCAACCTACCTTTACACTTTCAATGCGAACATATGGGCTTTTGAATGCATCCCAAGCTGCACAGAAGTCATCATAAAGCCCTGGGGAAGCTGCATTGGACTTTCTCATTTCATTTACTCTTTTAATCATTACAGCCTCGCTTGGGCAGTCTTCTTCAAAACTGATGTTAGTAGACGGATTGTGTTCTCCACTGTCTTCACGCAGAATGACGCAGTAGTTGGCAGCGTTGCAGCTGTATTGGTGGATTGTGTAACTGATTGTACTCTTAATCAGAGAGAATACTTCGTCTGTGACATCGCTGGACAGTGACATAACAAAACATACTTCTCTTTCTGTGAAATTGAATGAGAAACAAAATAAAATGTACTAGAGATGACACGATGTATAGTATTGTATAGCTAGGGTTATGTACAACGTAAACACTGTGGGTGTTTACATATGTTTGAGTTAAACTTTATTTCTGTTCATGAAACATTTTTGTCCTGTAGTTAGTTCCCAGTCCTATTCAGTTGTATTGATTGGTTGATCGCACGCAACAGAACCGTTCGACTGCTAGGCTAGTAAGTTAATATTTTAATTTATGTCTTATTTTATTTTTTCCACTCAGAGGGGATTATCAATCATCTTTTACAAAAATACCGTAACCATAAGAAGATCCCAAACCAGAAGATGGTCTGTAATTTGAATGTTACATGTTACGTTAGACTACATAACTTATAAGAATAATATCTTCCTCTAAACATTAATAGGTTTACAATACTGGCACATTTTAACTTTGCAAGCTCCTTAAATTACATTTATATCAAGGTTTTGGCACACCTGTTGCTTTCCTTGTGCGAACTTTTATCTGACGGATGATAAAGAAGAATGCCAAAAGGAAAGGGAACAAAATGTAATCAAACACACTCCAGAAATTAAGAAAGAGATATTTCCAGTAGCTGGAACTTGTCCAAGACCCTTTCCGCATGGAGGTGAAGAAACCGTACCACTTGGACTCAAGTAAGTTGTAAATCACAGGATGGGAAATAAACTACAGAAAAGTAAATCAAAACAATTGGCGTAAATTAACACAAAATTCAGGTCAGAATAAATTTTCTGTTTACAGCAGTGTACGGATGTTCTGTCAGAGAATAGACAACAGTGGAAGTACCAATCAGGTTTGCCGATCTCCAATAGAACACATGGTAAAGCTTGCTGTCCAGCCAAGTGGCTCATTAGGCCAGAGCTTATCCCGGTTTCAGTAGCATTAGACAGCTATGAGCATTACTACTTCCCCCTGGATGAGATGCTAGTCCATCACAGGGCTACCCCCAGCAGTAAATTTGCTGGTACATAGCTATTCATATACCTGGGTAGAGAGAGGCACTATAATTGCCCAAAAACATAACGCTGCACCCCGGCCAGGGCTTGAACTCAGACTGTTCAATCCAGAGTCCAGCGCACTAACCATAGGCCACTGCACCTCCCACAATAGAAGATATGTCAGTTTTTACTTATATGTAAAGTTAATAGTACAGACGTAAATAAAATTTTACTGCAGAACACATTTTTACATTAGTACCTTCTTCTGCTCTGTATCGATGGCTTTTTCCATAATGGCATCCAAACAGCTTCTGAATGTGCTCCTCGAGTCATGGTCTGATTTTAATGGATGTATTAAAGCAGCTGTGAACTCATCCACTGAATCGACTAACAGTTCAAGTTCATTTCTCTCAGCTCCACCACTGTCTGGTAGATCTTTGAGCTTTTTCTTCACCTGCATCAAAAGTTTAATTGTATACAATGAGATTATCAGTAAAATGTTAAGTTGGAGGTACAACGAGCAATGACTGAATACTGTACATCAAGCAATTGTCTACCATCAAGCTTTGAATTCGAGCACATTTATTAACACTACAATCTCCAAGTATTAAAATCATTTTGACTTTCTTTTAGACTTTGTTCGTTTGTTTTTACTCCTCTATAAAATTGGGCGACGGATATTAAATCGGACGGGGGTATATTTAGTAAATAAACCCCTTCAGACGGCTGGTATATTGGAGAATAATGCCCGAGGCTGAAAGATTGTCGAAAAATGAACAGTTGGCCGAGAAGCGAAGCTTCGAGGGCAACTGTGAAATTTTGAGGACAATCTTTCAGCCAAGGGCATTATCCTCCAATAAACCAGCAAGCCGGAAAGGGGTTTATTTATTTTATAACCATCCGATTAATTTCTACAACGCGCTTTATCGCCAGTAAATTTATTGGAAAAAACCAACGTAATATTAAAACCCAGCATAACTGTGGTTAAAACAAATGTAAGTTGATTGGTTTACGTGATTTTGAACTCTGTGATTTCAATAAAAGTTAGAATTGAATAAGTGATTTCATTCGTTTGTAGCCTGAGTATCAGGCTTTTCTAAAGGGGAAGGCCTGACACTCAGGTTAATTCGTTTGTTTTGTGCTTGCCTACAAAATCGGGCGACGGATATCAAATCGGACGGGGTATATTCGCTGAAACCCGTCGTCCAATTTTGTACCACGTGATGCGTTTTGTCCAATGAGAGCATGCATAAATTAATAGGTGGGTTATAATTTCTAATACCCGCCGTCCGATTTTGTACCACTCGTTGTGTTTTGTCCAATGAAAGCGCGCAGAAATCATAGAACCGGAAGTTTATAAATGCCAAGAACTATATGTCAAGAATTACTTTTTTGAACGTATGACCGAAAGTAATTAAGAAAAATCGAGGTGCAGTCATTTACATACCCGTAATAATTTCTACTTAAAGAAGAGATCTCACCTCAAAAGCCTTGAGCAGAGCATTAGTCTTGCAGCTTGTTAAAATTTTAGGAGTTACATTTTCCTTGATCTTGTCAAAGTGTTCCCCTTTCAAAGCTTTGTCAAGTTGTCTCTCTGTGACTAAGAACAAAAAGTGGCAAACATTTTGACTATCCATACATCATTTTCTTTGTCGCGAGTTAGTAAAGTTGACTCACCCTTCTTTTCTACTTCTTCTTGAGTTTTGCTGATCCATGAATGTTCTTCAAGTTCGTGGTCAGAATCTTGAAGAAAACAGACGCTGATCAGTATTGGAAAAACTTAAATTCCGACAAAGACAAGCAATTTTCTATTTCAATTCAATTTCCGACAGCGACGCGAAGTGCGTTAAAACAGCGACACGGAACCCCGATTGTATTAAAGAAGTTTTGGCCAACTTACAAGCTGAAGAAAACAGTGAATCGGAGAAAGAGTGCTAGTTGAAAACAAGATAGGAAAAATGATTTCAAGGACAGATAGTTACAGTTTTAATTCAGAAGAATTCACCACAAGGCCCAGTTAACCCAGGACATTCAAAATTTTTGTTGTTTTGTTGTATAAAATAGTCGCTTGTTTTAATTTCCCGCAATCTTTGTTTCGCGCGCATTAAATTTCGCGATTTTTTTTTTGAAATCGCCAAGATTAGTAAGTATAAGATATTCACTCAGGGGTACATACCAAACTCTTGCTGAAAGCTGCGTCGCTCAAATCGAGATTCGTCGGTAGACATAGGAAGATTGTTGCCACACTTGTCATTTTCCGCTGGATCGTTCGTTGGACTGGCGCCTCCATCCACTGAATCACGTGGTTCAGGGAGGAAAATATTTTCCTGCAACGGGAGCATGTCACTCGGACAGGCCTGCATATTGAGTTCTTCTTCAGTGGCAATGATCTCATGGCTTTGCCGGAACAATCCTGATATTCGATCCCTGTGGGTTTTGAAAAGATGACCTCATTCAGATTCAGCAGTGTAGCGTTAGGGCCGGAGCAGCGCGAAAAACCAGGGTCGGCCAGGGGGGTAAGTGGTATACCAGTATACCTAAAACCCATGTTCCCAGTATACCCAACATTTCCCGTCAAAATCATGCAAAATACCAAAATTTTGAATAACACAGTATACTTTATACCCATAAAAGGCACAATTTTAGGTAACAAATACAGTATACCCAGTTTAAAATGCCCATGTATACCATATACCAGAAACCCTGACCGACACTGAAAAACGGCGAGCAAAATCGCCATTTTTTCCGCTCGCGAACTTCGCGCTAATTCCGTTTCTCTCGCTGCTCTCCAACTAACCTAACGCCTGGAACAGGCTAGATACAGTGAAACTGGTAACAATAACCTTTCTTGAACGTCACGCATTATTCCTTCCAACGAACGTAAGGACTTATACTCCAAATGGCATTATGTTTCATCCGGTCGCCCGTTTTTACACTTCGATAACCCGCTTGGCAGGTGTAGAAAGGAATTTTTTTATATACCTGTGAGAGGGGATGAATAGATTCGCAGATGGACCGATTTGGCCTTAAAACGCACCCGGATTGCGCATTTTTGTGCGATACATTGAGCGGATTCGCGAACTTCGGTAATACACCGGATCGCGGATCAGCTGAGAATTTTTGCGCGGATTCCGGACTCTTTATGTCAGGAAGCTCTGATCGTAGATAATAAACGAAAATCGGATCACTTTGGTCCGTCTTCGTCGTTACGTTGGCACAATTGTCGCAAAACAAGCAATATAACGAAACTTCGTAAAAAATTGGCATTAAGAACAACATCTACTGTCCGTTGTAGTAAAACTGTACCATCCAAAGTTTGTTCAAGCTGGAAGTGCTCGGTCCGTACTGTAAGCCTGCTACCATCAAACTCACTCTTTCGGCCGTCCTAAAGCTTTCCCGAATATCAAACCGAAGGGATAATTCGTATGAAGATCGGCCGAAGAGTTTTATGATTTTCCAAACATTTCCGAAGATTCAGAAAAATTCCCACGGACATCCAAATAGGTGCTGTTACTTACCATATCCGGCAACAAAAAAAGTCTTCAGAAAAAGTAGTTGCGTGCGTAACGTAAACGTTTCGTGATATATGGTGGATTTCCACTGACGCGTAATTTTTTACGTGCGTGAAAAAAATTAGAGAAAATGTATGAAAGGCCTGCGAAAACGTGTACGCAAGCCGTTCATGCATTGTCTCTATTTTTTTTACGCACGTAAAAAATTACGCGTCAGTGGAAATCCACCAATATGGAATAAACAAGTTTTCAATCTCCAACCCCTGGTCTAAATGTCTTGGGACATCGTCATAATCTAGTTCTGAATGGAAGATTAGGAATTTATGATTTTCTAAAATGGCAGTTCCCCCTCCCTCTTCTCTCCATAACATTGCTGATTATGATAAAAAATGATTCGGCATGCGTGACGGACCAGAGGGGAGGAGCAGAAAAACGAGTTTATATATTTTGCCGCGTTGTTGCGTTAGTGTTCTAAGAAAATTGACCACGGTCGTAGCGTTGTTATTGCAACAAGGGAGATTATTCTAAAAAAACAATAAATTAAAAAAATTAGGAAGTTGACGCTTACATGTTCTTTGATCTACCACGTTATGTGTGTCAATCCGCCTTAAAAAAAAAGAATAAAAAATCATTAAAACGTGATCTTCTAAAGACTTCCAATTGCAAGACATTGTCAATGGAAGCAGTTCAATATTTCGAGATAAAAAGGGAACACCGATTTAATTGAATTTTACAAAAATAAGGCTATGCAACATTTAAAGCTGTAAAGCTAATATGTTTTTGACTAAACATTACGTGTTGTCGACATATCAGGTGAATCTTGCGACTCACAATTTTGAAAAGAAGAGACTTCCGGTCTGTCCAAAATCAATTTTATGCATCGAGAATTCCCCCCGGATCCCCCGGAAGTGCGGAAAGTGCGCTCGTGCCAGTCCTACTCGGCATCACACATTAAACGAAGGGCAGACCGCGCGTTTCATCGCCCATCCTTCTTCCGAACTGCTCGTAACCAAAAAATCATCGGACACTAAGATCTTCCTGTATGGTATGCAAGGCAGTCCAAACTTATGTACGCAGACAAGATTGTTAACACTGCCTCATGATAAAAGTCATTTAACAGCCGAACAAACACAAATATATTTAACAATATCTTGCCAAAAGTATGTTGATCTCTTTGTATATGAATTAAGCTTGAATATAAACGCACCAGCGGCTCTGTAAGTAAATTAAATTGAGATTTAGGTAGAAAAGACACGCCAATATTGGGTGCGGTCCTCGTTAGCTGAATCACACCTTAATTTTCGAAAATTCTACTCTTTTGAAAAATGCACCAGGTCGAAAAAGTTAGTTGTAAAATATATTCTGAGAAATTTTTAGCTCAAGTTTTACATAGTCTCTAAATAGCTCTCAATAATTGGTAACTAATCCTTGTGCAAAATCAATAAATGGTTGTCGTTAAAGTGTTAGAATGTAAGGGACTTCACTAACCTCAAATTTGTTTCTCCAACACTAGCTGTGTTTGTCAGCCTGGTAAAGAGAATGTCGCATCACCTTTAGGCCCTTTGATCCTATCGCTAAACCGCGGCTATTTGCAGAAGTTTGTGTGATTTCTGTTCAAGTTGCTCACTATCCCAGTGTTTGTTAAATGAATAAACTGAACTAAAAGCAATGATAAAGATGTGGACACCTTTGATAATTACATTACGAATTTGCAAAATAAAATATGCATTAAAGAGAAACGACTAATGAAACCATCTGTTCTCGGTGTGCAGTCTTTGTTTATGAGAATCTATTTAATTTGAAAAAGGTTGACGCTGAAAAAGAGCATGCTAAGAACGTAGAAGAGGGTACCAAAGGGGGGTTCGTGATCCCGTTTCACGCACAAGTTTTAACCAAATTCACGTGTCACGTATACTTGAAACAGCAGAATTCACGGATCACGTTTCTTTTCTAACTATTTTTCACGCGTCACAGTCTAATTTTTGCCCTATTTTCACGTGTCACGGACTAATTTTTGCCCTTTTCACGTGTCACGCATAAACCCTTTGCTTCCCTCGTAGAAATGCTTACCTGTGGGTAAGAGGTTTTTCATCTGTTTCCAGAGGGATAAATGCATGTTTTTTTAGTAGTAAACCTAAAAACTAAAGTCGCCACTTCACAATGACATCATCATGTATATTAATAATGGGGGTACTGCAAAATGAATGAGTCTGGAACATACTTCCGTACCACCTTGTTTTTCAAGTTGGGAAAAAAATAAAATATTTTAAGAAACTTTTAGGCTGAACCCTTTCAGTATAAAAACCATAATGGTAAATGTTAAGAGCCACCTCAAAAATAGGTTTTCTTGTAGACGAGAATACACTTATTGGCTCATAAGTGATATGGTAATTGCAGAATATTAACATTTGCTTCTACAGCGGGAAAGCAATTAAGTTTGTCAATAGTTTGTGTTTTTTAGAGACGTTTTCCTGGTGGGAGGCATTGTAATTTGGTTTAAGATTGACATTTTAATGGATCTAGCATTCAATTTTTCCAGTTTAAGTGCGGACGATTAGAAAAACGAAGCGACGTTTTAAGTTTGCATGAATTTTCTTCCCCTGGTATATGTTGTTGGGGTTTTTGTCGGGGTTTTTTTGTTTTTTTTTTTCTTTTTGTGTTTTGTTTTTTTTCAGCGTAACGCATGAATATTATTTAGTATTGGACAATTTGACCAGGCGCGGTCATTTGAATCGGTCGAATAAAATCGATTTATAGTGAATAAAAGAATTATCAAACTGGAAAGGAGTCAAGTTTTTAACAAATAAAAGGCGCCGAATAGGGTGTTCTTTTAAAGTCAACATATCTTGTCAAATGCCAGTCTTTCGTTTTTCAATAAACCCACGAGTCCTCTAAATACAGTAGTTTGCTTTAATATTCGTTAAAACATCTTCATTTTGGCGCGCTTGCAGCCAAGCTGAAATTCATAACAGTTTTTCTCACAGTAAAACATAATAACTGGGCGATCTTTCATATGCAGATTCACCCGATAAAAGAAGACATCTTAGCTGGAAAAACATGCAAAATTAATTTCTTGTTCCAATTTTGAATGGAAACGTAGTCGAAGCCTGCTTCACAACATTAACAGGCATTTGTATGTGGTATGTGGTAATGCTTTAATACCACACAGTCGAACCAACCGTCTGTAGTTAACGTTCTGATGCTTTTTTGAAAGAAATATCTCTTATTTAATATTTAACGTGTTCCCCTCATATGTGCCACTATTATTAAATGGCAGCACAGTCACTATTGATATAGATTATACCTATCACATTTCCAGACTAAATAAAATTGTCCAAAAATTTATCAGCTAATGACAAGATCAAAAAACGCCGATCTCCCTTTTACCAACTAATCACGTGCAAACGTCTGGGTTAATTGCTGGATGAGGTATCGCATCCTGCCTCAGATGTATTCTTACAAAATATGTTATTTACATTTACTAGCTACAGTGGAATCTCGATTTAACGAACCTCTATATAACGAAGTCCTCGGTTTAATGAACGATATTCTTCAGCCCAGCCAAAGTTACAGTAAAATGCATGGAATAGATCCTCGATATAACGAACCTCGATATAACGAAGTCCTCGTTATAACGAACGCAATCCGGAAGCCCAAACGTAAAATGTACCTCGATATAACGAATTTCAGTAAACAAGCGACAAAAAATGAATGTATAACAGACCAACAAGGAAAAAAAAAAAAAAAAACAAGGATGAAAATTATTTAATCGTAACAGGAAAACAACTTCAAAGACATATGTCCATACCTATTTAGACATTAGGCATTAAAGCACAAATGTTGTTTTTGACAGATAATCAGATCATTAAATGCTGGGTAGTGCAACATCACAGCGTGAAAACAATTATTAACTATACCTCGATATAACGAACATTTTGGTTGTTTTTCCGCAAATTCGTTATATCGAGGTATTCGATATAACGTACCCTCGATATAACGAACAAATTTCGCCAGTCCCTTGGCACTTCGTTAAATCGAGGTTGAGTTGTTTTTTTTTTTTTTCACAGTAGGTTTCACTGTAGTTACAACACGACAAAGGCAATCAACCAGTCGGGATGCTCTATTGCAAACAAGCATGGTGCAGCAAATCTTTTATTTAGCCGTCGTTTATCAATTCTTACCAATTTACAAGAAATGACATATCAAAAGTCAAAGAAGTCGGGAAAATTCAAGCCACAAATATAAATTACAAAAGCATCACTCGTATCGGTATACAGATGCAAAACAAAAGACGTTTCGAGTTAGCTGTTGCCAATATTTACATATAGTTTAAGTAGACGATAAAAGCTTTTACAACAAATAAATAATAAAGTAAGTGAACTATTAAAGATAATGATTGGAAATAACACCATAAAATGGAACGAAAAACGCTTTATAGCAATTACCATGCCTTATACTGGAGAAGAAAATCGAATTCGTATTGAAAAAGAGAAAAACAACCTCCAGTGTATAGCAGATGTTTATTACTAAGTTAACATTAATTCATCGCATACCACTAAATAAACTGCTTCACAAGAAATATTAGACAAAAACATTACGAACAAATAAGAACTACATTACGCAAAGCTTTTTTATCAAAGTATTTGAATCCCCTTTTAATTCATTAATTCTGATCAAAAGTATACATGCACCCAAACACGTAAACGCTGTGTTTCTTAGCAACCACACAGCAAAATATAAATTAAATGCCGACTTAAGTTTCTCTTGATTTCAACGCAAAACACTTAATTCACGTGAGATGTTCAAGTAAATTTCACATTCTCATCGGCTTCTTCATCTTTCTGCCTTCCTTCATTTAAACGCAGCACTAAATTTTTAATTTCCGTCAACATCTTCCACTGATCGTCAAGTTGTTGTTGGAATTTTCGTGCCTGTCCAATCCTGTCCTCTTCTATGTCTGCCATGTATTCTCTCAGTTTATGATGCTGTTTTTGCACGTAGTCCATCAATTCATGCTCTGTACCAGGACCCTTGATGGAACGATACTGGACCATGATGCCGCTGCTGTCACGCGGGCACATCTAAATGATGTCAACACTTGATTAGATTTCACTTACATAGTAAGCAACGCGTGAATTTCATCTATCCCTAGTGGATTCTGATAAAGGAAACCTTAGTAAAATAGAACTTCGTCGACAAAAAAGTTTTTTAAGGGCACACCCTGGTCAGATGCTACATTGTTAATGCGTTCGAGCAGTATGTTACTATAATTATCTCGTCGAGGTACACTCATGGAATCCTTAATTACCTCCTTATGTTTGCAGTGCATGGCTTCATAAAGCCTTCTCATTTTTGCACGGTTTTTACAATTTCTCAATGAAAAACAAATAGGCAGATAACTTACATTTTAAAGAAATTGAAAAACTATCAACACTGATTAATCACCTAGCAACAGTGCAGTAATGTTTGAGTGTTTTATGACATAACTGATGGAACCAGAGAGGACAATTAAATTAAAATATAAGAACTATAAGAACGTTGAGCGTATGCAGATTTTTTCCCTGTGATGATGATCGAACAGATCGAAAACGTTTAGCATCAATTTTAACAGCCTTTACCTTAAGTTTTATTTTTTAACTTTTTATCGGCGAAATGTATATATGACAATTAAATTGTTTGCTTGGATAAAAATATGTTGATTTCTCACACACATTTAAACTGATTTTTAAAAGTTTTCGTAAGCACAGCCATGTAAATAAGTTAAGGTTGTTCCTAAAATAGTTGATTGGAAGTCTAATCAAATCAGAAAGAGTGCTTCATCGTCAAATACTTAATAGCCCGAGCCTAACACTGTTCTCCTTTTTTTGTTCAAAAAGCTAAGCTATTACGGTATTTTAAGACAAGAAACATTTTTAAGAACTTACACCACCTAACACACGAGTTTACATACCTTGACAAGCACATGAATTCCTTCGTATCCCAGAGAAATGAAGGGAAACAATATGGTCTGACCTGTAGTGTACTCCATTGAAGCACGTGCTACCTCTTTGCCGTTCAAGGAGAACACAATGGTAATAGAGCCGTTTTTTACGTCATCAAAATCCACTTCACAGGTGATGAGATCACCACGGTACGCCATGGCGCCTACAAATAAAATTACTGCTATCAGTAAACTAACCTAGTGATCACCAAGTAAGGGAGCGAAAATGACATTACGCCGCGTAATGTCTGCCGGCCGCAATGGAATAATAAATCCCACTTTGCACTAGTTTGACAGGTAACATTTTCCGATCATGAGGGCATTTCTTCCCGCGACCACAACGCTTTTCAGTTTGAACTTGTTTGAATCATGAGTGAGGTAAAGTTCAAACTGTTCGTGAATTAAAACCCATGAAATTTAAATCTAAAATTTCACGTGTGCGGTTATAAAAGAAACTTAAACAAGGCACCATTTCCGAAACAAAAAACAGCTTCAAAGTATAGGTCGTGGAAAACGCGGACACATTGCTGTCGACACAAATGTTGATCGATCAATAGTCGTTTCTGGAAAACTGCCCACCACCCCCCCTACCTACAACACTGACTCCTTGGGAAGGGTTGGGGAGGGGGGGGGAGTAGAAACGACTATTGATCCCAAATGTTCACTGTTTGCCCACGCGCGTTTGTTGCGGACACAAATTGCGTCCGAGACACAAAATTTTTTTTTTATTTTTATTTTTTCATAAACATTGTGCGACTTCAACAAATGTTTCCCAGTTTGCGCAGCTTGGAAACAAAACAATAATCTCGTGTCTGGTTGTTTTTTTTTTTTTTTGTTTCGCCCAAGTAGCATCATCTCGAGTAACATCGTGTCCGCAACAATGTGTCCTCGTTTGTCGCGGGCCTTATCAAGTTGATTCGTTACCTCCCACTTCTCTCCCCAGCTCATCGCAGCCACGTTCAAATATTCTCCCGTCGTCCACGTGATAGCCGACCGTCCCACCCACCCAGCCAGGCATCATGTGGCAGTTGTATCTTTCATACACAACTCCCACTCCGATAATTCGCCTCTCGCCACTCTCCTGAATCAGGCCCTGGAAAACAACGGCAGGTTCAGTTGTATGGTTTTTTCTTGAGACCTTCCAACACATATAATGTTGGATTATAAGTTTTTTTGCACACTTTAATGGATCAGTCATATCAAGGATCTGTTGTTGGCCGTTGACAAATACCGACACTTATTTATAGTTAACAATTATTCAACGAAGTGGAGGTGAATCCACCACATTCACCGACACTGAGGTGAATAATTGTTGTAGTATATATCACAGAAGTTGAATACCTAGCGGACCAAAACAACACTTTCGGTAAACAAAGCGACGCGCGAAGGTAGTTTGTTTCTCTTTAGCTGCTCGGAGGTGAGTAGTAATTTGCTAATCACCTCCGAGTTAACCAATCAGCGCGCGCGAAAAGTACTATTTACATGTGCGGTATATACTAATGTGGATTATATCGTTGTTTTACGTTACAGGCAACCTCAGGGAAGAAGAAATCGAAGAAAAACTATCGAGGAAGTTAGGAAGAACATTGCGGTTAGGATTAGGTTAGGGTAGACCAACAGCGCTGATATTCTCCATGAGTTGTTGACCATCTAAACAAAATAGGAATCCACCGATATATAAGTGTACACAAAAACAAGGAAATGTTTATGTATTGGAGGGAATGTCATCTAATTAAGATCTTACCTCAATCCGAGGTACCTCTGGTGTGAATGGCATCAAGTATCTCGCGCCATGAACACTTTTGGGCTGTTTTCCTTTGCAGACATCGCAAAAATCGGGTCCCTTGTATGTCAACAGGCAGCCGTCAATACCGATCCCCAGCGACTCCCACGCCTAAAATGTTATAACCAACAAAATCGCACTGAGGGCAAGTCTCTCTTGGCTGATAACATTTGCACGCATCAAATTTTTATCGGCTTAAAAAGTCCACACTTAAACCAGCAAATAAGTCAAAAGGGAAAATTAAAACAACGAAACAGTTAACCAACTCGAAGCTATCCATTGAAATGGAACGATGCAAATAGACAAAGCTGCCATTATCGACACTTTTTAAGAAAATTTTGCTCCCCAAAATTACAACCACCCGAAGATGGGAGGTTATCTTGTGCTCACATGTGCTTATAGACCGCGTTTCAACTAACACTGAGAAACCTCAAGTACATTTTTAACAAAGGTAGACAGGCCTAAACCCAGAGTGACAGAGTTTCAAGACCCCAAGGAGATTGAGTTTACCACCCTTCGTTATTATTATGGAATGTTAGTTTTGATGATCCATGTGCTTCCTGTGGAAATAAGTTTGAAGTCACCGTTTCACCGTTGCAGTGGACAATTTACCAGAGCATTGCAATCGAACGTCATGGTCCTTCGAACCGGAAAATAAAAAAACAGGATACGAGTACACGCGCAAAATCCAAAAATATTTCCCCGAGGAAAATGGCGCATGGCGCTGAGAAGTTTAGACTTCAGGCCTCGGATAAAATTGTACGCGAGATGTCCAATCTCAATTCTGCAACTCCACGTTCTGACCCAAAAAGACAGGGAACTCACGGCCATTTGACCATTAACTGCGACTTTGCTCCTCGTTTTTACGAATTTTAAAATAAACCTGTTCTGTCCATACATCAAAATATAACCCCTAAACGCTTTGGAAAATGAAAACAATGTTCCAAGAATCTAGAATAAGGAGAACGTACGCTTGCGCCCGTAATCAATTTCTCCCGTTCGCTGCCTCGCTGTCGGAACACTTGCCGGACGATCTGACTAGCCATTCGTCGACTTCCATCAGTTTCGTGGAGCAAGTGATCCATCTTTCTCTCATCTGAAGATAGCAAAGAGAATACATGGAGCTCAGATCAATCTAACTGATAACAAGTGAAAGAAAATTCGAGAGTGGCTGGATAATAGAATGACCATTACAAATTGTTTGTATTTGTTGGTGAATCCAGTAAGTCATCTCACCTGTCAGTGGAAATGAATAGCCATATGTCGCAAAGTAAATCGTTTCCAATTTCTTCACCACTTTATCCAAAGCAGTTTTCTGTTAAAATTAGACAAGCCTTAATCAAAATACAATTGCTTAAGCGAACACACTAAACATGCCTTCAAATATCACCATGCAAAAAGTGGTTTAACTGTTCACGGAAATATTCTAAATATTTTTATCTGATATTGTCCCAGGCTCACTGTTAAATTTATTGCTGCTGCTGTTGATGGTTGTTGATTTTATGTTGTTTGTTCGTTTGTTGTTTATTTGTTTAGGTGATTTTAGACTTGTTTATTTGGTTGTTTATTAGTTGTTAGTTAATTTGTTTGGGTGGTTGTTTGGTTTGTTTGTTGGTTTGGCTGGTTGGCTGGTTAGAAGGTTGGGTGGGTGGTTGTTTGTTTTGTTTGTTTTTGTTGGCTTGGTTGGTTGGTTGATTAACTGGTTGGTTAGTTGGTTGGTTGGTTGTGGTTGTTGGTGTTGTTTTTGTTGTTTTTTTTTGTTTTTTTACTGGTTGGTTAGTTGGTTGGTTGGTTGACTGGTTGGTTAGTTGGTTGGTTTGTTTGGTTGGCTGGTTGGTTGTTTGTTTGTTTGGTTGTTTGTTGGCTTGGTTAGTTGGTTGGTTACCGGCCAACGAAGCAGACAAACAAACAAACAAACAAACAACCAGCCAACAAGCCAACCAACCACGCCAACAAACAAACAACCATCCAACAAACCAGTCAGTCGATTCGTTTAGTCGGTCGGTCGGTTGACTGGTTGGTGGATTGATTGGTTTGGTTGGTTAGCTGGATGACTTATGCTGCTGTTAAAATGTAACTTACCCGTCCGCTCTCGTTTAAGTCCGATTCATCAAACTTCATACAGACACACTTTCGACACCGTTTGCATATTGCCATTAGCGGGATAGACACGAGATTGAAAGGGACTGGTACCGGGTGATAGGAGCTGTAAGTCTTGATCGTAATGGCCTTTTTGAATGACCATTCCTTGAGAGAATTTTCCTGAAAGGGGCAGAACAATGAGCCCATTTTTCTGATACGAGATATCAAAGCTTAAACAATTAATTAAAACGTATATCATGACAAAGTCGGGAGTTAGAAAGGCGTGATGTACATTTACGATCTTGGAAACTATTAAACGTTTTACTCAAATCTTTCGTTAGTCTAGGATGCTTAGCTTCTCGATTCCTGCTGTCGCCTTGCAAACTTTGTTAATTAATTTATACGGTATAAAAGCAGAAGAATAATTTTTCAAACGCTGGTTTTCACATGCTTCTGATGTTATACTTCTGGGACAGGTTGTTCCAGGCCGATTAACTTTCAGGTTAGGAAGTTCAAAGTTTAATTTCTCTAGTACAAAAGTGTTTTTCATCGCTAATGTTTAGCGATGTTTTTAAGAGTAACAAACCTTACTGAAGAGTTATAAAACTAAAATATAAATCAGTCGCCCTTATCTTGGACTAGCTTAATCGTACATTGATCAATTGGGCCATGGTGTTCATCTTTCAAACACCGTTCATCAAGAAAGCATGAACATTTTTAATCGCACTAAAGCTGGGTTGGCGCTTAAGTGTACCTTATCGCATTCAAAAGAAATATTTGAACTTGTATAATAATAATAAGACATTAAATATATTGTGAATTGTTAGAAATGACGTTTCAAGGACATAGCTGATTGATTTGGCGAGACTGACAGATTCAGCGCAAATTAGTAATTACCTGAACTCGTTGATATGTGTTGGAAAGCAAAGCAATCATCATATTAACAAGAAGAACAACTCCCATAATCAGGAACAAACTGTACAGCAGGTAAACCAGGGTAACCGACGGATGGTCGACAGAATCTATTGAATCCAAGTCTGCTAGCCCCAGTAATGACCAAGCAAGGTGTTTCGCCATAATCCACCAACTGTAAGCACAATCGGACAATGGATTAGATCTGGTTTCCACTGAAAAACCCCCTTCTTTTTTAAAATACATTTATACACACTAGCAACCTGGTACTGAGTAGAAAAATAAAAATTAAAAAAAAATAATGTTTATATATATTCGTTGTAAACGGTACAAGAGACTTAACTTTTTTTATTTCATCCAAGGGGCGGGAAAGCTAGCTATGACATTATAATACGCCCGGGTTGTAACTAGTTTACTCACCAGGTAAAGCCATCCTCAGCACATGCCCTAAAAAATGCAACAAGAAGTTAGTAAGCAATCTTGCACGGCGTCAAAACCAGCAAATCTGTGTTTTGGGTATTACTAAAAATGGTTACAAATTGGATGAGATACACGGGAGAAGTTATCCTGCCAAGCTGGCAGTACTTGGATAGAACAATTCTATTTTTCCGACGACCACATCCATATCATGTGATAATGTTCAGCTACTATAGTCTTAAAGAATTCAATAGGGTAAAAAGAACGGCTGTACATGAAGCCTGATACTATAGACATCCATGAAAATGTAAAGAAATGCTCTTGATACCTCTATAGCTACCGCTGTAGTTCGCTTTAGATCGGCGCTTCTAAATTATGCGCGTGCATCGATTTTTTTTTTAAATTGAAACCTGTGTAGAATACTTATGGGTCAGGTATGCACAGAAACAAAAGTTATAAAGAGGCAAAAGTTATACATTTAGAAAGTTGTAAAACGAGACAAAACCCTCAGTTCTGTACTCACAAGTCTTCATCAGATTTTGAATAAGATTTCTCAGCCACATAAATCTTTGTCATGGCTAGTGAAAACGCCAGAATCGTCGCCAGAAACTGCCAAAATATCGCCAGGACATCCCACATAATGAAGAACAAAGCAATTTGTATGGCTCCCATTCCTCGCATGCACTCCATCACGTGACCGAAGGCCCTCAGTGTGAGAAACATCGCAATAAGACCGTAAAAATAGCCAGCCACAGCCAAGGGCCTGTTGTCAGACACTTCAGTGGACGTACTCCATGTGATCATGCGCAGAGTGAATGTGATGACGTAGAAGACGAGAATAATGAAATCGAGCATATTCCAGCGATCACTGAAAGAAGACGACAGTAATTCATTTTTTTATTTAACCTTTTTGTTTGCAAAGTCTTGCAATTATCCACTTCTTATTACAACATCACTACCTATCAATCAATCAATCAATCAATCAATCAATCAGTCAATCAATCACTGACTGTCGGTATCACTTTCTATTGGGGAGAAGTAATGGCGCTGCGCTGAGAGCGTTCGGCACCTACCAATGTGGCCCGAGTTCGATTCCCGGAGCTGGGGCCAATTGTGAATTTATTTTTGGTTCCCTTCCTTCTTTCAAGGGTTATTCTCCGGGCTCTCCGGTTTTCCTCTCTCCACAAACACTTTCAAATTCCAGTTCTATCGGGAACAGTGGATGAAGAGCCACTCTGCGGAAATGGCACTAGAAATACTCATTCATTATCACTTTATTTATTTACATCATATAGTAAGGATAAAGATGTTTTTGAAAATCCAAACGCTCAGGACTTAACTGTACTAAATCGTTCTTCGAATGAAATCTGATCATGTTCACCATTTAGATTTTTTGACCCGCCATCTTGGATAGATGAGCACATGGCCTACACAGAATACATCATTTCTTCACTTTTTAAAGGCCAATTTAAATACAGCTAAGAGAAGTAAATATGGCTGCCCGTAAACGCCCGTGTATTACGAAATGCGGCAGTTTAGTGTCAGCTTTTCCTTTCAAGGGGAAGATTCTCTCTCTTAGCCTTCAGTCGAATGTTGTAGTTATAATGTTATAATGTTATCGATATCTTGTTGCTGTGGCCAAAAGGGAACAATGCAAGCATCACTGACAATATATGTTGAATCATCAATTTATTAAACGACTTAAATATAAGTAAAAGCGATTTTCGATTGAGTGTCGTAAAACCAAACCCAAAGTAATGGCTCTGGCCAATCACAAAGGACACAGACAATCTAGTGAAACAATGAACACTCGAAGCAAATGCATGTAACCGGCACGAAGCGCGGGAAAACGTGCGCAAGTGAGTCACGATTGGATTTGGCTTAACCCCTGATTGGTTGAGGAAGTGGTGCGAGTTTTCTCAACCAATTACTATGCGTAGTGCAAAACCAAAGAAAAAGTTAAATGATTTTGACACTCAAGTACAATCCGCCCAAATAATACATACCTAAAGTAATTAGAAAACCTCTTCATTACAACATTTTCATCCGATGACGTTGCCCCATTCTTTTCATCAACGGGTGTACACACTTCGTAGGTCGACCCATGAAGTGATTTGTGGCGGCTTTGTCTTTTTCTCCCGTGTTTTGTACCGCTCATGAACTGGTCAAACTCCGTTAAGATGCGTCCAAGAAAGAAAATCAAAATGACCCATTCTAAGCGACTGAAGGCAACAGTTGATGGCGAGAGACAAATGGCGAAGTGAAGGCCGAGAAGGGTAAGGTAGCTTAGCGTGTCACGAAAAAAGATGAAGTAAGGAGTGGTGAAGTAGTCCAGGTACTTCTCTGCAATAAAAAAACGATAACTGTGTCAAAAAGGCTAAAGATACTACAAAGTACTGAAAGTAAGATGACAGCTAAAAGAGGGGACTAGAGCACCCCATGTTGAGTTTTTTTAAGCTACTCGCTATATATTGCCAAATATATATTGCCAATAACAGCAAACATTGCATTATTAACTCTCTATGTAGCCAATCAGCGAATCACTGCTCAGTATTTAATTTTCCCCCTTCACTTTACTCAAGAATACTGTCCGGTAGTCTGAAAAGGAAGTAGTGAGCGATAGTCTAGGGTTTGGTGCTTTTTTACGCCAATATTCTGTGAAAGCAAAATTGGATAGCAAAGGAAAATCAGATTGCGCAGTACAGCAGACTTAAAGTAAAACGTATGCCGCTAGCAAGGCCTTACTGACTCGTAGAACAACTAGAAAAACTACAAGAAAACACATAAACTGCGCTTGTATTGTTACCATAAATGTCCTTTCCTTCCACATCTGTAAAATAAAAAAGAAAAATGGCGCCAAGTCAGTTAAAACATGAAAATTTCTGATCACTCATAAATGGTTATAACCGAGTCCCTGCATAGAATCCGACATTGTCATCTAAAAGCTACTCTAAAATTCGAGAGAAAATAAAGTTTATGTATGTATGTATGTATGTATGTTAAAGGTCGTTAGCAAGAAGACAACGTGAGGAACGTGGAGAGTTGAAGGCCTTTTTAAAATAAAGATCGCCATTTACCTTGTACGATAGCTTTCCCTAATTTCCTCGGTGATTCGTATTCTCCAAAGTGAAGGGCGGTAACATTCTTGCTAGCCATCTCGTTTAGTTCTGATAGTTTGGCGTGTTCTCCAATACCAACTGGAACAACTTTAACACCCAGCGCCTTCAGCTCGTCGAGTAAGGGTGTCAGCGGTTTGTCTCGAGCACCAACCATGTTGAGCGTGTCATTAACAAATACGACAAGTATCTAGCGTAAAATACAATCAGTACTTCAGCGATTCACTGTATTGTTCAAAAACAAAAAAATACGAGCAACTTCATTGGTCACGGAGTCCTAAATCGTTAAGGACCAGGACCGTGAAAACGGTGTTGAAATGTGGCATGTAATTGTCTACTACCGAGAAGTCAATGTTTGGGTGTACTTTTGGAAAAGGATACCTAAAGAAAGGAGCAAAGGAAGCAGTAATTCCCGAAACTAGTGTCCAGTTTGGAGCCACTATCTGGGTCAGTAATAACTGCGAACGCCGGCCAGCACTTTACCCTGTACAGCACAACCGAAGTGCAATTGAAATGTTCAAGTGGATTTATAGCATACGATGGGAATTCTGCTTAGACAGAAAAAAAAAGAAAAAAAAGGAAATGGAATACTTATTTTGTAGGTGATAGGCCCCGTCGTTCGCTTCACCGCAACAAGGATTTCGCACCATGTTCCCCATTTGCCGCATTTATTTAATAGAAAAAATGAAAACAGGATCGTACCTTACAGATGAATGTTTCACCTCATAACTTCAACTTGATCAGTTTCGTGCATAAGGCAAGGAAAAACAGCAAACAGTACGACCTTAAAATTTACCTTCTTTGTTTTTATCATTTATCAGATTCACTTCACAGCAGTGAGACTGAAACCTCTAGAAACAAGTTACATTACATAATTAATTGATAGCAAAAGTACAACTTTACCTTCTTTGCATCTTTTCGAACTTTTGAACTTTTAAATGAATCGCGAGCAGCACACAGGTCTTCGTAAAGCTGAGGAATCGAGCCAGACTTCTGCACTTCCTCCACCTTCTTAAGCAACGTAGCCTTACTTGGGCAAACCACTTCAAAGTTAATGTTCCCAAGTGCATCGTTCTCATCTCGTAGAATCAAACAGTAATTAACAGAGTGGTAGCCATATTTGTGAATAATGTAACTGACTGTCCTCTTTATCAAAGTAAATGCCTCTTCTGTGGTATCTTTGGACAGCGTCACAACAAAACAAACCTCAGTTTCTGAAAATAATCAGAGAGTAATTATATTACTTGAACAGCGGTTTCTGGGATGTTTGGTTGGCCGGGAGTTCAGTCCAAAATGAGGCAAAACAGAACTCAAAACAAAGACGTTGTTAAACCCAAACTTCAGTTTCGCTGATGGCTCACTTTTTGCCGGTTAACAAAACAACTTTCTGGCAAAGCGAGGGCCGTAACTAGCTAGAGGCAAGACGAGGCTCTTGCCTCGTCTAGAATCACTGTACAAAAAAAACTAAAAAAAGAAAACGTTTAGTTGCGAAAACAATTCTTAGTTGAACAAGGTTGACTTCGTTTCAGAAGAAATGCCTTGTAAAAATGCTGAAAATAGCGTTTTTTACATCTATACTTCAAAATTTGAGGTTCACGCCATCGGCGATCGCCGATTTTGCCTCGTCTATGCCAAAAGTCTGGTTACGGCCCTGAAAGCCAGCGAGGTAGCAGTCTATTCCACAGGTTTCTGTTTTGCATTCGTTCTGCATGCTCAACGAACATAAAAATTGCTTGAAGTCTGTCTTTCTAAGTATTAGAAGTATGCATACCGATTACAACACTGAGTAAAGAAGCGTTGTCACCAACCTCTCGTTTTCCTCCAAAGCTGTTTGATCAAATGAAAAACAAAGAAACAGGCAAAGAGAAAGGGAAACAAGAAGATGTCGAGCACAGGCCACAGGTTGAGAAAAAAATATCCCCAGCGGCTAGGACTCGTCCATGGTTCCTTCCGTACTGAGGTAAAGGAGCGGTACCATCTTGAATTAAGTAAGTTGTACACAACAGGGTGAGAGAGGAACTGTAAAAATGAAAAAAAACATTTTCTTGTGATTAGTTAGGTAATTATTCAGAAAGACTGAAACTAGCATTAATCGTTTCTGTCATACAGAACGCATCACACTGGACTCATACTGCATTTGAGCACGCATGTATTAGAACGTTCTGGGGGAAAAATAAGCTCTCACGTAACGGGACGTACCAACACTATAATTCTCTCCAAGTCTCTTCAATTATCTTTTTCAGAAGTTACCGCACACTACTAAGCCAATAGTAGCCCTTCTATAAGGTAAACTGTAGAATTTGGTTTGTGAGGTGGAACTTTTACCGCACACCCACAACATGATCTCGTAAAACACACTTGTAGATGATCAACAAAAGAAGAATAACCAATTAAATTCTAAGATAAACTAAAGAGTTGGACTAAGAAACCAAACAAGAACCCGGTGTAGGTGGGGCACACCGATAGTTTTGATTCCCAAACAGCCTACTCTGAGAAACGGAACTGAGACAACCCGAACGTCTCTTACGATCTAGACAGTAGAAAAAACTACTAGAAACCAAGGAACTGCGAGTGTGGGTAAGAGCAATGGACTATAAACCTAAAAGTAACCTTGAACAACCTTGGTAACTGAAACACTTTACAACACATGCCCATATTTTTAACTTTTTGGAGAAGGATGTCCCCCAACCCACTTACAGAAAGGTATCTTTGGGCCCTAACGAAATGTACTCCTAGGTGTTGGTTTATAAACTTCAGTCATCATCATGATGACAGGTCAACAATTTCTGGCGATTATCCATCAAATTACACAAGTCCTCTGTCCTCCCCTACCCTTCTCCATAACCACCTCTTCAAAAAATAACGGTCTCTTTAAGTAGCCAAAAATTCATGCGTAAAGCAAATTATATTATTTTGATCTAGTACCTTCTTCTGCTCTGCATCTATGGCTTTGTCCACGACATAATCGAAACAACTTTGAAATGTATTCCTTGTATCGTTGTCGGATTTCAACGGGTTTATCAAAGCTGACGTATATTCATTCACGGAATTCACTAACGTTTCAATTTCGTCTTTCTCAGGGTTTACACCGCTGTCCGCTGAATTAGAGAGTATTTTATTCACCTATGGTAACGGAGAAAACAGAACAAAACAATCAAACTAATCAATAAAACAATAAGTAAACAAAGATTTGCTTTGTCTGCCTGGTTGTCTGTCTATCTGTGTGTTTAACTGAATAACGGACTTTCCATTTGCCAGTTCCGTCTACTACTTACTCTCTCCTCTCTGACTGACTGTCTGTCTGTCTGTCTGTCTATCTATCTATCTATCTATCTATCTATCTATCTATCTGCCTGTCTATCTGTCTGCCTGTCTGTCCGTCTGTCTGTCTATCTGTTTGTCTTTTAGTCTATCCGTACGTCTGTCTGTCTGTCTGCCTGCTTTACTACTTGTATGATTGTCTGCCTACCTGACTGACTGACTGACTGACTGACCGACCGACCGACCGACCGACCGACTGACTGACTGACTGACCGACTGTCAAAACTCTCCATAGGGTTTCCCCTTAGTTGTTACATGGCTCAAATGAAAAAAACACTGCGTTGGTAGGGAACAATACAACATTATCTTGCCTTTATAAAATCTTTCCCTGGTGGAAAACGAACAATTTGGAGATTTACGAGGTTAGTATTAAGCATAGGCGTACGAGGCGGGGGGGCGAGGGGGAGCTGCAGCCCCCCCAGTGCCGAAATTTTTCGGGCAAAATGCTTAGAATTCGGGCAATTGGCCCAGAGAAAAAATAGAAAATAAGCAGACAAATCTCATTATTACGTTCCAAAAGAATTACATCAACAGAAAAAGTATTGGAAATATACAGAACTTTGTGGTTCAAAAGTCTAAATTTCTCATTTATCTGCTTTCGTTTCCTCTCGCAAATTGCTTTAATCAAGTTCGATTTCTCTTGCAAGTTCGGCGTGACCCCTCAGTTCGATTCAGTTGCAATTATTTTGAAGTGAGTGGGAAATTGGCGAGGGCGACCAGAAATAGGATTTTCTAGAGCTTGAGCGTTTGCGCGTGGTGGATCCAGGTGAGTGTAAGACCTTAAAACAAAGCTGTTAAAAATGTGATGAAGCTAACGCTTTTGACTCAAATGTTTAGTTCTAAGGGCTAGCTCAGAACTTTCAACGAAATGTTTTAACCCATTTACCCCTGAATGTTTCAAACGCTTTCGTATAACTTTCAAGTGGGGCAAAAACAATGTAAATTGGCTCCCCCAAAATACTTTAATTTTTGCTAAACTAGAGTGAATAAATAAAATATTTCCGAAGAAAAAGGATTCATTTCATTGACATCTTCAAGCAATGCCACTAAATTAACTAAAGAGCTATCGTTTCCTTTAAATAAGCAGGCAAGGTTTGTATACAACTATTTCAATGCACGTTTTGTTGCCTCTTTATTCAGCTTTCAACGCATGTCTTTTTTTTCGGGCAATAAGGTCTCCGCCCCCCAGGTACGAAGGTGCCCGTACGCCTATGGTATTAAGCACCACCGCAACTAAGGCTCACCTCGAACGCTTTGAGCAAAGCGTTTGTCTTGCAGCTTGCAAGGATTTTCGGAGTAACTTGTTCCGCAATTGCATCATAGTCACCTTGCCTCAGACTTTCGTTAAGTTTCTTTTCCACATCTGAAAGTGCAAAGAGATCAAACGATTAATCTTGGATGGGCTCACAAACGATAACGTGAAACATGCTCATTTATTCAAACAGGTATTTTGTTTCACGAAATTCATGACAGACTTGAAATGGGTTATGACACAGTTGGGAAATTCGCCATACTATTAACCACTCACCACAGTATGTTTTGCTTGGTTTACGGTAGATCAGTGACAAACAGATTCACCACTCACCGCAGCATGTTTTGCTTGGTTTACGGTAGATCAGTGACAAACAGTTTCACGTGTCAACAGTAAAGGTAACGTGTAGTCAAGCTTAGTCATACGCATCCCCCCCCCCCCCCCCCCCCGAGGAAAACGAGAGGAAGGCATGGGACAATATGCGAGAAAAATAGAAAAAATGGGGCTAATTGAGGACACTGTAAATAGTGAAATAAATTTTATAAATCGACAAGAAACTTGTTAAAAACCCAGGGGGGAGGGGAGGACAAAGCGTGGAAGAGTTGAATTCGGGACTACCGAAGACAAATCCATCATGTGGCAGGGGGAGGAGGACTTGAACTTGGGACCTCCGGATCGCATCTCCAGCGCCCTAACCACTCGGCCACGCTACCTCAATGAACACAGAACGCTTTTAATTTTCTGACCAATATTTCCTCTTACACTCACCTAAGGCTTGAGATTCTTCGTTTGCTGTATAAATTCCCGGATGTTCATCTGCAGGATCTGTATGACAGTTAAGGAAAAAAAGCATAGTTGTAAAATAACACTTGGCTTTTAAACCAGAAACGAGGAGGGAAAGTACGGTTTTAGCGAGTTGTCTTTTTTTTATGAGCCGCAGATTTATAAACTTCTTAAGAGTGTGGATCTCACAGCATCATAAGTGGTTATCGCGTAGCTAAAAAATACGTAGCATATAACGAGCACTTCCATTGAAATATTTATGCGGATTGGCAAATAAGTTCTCATAACCAAATTGTAGCCTTGGAGAGGGAAGGGGGTGGCTGTACACAGGCTACGAAATTGTAAAAAAAAAAAAGAACTAAGGAGGCTTGGTGTAGTACAAAGGAAGGCTTCAACTATAATCATCATCATCATCATGTTTTTTACCCTCGGATTTCAGAGTAGCTTGTACAGCTAATATCTCCAAGCATTCAATAGTACACAGCCCGATACTTTAGTACCATACTAAACTATACTTTAGTACTATACTAAATTTTTGTAGCTTGTATACTTATAGCTTCAGCAAGCAAGAGCTGTTACACGTATACTGTGCTGCGAGGTAGATTTCACTGAGGATTTTGTTTTAAATTACACTGCCAGACCAGTCGCATTGGTCGTATATTTTTTAGCAGCTACTTACCAAATGCAGCAGGAAAGATCCCTTCCTCCAACTGTATCTCTTCGCTAACAATACAAGGATCCAGACAAATCCCTTCTGGGGAGATAATCGGGGAATTGTCATCAGTTAAGTCAGAATCACTCGAAATACTACGCGGGCGAACACGTTTTGCTTCGTGTTGAACGTCACGCGGTCGAGCGCGACTTTTCACTTGGTGTTGCACGTCACGCGGTCGAGCCCGACTTTCGCTTGGTGATGCACGTCACGTGGTCGGACTGATGTAACCTTACACGGAACGTCGTGCGACTCAGTTTGGGACGAGGGCATCGGTAGTGATTCTTCGATAGGCAAGTCACCTGGAAGAGATTCTTCGTTCTCTGAAGAACTGTTCTCATTTTCACAACTGCTGGCTTTGTCTGCTGGTCTTATAGGCTCGAGCTCCATTTCATTGCCCAAGCTATTACTAAAAATAAAAGAGAAAACATGAAAATAAATCAGCGAAAAAGTTTACTCTCAATCGCTAGTTACATGAAGTTACCATCATAAATCTAAACGAGTGCTCCAATCGGAGAGTGTAGTGTTTGAAATACATGTAGCAACTAAGACTGACACCTCTATCAAGCCGAAGCGGTTACCGTTTTGACAAAGTTTTTTCGTTTAGACCATAAAAAAATGAAACATCACATTGTCCTCCCTTGGACACGACGATAAGTTGAATTTACGTTATCGTTACTGTTGATGACAATAAAATTTTTGTTTTATTTCGAAATGTAGTGATTTCAGTTTAATTTTCGTTTTAATCACAATATGCGAAATTTTTTTACAAACTTATGTTGACTACAGACCGTCCGAAAATCCAAAAGCAAAACAATGTCACGGACAAGAAAATCACAATGAAAATCGAAAAGATGGGCAATACAATATATCAATAACTATTTCTCTTCAGTTGAATAACAAAAGTTGACAAACCAGTCAAAGTGGACTTCGAAATTTTCGGCCCTTAAGCTTGATTAAGCTCTTCCAACTGACGAAGCCAAACCTATATAACCGTTCCTTAGTTCACAATGAAGCCACTGTTCCCACGTTAAATAAACAGAAAACTGCGGTAAATGTTTTTTTTTTTCAACAGATGGAATCAGCAGTGAAAGTATTGTTTTTTGCACTACGAAGATTTCACACGGCACACTTGTTATAATGTCCGAGGCGACGGTCTGAAAACTTTCTTCTGATAAAATATTCCGCTCTCAAACAAAAGTTTCATTCATGGAGGAAAATACTTGAGAAATATTCAATTTGCGTGACGGATTGTTAATGTCGGGAAAAGGGGGGGTCATGTTGCTTAAATATAAATTTGGAAACATTCGCTTTCGTGCATGTTTAACAAATCAAAGAAACTTCGCTTTTTGACATGTATTTGCTGTTTCTCAGGTTTTTTGGCAAGATTTCCGCACAGCCCCCGCCATTAATTATGCATACAATTTTCTGACTGATTCGTTCTTTTCATGATTGCTGTTTATGTATAGTGATAGTATGAAATAGTTGCATACATAATTAATGTAGGGGGCTGTGCGGAAATCTTTCCGGTTTTTTTTTTTCTCAGGGGGCGATTTTTCGGCAAAAGTTTTACAAGTAAGTCTTGCAATTCATACCTGGAAACGCGAGGATTTAAATCTTGCTTATAATTTAATACACAGGATCTCTTGAAAGCAGCCTGGCAGTATATCAAGGATTTGGTGACACGTCTGGCTGCAACATGACGCAGGCTATTTGAAAGCCGATCTTTTGAAATGAATGGCATGCTTGTTCCACTTCAGTGCGAATTGTTTACAGCTAGCGTTATCCCCTTAGCACTTTTCACCTCACAAACAATCTACCGCATGAGTGTAGTTCAAACACTACACTAAAAAGGCCAGCTTTACTAGCTTTAAAGGGAGAAGTCCGTAGAAATTGCTGCATGAACGCTGGCACTGCTTATATTGAAAGTAGACAAACATATTTTGCAACTTTAGAGACGTTTGACGGAACTCCGCAATTAGCATGTTTTTTTGAACGACCTCTTGGGTGATTTTGACGTGCGGTAAAATCGTCAAACTAGACGAAATGCGTTTGCGAGTGTTTATTTTTAAGTGCTCAAAACTGAAAAGATGGAGGGGGGGGTGGGTAAAGACGAGTCCTTATCGCTCTATAAAGGGGAAAGAAGAAAACATGTTCCGACTTAAGGGCCTTATAGTGTTTAGGGAAATGCCTTTTCCCCTTGTCCGGTCTCGTCCAATAAAATTCTAACTGTGAAGCGCATTGAGCTTTGTAAATGCGCTGTATAAGCACCTATATCATTCATCATTCATTCAAATCAACCACTGATTTGCGATGGTGAAATTAAACAAAGCATGGCCAAAATCTTAATTTTTTCCATTATTTAACTCCGGAAGAATAACCTCGTTTTGTCGCTCTAATGTTGTTTACTGTTTTGGATGTATAAAAGAAGTTTTAAAACGACTAAATTAGAAGGTTTTAATTAGCCATTGTGTTTACCATGGCAGCATAAAAAGTAATTAACAGAATTAACTTTACAAGATTCACATGGTAATTTGACACAGAAACTAATTCCATGGAGAACAGAGTTACCCTCTAGCGGTTTTGAGTTGAGTAATACAGTAGAACTCGGTTAACTCAATCTCGGATAACTCGAAAACCCCGCTAACTCGAACTATTTCGTTTCCCTTGATCAATTTTGGTCAATTTATCCCGATAACTCGAATTCCGGTTTTTGCACCGCCACGGTTGCCGAAGAGCAACGAACAGATCACGTTTTTGGCAGCCATTTTCCACTCTAATCAAAAGAGTATGATCGTGTTAGAGTTTCTGACGAGATATTATAAAGTTTTATTTGCACAATAAAACTGAAGTGCTAAAAATCAGTAACTATCACTTATTAACTTGGCATTAAATATTCAATCGACCCCGATAACTCGAAACCCCGCTAACTCGAACTGTTTTTCGTTTCCCTTCAGAGTTCGAGTTACCGGGGTTCTACTGTAACTATAACTATGGGCCTGAAAGGAAATCCAAATTTTACCTTTCGTAGTCGTAGTAATCCCGACTGAATAATATGCATCATCGTTGCTCGTTGCGTGAATCATGTAAACGTGTTCCAGCGCGTATTTCACTGGTCACTGAAGGATGTAACGCTGCGACTTATGTGATTATGTGAAAACCTACGTGACGAAGTAATTCCATCAACAGTTAAATCAATACTTACTCCGCAGAAATTTGCGAATCCATCATGTAACCCTTCAGAAACTCCAGCAACGGTTTACAAGGCTTGTCGGTAACCGCAGTCTGTGCGGGGATGAGTTTGATAAACGTTTGTGTAGCTTGTGTCACATGGCAAACTGATACGAGTCTTGGCAAGATATAATTATATTAATAACAAAATTCTCGATTCTGGTTGGCTGTTTGCATGCTTAATTTGCATGTAATTGCACATGCAAAAATGGAACTTTGGTACCACTATTTTTCGCACCTATGAAAATTGGTAATAAGCGGCCATTGAGGTTTGCATACCACATTTAAACTTATCCATATGTTGTTTCTTGACCGTTGAATACAGCCTTTAATTGTTCTGTCTTTGCACCTTCCTTGCATTATCTACTAACAACCTAATCAGATTCTTATGATTACAAATACAGTTTATACATTATGATCACTGGTTTTAAAATCCGATTATAAATGTCTAATATAGCTATTTTACACAAATCGAATAAATGCACTATTCAGCAAATATAAGAGCCCAAGATCCTAAAATGGATTTTCTATACAAAAAGGTATTTCAAATTTTCTATACAAAAAGCTATTCCACGATTGATAACTAATTTATTGGGAAATTGTAAAGGAATTTAAGTTTCATTTGGCAAGACAAACAAAGCCAAATTTTAGCTTTGAAATCCTTGTTTACCCTTCCTATCCTCTTTCTACTTACGCCTAAACTGTATATAAATATTTTGACGAAGTATTTTTAACATAGACTGTTCACAGCCTTGTTTTCTCGTATTTTTCTTCGATTGTTGAACGCAGGAAAAGAATCGCGAGAGAACTGGACGCCAGCTTCCCTCGCCGTTTCTCTCGGTTTTTGTCTTCTTTTCTTTTTTTGCGTTGAAAAATAGAGGCTGTGATTGGTCTATTTGAAAGACGTTCCGTGGTGGCAATAAGTCCACTGTCTAGAGCTTGTTTATATATTTTGTAAGACAAATAAAACGTACGTACTTAAGTTATAAGATATTCTTTTCATTTTTGTGGCTAGTGCGAAGCGCAGACACTAAGCTATAACGCTAAAATTTTTCAGTAAGTACTTCATATACGGCAAATTATGACGTCATACTAACCAAATTCCACTGAGATTTCTAATACGTGACAGCGTACACGAATATTTTACAGTGCTTCTCTGCATAATAGTAATCGATAATCACTCGTTTTGCCTTCGTTACCTTTTCGTTATTTCTTCGTGAACAACTGATGAAAACGTAGAAAAAGGAACAAGTATAATTTGAGATTAATTATTGAGATTAAGACATTAATTACGTCAACAAACGTCAACACAATGTATTGCGCTAAAAATAATAAATTCTCGGACGTTTGAAGACTTTTGTCTCTTCATTAACGTTAAAACTGCCGTTAACAGACAGCACGCGCAAGACCCTGCATTCAAATGGGATGAACGTTGACTTTGCTTTCTTGTGACGAGTATAGTAACTGTCGTGGGCGTGGCGTGGGTGGGGAAGTGTGGGTGTGGGTAAAAGTCGTGGGTAACCAAAAAATAAAAATAAAAATAATTGAAATTGAAAAATCGCTTTGTGTACTTTGGAAATAGAATTGGTACGGTTGTTGTTAGACTAGGGATTAAAGGAAAGAAGAGACGTAACGTCCATACCTTTGCTTCGTAAAGTCAAGTTTAAGCGGTTCAAAGACTTGTATTTTGCCCCTGCACATGTAGTGCCCACTCCTTCGCTCCGTCAATGTAACTATAGAGAGCGACAGGCTAGGCTAGGCTAGGCTAGGCGCGATTTTTTTGTCTGATCGACATGTTCACAGCCAAGAGTAGCGCCGCATTTTTTAGCAGCTGATTTTGTCTTGAATAACAGCTGTTTTATTCCAAAAATAATACTTAGACCACGATGTTTACAGAAATCTATTCCGACCGAGGCTAATGAGGGAGGAGTGTTTGGAAAGGGGATATGAACTTCACCACCGCGCCTAAGCAACAGCTCTGGCCAAATAATGAAAGAGGAAGAGGCAGCAATGCTTTACAGAAGTCTGTCAAGATAGATAAATACCTTTTGTCTATTTTTTCTTTAGATACGATACCAATTTTATCTCCTTACACAAAGCGATTTTTCAATTCATTTTTTTTTTTTTTTTGGTTACCGACGACTTTTACCCACACCCACGACTTTACCCACACCCACGACCCACGACTTCCACCCACGACCCACGACCAGAATATGTGAGGAAGCGGCGTCGGGATGATTTAATTAATTAAAGTACACGCGCGTGTGTCTGTTAACTGCATTTTACACTTACGAAGACGCGGTGACGGTATTTTTAACGCTCACGAGAGAAAATGTAACGTCCGAGAATTTTTACGCATCAACAATATTGTTAGATGTACGCAAGTATTTTTTAAATCTTTAATTACAAATTGCTTCTCTGATCAGCGCGTGCCCGATACCTTACATTGTGACAATGCGAGCGAGAAAAAGCACGAAAAAAGCGCAAGAATCGTCCATCTCTAGCTTCTATGAGGCGACTCTAGCTATTATGCAACGTCTACTGCAAATGGCTTTCCAACATCACCTTGCACTTGTTGATAACTTCTACCCATATTTCTTCACTACACTGTTGAAGCTAGAATCCTCTACAACTATAGTCTATGCCGACAAAAACCTAATAAATACACTACCGTGACCGAGCAATACAGTAATGCACAAAGCTCAATAAAGCTCAGCACAAGACACACTGTACGCAGTGCGGACCTATTTTTTAGAGGGTGCTTTAGCCTCGATTCCAGTAACGTACGAGCCTCCGTAAACTTCTCATTTCATTGGCCTTCTATGTGTATAGTAGCTTTTTTGTTTTCAGGACTTGGTCTAAGAACATTGTTTCTGCTGTTTATTTTATTGTTCCTTTACCAATCCCCTAAGACGTTACAAGAGCTCGTCGCGCTTGCATTTTCTTACCGGACTTAAAAAGTACTTTACACAACTTTATCGAGAGAATCATTCCAATTAGCCTTTTGCCTCGGTTTTAAATTAAGTACAAACAAACTCTTGCAATATAAATAAGTTCCAATTTGTACAAAAATGAACATGTGCGTAAACCACATTCACATCGATAAGGCCTTCTAGCGGCCCTCGTTTTAAAACAGAGGCTAAAGGCGACTCAGAAATGGACGGCGCCATTACTATAACAGTTTTCAAGACTAGTATCCAATTACGTTATAACCGACAAATGCCCTTCTAGTGGCGTTCCCTCGTATGGGGACTGTTCCGTGAGGGTTTCTTCCTTCGACGCCGGAATACAAAGTCTAAGAGTCATCTCTCGCGCCCTGTCAGGTAAACACATGGTCACGTGATTACCAATGACGTAAACGTGTCTCGAAGTGGGTTCCCAATCAGCAGTGAACGTAGCGATATTCCCGCCTTTTTTAAGATCCCACGCGTAGAACTCGTTACGATGGAACGTATACGCTACTGCATTGTTACAAATGAGAATCTTGTGAGCGGGCTCGCTTCTCAGTTGGTGAAGAATTTGCCCCGTGAAAACGTCGATAATTAACAAAGTTCCGTCTCGATGAGAATTGACAGCAAGTGGCTGCAAACCAGTGGAGAAACCTGAAGCGACGACTTCTTTTAACTTCAAAGTGTGCAAAAGCTTTGCGGGATTTTTGACATCCCATATCAGCGCGATGTGGTTGGTCGTTGAGCAGAGAAGGTACCTGCCTTTATCATCAAGGGACGCTGCTCGCAATGTCAGCTGCTTTCCTTTGACCTTCAGCAGCTGATGCTCGTCTGTGCTTGTATCCAGCACGATGAGCGGAAGAGACTTGTTGGGCTTCTTCATCCTCTGCACCAGAGAACACACCACAACGTCGCCACTAGTGCTCAGCATGGCATCCGCCAGCCGAAACTTCCTGCCGAAACTACGCTGCTGAATAAGACGCCCCGTGGAAACATCCCAAGTCTCGAGTTGTCGTTGTACTCTCGAGAAGGCGAGGAAACACGCTTCCTTCACGAAGCCCATGGCCCAGGAATGACCAGCATTACCATCCATCCACCGTAACACCTTGCCTTCTTTGAGGTCTACAAAGCCAAAGGCGAACTCTTTGCGTTCTTCGATGTATATCTTTGCGATTGCTTGTGTGGAGTTAAGCATTCTAACCTCGTTGACTCCAATTTTTGAACATCGCAAGCGTCTAACGATGTTTGAAGAAGGTACATCCCATACCGACAACGTCTGTCCTTCAGGGCCCATCGATGTTGTTACAAGGTGGCGGCCATCTACGCCAGGATAGACACCACTTATCTTCTCGTTCACAAAATGATCGCTATCTCTGTAATTCTCCTTTGATGGCGGATATTTGTAAATGCGGAGAATCTTGTCAAAACAAACGGCCAACACCTGTCTCCCGTCTCGTGTAAATAGATTGGTACAGTCGACACGACTTCCAAGGAGAACGCTCTTTGGTGTTTTGTGAACCTCGCCGCTTTGTAAATCTGTGACGAGAACAACCGAGTCGTTATAGCTGATAGCTTTGGTTCCATCTTGAGTTAGCTGGAGACGATGTAACCCAAAGTAGGCTTCGTATTCAGGAATATTCTTGACCAAAGCTCTGGTGTTCAGATCATAAAGATAGACGCTTTTCCGCGAGGCTGGAAGAACAACAATTTGGTTCAAAGCAGATATTCTGATTTCTTTAACTTTTTCGCCAACTTCAATTACCACTAATTTCTCGTACGTTGAAACATCTAGAACATGGAATCCCTCCCCGTGTAGGCTGTAAACTAAAAACTTTCCTTTCGCGTCCATAGTCCTGGCCGTTTCACGGTCTAACTGTCCAAGCGGAAGTGAGTGCAACAGGTTTCCATCTGCAGCGTTCCAGATCTTAAGTGCTGTGTCAGTAAGAGCTGCGACTGCTTTTTCGTCGCTTGCAAACGAGACTGGGTAGTGGAAATTGTACAACGCATCGCTGAGGGCGTCGAAAGTTTGAAGAACTTGTCGAGTTTGTAAATCTACCAAGAAAACTGTTTTAGATCCGGCTACCAGAAGCCTGTCTTTGTGGTGTTCGCTTGCTCTAAGGAACCACTTGAAAGCTGTTTCGTTCTCCCAGTGAAAGTTAACTCGGCGGATTAACTTTCCAGTGCGAATGTCAAGTATTTTAATCTCGACGCCATCTTTGGTTGGGTAGCCAACAAAAACTGTCTTTCCATCGCAGCTGAATTCGCAAACTGCATTCTGATCGCCAACTTCGGTGGACGACACTAAGGCGCCTCCAGGCGAAGTGAGGCACTCGTAACTAGGAATGAAACAAGGCACACTAGTGTTATAGGCGTCTTTCACAAGCTTGCTAACAAATGTACTTTGTGCGTTGTTTTCAAAGCTCTGCAGCCTTCCAATAAGCTGTGAGGCAAGCTGTCGCGGATCCTTCATTAAAGCCATTGATGACAACCGCATGAATTTCTCAACGATTTCCATTTCGTTGTCCTCTCCACAAAAATTTCGCGCGGCAGAAAAATCTTCCAACACGACATCCAAAGAGGTTGCCCTGAGTTTCGCGAGTAAAAATTCAAAATTGCAAAGCGTCTCTTTCTTGAGCTTTTCCAGCTGGTTGGATTTTAACAAGTGGTGTGGCAGCTCGGTCAATTTTCGAAAATTGAAAACCTTTTGTTCCTCGTTTGTTTCGTACATTAATGGCTGTTTGGCCACAAGTCTATCCATGTAGACTGTCTCATTTTCCTTGTTGACAAAAGGTTTCTTGTTCCCTTCAGCCCAAGTTCCAAGAAAGTACTCGCTCATGTTGGAGTGAATGACTTCACCCTGCTTGCCTTCAAGATAGCGATCTGTCGCCACCTGAAAAATGAAAACAGCGACAGCATATTATGTAAAAATACTACTTACAAGTACCTTTAGAGAGACTAGGGTACGTTTAGAGAGGATTAATTTGGTTTGAGAAAAAAGCCACGTGATCCCTTGAGAACTGCAAATACCTTATTATAGGAAATAGACGCTTCATAAAATTAACACGAATTTAAAAATTCGCGTTAATTTTTGTTAACGTTAATTTCCGCGCCGTTATTTTAGTGGAGCGTTAATTTCCATGACCTTCCATTGGGAAGTAATCTTTCTGTCTCTTTTCTGTCTTTTTTCTGTCTGTAATTCCCATTATTTTGGCCTCAATTTCGTGATACGGTCCAGACGTTCTTGACTCCTAGGAAAAGCATTATTTTATCAGGGGAATATCACTGACACTGCGAAAATCGTTCAAAGCGGTCAGATTCCTTCGCTTAACCCTCACGTTTGGGGAAAGAACCACGAACATTGTTTTTTTTTTATTATGTACGTCGCGCTAATTTCCTTCATTTTGAAATGTTACCCCCTCTTTCGCGTTAATTACCTTAATTGGGAAGTAATCTTTCCTTACCTTCGCGTTAATTTAAGTCGCGTTCGCACAACTATATAGCCAAATACAAAAACATCATATACTCCAGATTGAAGCAAACCTAGGGAAATGGGGCAGAAAATATGATTGGTATTGCTTTGGAACTCAATATTAACCGAGGGTTTTTGTCTGGGTTCTTCGGTTCTCTTCCCTCCTGAAAAACCAACATTTCCAAATTCCAACTCGACTTGGATAGATGGGACCCGCATGAAAACCAGCTAGAGCTGATGTGGCTTCCTCCCTAAATATACCAATTTATTCAAAAAATATACTTTTTGTTCTGGAATGTAGTAAAAACTTTGACTTACCTCGATAAATTGTCTGTGATACCAGTATACCACAGGTACACCATTTGCACCTCGCTGAATCAAATAATCCCCAATGTCAGCATGAATCCGGAACCACAGGGAGGGCAACATTCTCCTTATAGGCGGAGTCCAAAACTGATAGACGTCATTCAACACAGTGTCATCCAATGAGAGATGGTCCTCCAACTCTGGCTCTGTCAGGCCACTCCTGGATGCCGTGATGTAGCCCAGTGCATGACTCACAAGTATTTTACCGTGCAGTCGTTCAAGGCGGTCAAACAAAGCGCTGATGATTTCCTTGACCGTGGACTCCACGCGCGTCTCGCTGATTGGTGTGTATGACTTCCACCGGCAAGCTTCGTCGAATGCTAACTTCAAGTACAGCGGCAACTGGCAGTTTTGGAATGCGCGGAGGATGACGTCTTTTTGTGGTTGTTGAAGTGCACGATTTGTTGACTTGAGCCAGCTGCTTAAAATAAGATCTGCCTCTGAAATCGCCAACTGGGGAACTTACAGGAAACACTTCTCAGGAAACATGGTCTTAACAAAACAAGAACAAATTTCAATTATAAAATTCATGAACGATTTTGCTGTATTGTCGTTTGTAAAGAACGGATAATCTGCAAAGAATGATCAACTCAGTAAAGTTTAGCTGTCATTATGTAAGCACAAATGGAGAATAATTTTAATGTCAGTTATACCACGTTAAAACTCGTTAAATAAAAGAAACTTACGCTAAGAAAAATAGCTGGTTACCAGCAACCGTTCTAAACACTTTGACTCTAAGAATGTTTAATTCGCGTGCAGCTACAGCTTCTATGAACGCGCCTTCTCGAACACGCCGACGCATAAATAAAAATAATAAAGCTCTAGATTAAAGAGAACTTACCTTCAAATTGGGAAAAGCTTCAAATTCTTCTCCTGGCAGGGTAGACATGATCACCAGCGCATTTTCAGGCAAACTTCTCGGCCACCAGTCCAGCTGCCTACCGCCATCCTCAGGAGACAGCTGATCCAGCGAGTCCAGAATAAGCACAACTCGCATTTCACTACAAGCCTTCTCCAGGCATTTTGGAAAGAACTCTGATAACGACTTCGTGTCCTTCAAACAAAAAATTAACTCCGTGAGTGATCAAAGTAAAGTTTCTCCCTTGTATATTCGGCGAAACGTCCGTCACGTAACACGTAGAGAGGAGCGTTTAGTGATTATCTACCACTAGCCTGCGTAGTAGTTTCCTTTTCAAGCGCGCCGAGCGAACAAACGAACGTACGAGCGTCCCCTCCCTCCTTCTCCCTTTTTGCTCCCCAGGCTCGCTCGTTTTCCTTTTCCTGCCCCCGTTTCCTTCGTTCTCTCAGCGCGCTTGAAAAGGAAACAACTGCTACGTAGGCTAGTGTACCCAAGCACGGAGGGTTTTTTGTTGTTTTTGTCAAGTTTAGCAAATTCAAAGAACAGTCAAGAGAATTCACATTTTGACCTAGAGCCAGTATAAAAGATTATTTTAGAGCAGCCAAGTGTGTGTAATACGTTACGCGCTCGCGCGCTTGAAAAGGAAATTATTGTTACTGTAAAAAGAAGCGGGATTTTCGTAAAATCTTCGCTATTGAAGAAGAAATAGACTGAATGACTATAAAAAGAAGAGTGAAAATTGGAATTTAGAAAGAGCGAAATAAATGTAATGCGAAATAATTAAATGAAACTCGATTCACCAACGTTAAGGCTTAACAAGGCCACGCTATGAAACAATTCAAAGAAATATGATAAAACTGATGTGTAGGGCGCACGTTGGCTAAGTAAAGAATCCTCTAAACAAGTAAGACATTTAACCCAACATATGAAACATACAAAGCAAAGTTTTGTTAGTAAAGAATTCTTTACTCACATCCGGGATATTGGCAGTGTTCTGTCCTGTTAACTTGCACAGCTGCTGACAGATGCTTCGTAGCAGGAGCCTGGCACTAGACGAATCTGGAGACGTTCCAAGAAACCTAATCACAGCAACGCAATTCTGATTTTCCAGCCAAAGTTTCACGTCTTTAGCAATCTTTGCCAAGATGGAGGTCTTTCCGCAACCCGATTCACCATGAATCACGACAACTCTGTCTCCGTTGCTGTTCATTAAATTGTCACGAACTGTCCCCAAAAAGTCTTCCCTTCCGTAAAAAGACCTACACTTTCGCGAACAGAACGACGAGTGATCCAAAACCTCCTTCGTCAACGGATCATTGATCTGTAGCGTATCCCTCTCTTCGATCCCTTCGTGGATCATGCCACACAGAGTTTCGTAAAACCTGTTGCACAGGTTTTCTATGTACTCTTTGTGCTCCCGAGTGGCAACTGGGTCGACACCGTTGTCGGTCCATGATATGTCGTACTGTATCACATTGTTGTCAGGCAACACTTGAGGTATTTCCTCCTCTTGTAGCGAATTTAAAAGCACTTGCGCAGTCTCGTCAATATTTGAGGCATCCTGCGTTTTGTCGATAAATTTTGAATTTTTGGGTTTGTGGGTGTTTTTTCTCAAATCTGTGATGACTCTTTTAAACCAAAAGCAATGTTTTGTCGGTGACGGGGAATTGATGATGCCACGTCGAATTTCTTCTTCTGTCACTGAAGTGAAGGCAAATAGACGACAGTTTTAGTTGAACTATTTTTGTTTCGCCTGTCTGACAAAAGTGTTCAGACACTCATTGCAACCCGAAAAGATTCTGAATAATTCATTATGGCAAGGTTTCTTACTGTAAGGCTTTCCCCTTTATGCGAATATGCGCTGATTTTGCAACGTTTTCCGAGACCGAAGCATTTTAACGTATAGACGCCCTATCGTGAGATCCTAAGAAAGCAAACAAAATCCTACGACCGATTCCTTTTAACAGTCAGCCCCTTCAGCCCCTTCAGTCCCAAGCCTTTTTATCATTGTAGAAGTACGGGGAGGTAGTTTTAGCTTTAATAACTCCCTTGCCACAGCACAGATAGCCTGTCAACAGTCTCCTCGGCTCATCCTACCCCCAACCCCACTCGTTCTTCTATGCCTTAACCAAATACACAAACGACTTTAGTGATTGCTCGCTAAGTAACGCTTTAACTGCAGAGTGTGTTTTTATATTTGCCATGTTTTAGTTTGCTGTTACATCGAGATAATACATGCAAATCCCCTAGCTGATTATTTTCTGAAAACTTGTCACCTCATGCTTGACAATGCTTTGATATCGTAGAAAGGAGAAACACGATGCTGATCACTCTTGGGAAATACATGTTTAAAAATACAGTGATTCCCGACTGACCCGACATGTAAAACTTTCTTCTTTCGTCCTTCGTTAGAACTTTGTCCGCCGCCAGCCTCATGATAACATGAAGTCTCTCATACGCCGCCCACCACTTGCCTCTTGCCTCGCTCCTCAGTTCAAGGTCACGCAATTCATTGTAGTGAGGAAGGCGTGACGAGATGGGTTGCAGTACATAGACTGGTGGTACACTGTTGTCGTCACGCCAGTACCAATGCTTTAGAAGATCACAGTCTTCCTTGCTTTCCACTGCTTTCAGAAGACGTTCAAATTCGCTGGCTGCGACACGAGGCTGAAGTGGGCGATAACCATATTTCTGTCCCATGAAAGTCTTAAAACAGAAAAAAAAATGGATGGCAAACTGCGTCAAAAATATTTCTTCCTCTTGCCAATTAACCCTTGTCTTGTATCATACACAAAAGAACATTTCTTCTTTTTTCTTTCCACACTGCGTAGATCAACGTTACAACCCTGCATGCTGGGACATGATATGAACACTAATTCTCCCTACTAGTTCCATACAATTCTTCTGGTACTAGCTGGGAGAATTCGATTATATCACTAATATTGACCGTTGTCCTAATCAGTTTTTTCCTTCTCCTGGCCTGGCGAAGACTGGAGAAGAGATAAGATGAGTAATCACTGATAGTACTACACAGGTTAAAGTGCATGTAAACATCACAAGGATTCTTCTGTTACTAAGAGATACACCTACAGCACTAGGTGCATACATACACGAAGTACTTACTACAAAGTTAGGACCGGTAGACAGCTTTTGACATGTCGTCAATTCTCTCATGCACAGCTCTGTCATCATGTGATCATCTGTGGCCTCCTCTCTAATTCCCCACCTCATGTCTACCACTTGGAAATCATAGCCTCGCTCCTGGCAGAAAGACTTCAATTTGGGATAAACCTGTTCCATAAGAGTGTTGCGTTCAACGGAGGTGTCTGAAGCAAGGATCAATCAATTGCATTAGACAGTGCCATCTTGCAGTACAGTGTAATGGCAAGGATTAAGTCTAAACAAGGGTAAAAAGCAACCACATTGCCAACGCACAACTCCAGGCATAGTTAGCGGTAGAGGGTCCCCTCTACTAACTATATGGCCTGGGTGATCAAAATATCCCTTTGGCTTTAAACCTTGTGGCTCAATGACCACCGTTAGAATAATTCAGATACCTTTTAGGTATTAAGCTGGAGAAAAGATGCCAGGAACTGGTTTTGTGTCATTAAAGATGTGTTTATTGTTCATCATGCACCTATAGCAGCAAACCAAAATGCTGAGTGACAAATAAACAACTGACCTCATGGCCTGATCAGATGACTGGTTGTTACTACTTTGGGTTGAAATGAATTTGAGCCACCATGTAACTTTTGAATCCCTAACAATATCCCCTGTAACCTGAGTCTATATAAGAGCAACCCAGGGAGGTCGTAGCATGAGCCATAATTTCTATTCTTAAATATTTATCAGCATAGAACATGTTTTTGCCCTATCTTCATGTAGTCATGTTCATTTTTGTACATTACACCGCCAAGTCATTTCAGTGCATTAATGCTAATTGTCATCTCAACCTATAAGTATGCACTGCAAGACGGCTAAGACCTTATTTATAAGTCTTATTAGTTATTATTCTTGTAAGTCATGTGGGAAGTTTTTCTATTTAATTAAATAATACCTGTAAATGTTGAGCTTGTGAATATTCTCACAACTTTTACATTCTCTGGAATATCATCAGTGATATCACCAATCAAAAGCTTTCTGGCCGGCAAACTGTAAACCACGGGATCATTCTTGGAAGACTCACTACCCATGTGTGTATCAAAGGGTACCAGGTTGTCTTCACTTCTCAGCCCCACATTGCCCAAGTCCTCTGGGGGCACATCATCATCTGCCTCACTTGCCAATGAAGTCTCGCTGTCACTTTCATCAAGATCATCTTCGTCTTCAACAATTCCATCATCAGCCAATCTTTCCCTTTTGTTTGGAAATGGTGCAGTCTGTGGTATAATTTATAACAATGATTAATGTCAGTTCACACGTCTGTCATAGGTATGCAATGCATACAAAGAGAAACATTAATTATTCTAACTCTGGCAAATTTTATATGACAGAATTCAAATATATGAACTGCGCACGAGATTTAAAGCAAAGAAATAATCCTCACAGTGAATCTGCAATTAAACAAATTGTAAAGAAAAAAGCCAGGCTTCATGGAGGTCATAGGTTCAAATCCTGTTAAAGCCAGAATTTTTCTGGCTTCTTTCTCTGCAATTTCTAATTCACATCGTTGGAACATTTTGCCCCTTTCAGATACCGTAATGATTCGATTTAGCGCCCTCCTTCCAATAAGCGCCCCCTTCCGAATAGCCGCCCCCCTTCGAATGTGTTTTTGTAAATAAGCGCCCCTATTCCAATAAGCGCCCCAATTCTAATAAGCGTCCCCATGTCCCATTCTTATAAGTGCCCCTATTCTAATAAGCGCCCCCTATTGCGGATAACTTCCCCTACTGAAGTCATCGACATCGAATTGATAAACGCATGATGAACATTTACCGTACCGTACATGTATATATTTACTGCTTAAATGAGCAATGCTTTTAAAAGTAGCTGAATTTTTAACAATTTGCTAATATTTATCAAAGTTTTGTTTTGAACATTTGATTGTTTCTCGAAAAATTAAATAAGCACCCTGTCCCGAATAAGCGCCCTGTCTCGAATAAGCGCCCTCCTCTGAGGTGCCAAGAGTAAATAAGCGCCCCGGGCGCTAAATCGAATCATTACGGTACCTACAAAAGGGATACTGCATCTTTTTTTTCTTTTTTTACTGAAATAACCCTTAATTAAAATGGTACTAAATGAATCTGCAGGTCTGTTCGCAATGTTTTTGGAAGTTCTTTTTAAATACCCAAATGGCAGCTTTCCCTACCCTTTTGTATACTCCAACTCGAGAAACACTTCCATTTTTTATACCTACAGCCTGAAAAAGATACCCCTATGGGCATATTGTACACTATAATGGGGACCCCCTCCCCCCACTAAATTTCCACCAGCCGGCTAGTCTTCACCACTTTCCTGAACACCAGCTGTAACTGAGGCTTTCAGTAACAGGCTCAGAGGGACTGAGTGAGCACCTGACAGATACAACATCAGGACAACGGTGGTTAGAATTCCCGGGGGAGGGTGTACTCCCATATAAGGGCTTTACGGGTATGTGCCACTCAACAGGGGGTACTCCCAATAAGGGCTATACAGGTATGTGCCACTAAACAGGGTCAGGAGCCCATCAAGTTGATGGGCTCCTGACAGGGTATGCTTTTTTCCTCCCTGACTCTGGAACCGGGTATAGAATTCAGCCTTTTGACTCTAGAACAGGATTGATTTTTTCCCAGAATCCTGATTAAACACGATCAAGTTTAGCTATGAAACTCTTCTCCTCTCATCGCTTTATCTCCAAGCCACAGACAAAGTCAGGTGAGCGCTTCGTGATATACGCCAGTGTTTTTATATCTATTTACATCTATTTACATTGTGGATATTGTCTGGAACAGGGTACCGTCCTATTTTGCAATGTTTGTCTGGAACAGGGTCGCAAATTCAGCTATTTTTCTCTGAACAGGTCCAGAGTCTCAGAGCCTCAGCAGCACACCCTCGTAGTAACTTTTAGGGAGTACCCTCCGCCCCGGGTAGAGTTCACAGTTGATTTCTTCAGTTTGGAACCTGATACACAGTTTCCAATACTAGTCCTTCATAGTTGTATGATTACCTGGTTTGGATGTTTGGCATTGGATTGAGATACTGAAGCTCCACATCCCATTGTATATTGAGCAAGGTTAAATCACATGTCAATCAGCATGCCAGGCCTCTAAGGTTGCAAAAACATGGAAAGGCAAGGAAAGATTCACTTACATCCATCAGCTTTTTTTGGTTATAAATTATAATTTAGTGAAGAAATTATTCAACATGACACGACCGTGGGACAAAGAAAAAATCCGAGTCCCCAACGGGAATCGAACCCATGACTCGGATTTTTTCTTTGTCCCACAAATGCATGCTCGTGTCATGTTAAATAATTTCTTCATTATTTATCCCCGAGCTTGAAATTTACCAACTTAACAATTTACTACACATTTGATGATTTCGACATTGCTGATCCTAGCAGTATGCAGGACGCGTGTCACATATCAACCTAGTAAACAGCCCAGCTCACAACGAGTCTCTCGTAGCTCAGTTGGTTAGAGCGCCCATCCGGTATCTGGGAGGCCATGAGTTCAATTCCCGTTGGGGACTCGGATATTTTCTTTGTCCCACGCTTGTGTCAAGTTGAATAATTTCTTCACTATTTATCACCGAGCTTGAAATTTAGCATCTATTTTATTTACTAAAATATAATTTAGTTCAAATGGTATACCTTTTCCCACAGTTAAATCCTAACACAATTTCTGCATTGTTTTGCACTTTTCACTCACGACCGAATGTCTCAGTTTTATTGTTTTGTTCTTTTTCGTGTTTGATGCTGTTGTTTTGTTTACCTAAATTTTCTACTTGAACAGCTAGTAAATCAACTGGTGAACCAGGAAATTATTATGAAAAAAGAAAACAGATCGAGCCATTGCTAGGATTCATTATTGGACAACATAGCGAAATTGTAAACCTTACACTACTTTTTGTGATATCTAGAATAATCAAGATTTCGGTAAATTCAGTTTACTGCAGTTGCTTGGTTCCCAGGGGGGTACTCCGGCTTGTAAATGACGGGGATGATCGAATGGAGGCAAAACTCAGGACCCAAAAAAATCCCTAAGTCTTCCGACATTACCCAAAAAAATCCCTGGACCAAAAATAACCCCTAAAAAAACCCTTGTCAAATTAACCCTAAATAGCCAGGAGGGGCAATAACATAACACAAAGAACGCTTGTTTTGTTTATACATCATACCATAAATACGCCAAGGCACTTTAGTTCGTTTTTAATACCCAAAAAATCCTCTATCTAAATCAAGTCACCCAAAAAAATACTTGCCAAATTTTCCAACCTAAAAAAATCCCGGAAGAAATTTCAAACCCAAAAAAATCCTTCGATCATCCCCGTCATTAACAAGCCGGAGTACCCCCCCTGGGGCTTGGTTACACTGATTAGCTGGAGCATTCAGTACTTTATATCATGGATCGTTCGTTTATAAATTAAACGACTTTGATTAAGTAGTTTATAAACTAAAACATCGATTGATTTGCTAACTACTAATTCTTTCTTCACCTTTTCTCTCCCTTTTTTAAGAGTCACACTTGTTTTATTTCTAATAACACAGACTGAGTTGAAGCAATTTGCAACAACAGCATCGCCGCCATTTTGTTTTATTTACTGCGCGCCATATTGTTATGAGAGTATTTAGAAGTGACAAGTAAGCTGAACTGCTGAAACCTCAAAGTTTACGAAAGAAACGCATGATTTCAAATCTGAACAGTGGTAAAAAAAACTCCTGTTTACCTGTAGGTCCAAATATTACGAAACCCCGGGGTACGAAAAATATCTAAAATTCTTTTACGAAATTGTAGCATTAAACCTACCTCATTCTGTCTTGCAGAGTCTTGTCAAACCTCCTGGCAGGTTCACTCCAGACTGTTGTGCAAAAATACCGGTTGATAGTGCAAAATTACGTGAACAGGAAAAGGTTTCGAGCAAAATGACCCCGATTTGTTTTCAAAGAAGATGCTATGTTGTCCGACTGTGCTGGTACATGTTCCACCGCACATTTCTTCTTTTTGCCCGCGGGCATTTTGGCAAGATTGCGTGACACTGTCATTTTGTGACACTGCCGGAACAGGCCAACAAAGATTTGATTTGGGAATGATCGCCTTGTAAAATACTCGCCTCCGTCGAAACCCCTGAGTGATCTTTTACTGTTCCTTTCTTTCCTTCAAATATTTTATCCTCAAGCTCGCTTTCTGGTTAGAATTTCAATCATCGATGGCCTAATTTTATGGTATCCTTGGTAACAGGCCCCCGGGTCAATCACTTTCATGCCTCCTTTTGATTCTTAATGCTCAATCTGACCAAAACTGAAACTTTTGCTGGTCTGGACGTCTAGCATGTAACTTAACAGTCGAAACAAATGCATCAAGTGGGGAAGAATAGTAGATCACTCTCTGTATTTGTAAGCACGGCGTGTTTCTCTCACTACACTAGACCTTGGACCAATTGCGTGACATTTGCTCTTTGTGTTATGAGTTTTCGGCTACCCTGGGTGGTACACTGTATACAAATGTTTGAGACTTTATATACCGTAATTCACTGATCGATCGTCATGGCTAGTATCGCTGATATTCAATGGGATTCCTTCTGTTCCAACGTCGTTCACGAATGGTCCGGTTGTTGGACGTTCTGGAATGCTGACACACGCCAAGTTAAAGACAAGTTTCGTATGTTTCGATCGTTTGTTGCTCTCGACGAAGCGAAAACGATAATCAAGCATCAAAATCGATTTCAAAACGAAGATGGCGAGGAAATCTCACGCCCGGGATACGAAGGCCCGTGGGAAATTCTTAAGCAAGACACAGATGATCAAGGATTTTGCCATTCAGCTTACAAAAATGCAAGGGCTGTGTTACATTCCAACGGCGGAGGCGTCTGGACAAGAAAGCATGTCCCAGGAGATCAGGATGTACGGCCATTTGGCGCCGAGATGTTCCTGTCCCGAGGAGAATTTCGCTGCAGTGTGCTTGTTTTTTACAATGAATCGAAACAACTTCGTACGGTCGGGACAATCCGAGAGAAAAAGTTGAACACCCAAGACGAAATGTGGTCTTCAAGTACAGCACTGCAAAACGGCCTTAACCTTTCAATATCAGACGAGGATTTCATTGGCTTCGAGAAAACCTTGGACAAGAATCTTCAGCTGAGTATTGTCTCCGACTGCAAGTGGGACAAGGAGTTTTGGACCAATGGTACAAAAGAAGTTGATGCTGAGTCAGACACTCTGTTATTTCTTCCCGACAATATTTGTTTGTCTTGCCCAAGTAAGCTGTCGAGCAATTCGTTCAGCCTGCGGTCCTGTCTGTTGTTTCCTTTAGGAGAACAAAGAGAACTTCAAGAGTTGACCGTGACCTTTGTTGATGGCTGCTTGCACTCAGTAAAACAAGGACTTTATCACTCTTTATGAGGACTCTAACTGAGATTGTGTAAAGGGGCACTGGCCAGAAGAAATTTGGCGCCATAAAAGTGTTTTTTGCTGTAGAACATGGGCTCCTGACATTGTATGATCATGTTAGGGAGGTCATGATCCCATTTCCTTTATTAAAAGCGTCACGCATCTCTCTCTTACTGCTCTTTGTTTCATATATAAACCAGAATATATAAGTTAAGCATTTTTCGTATAGTTAACCAGGACTCGTATTTGCGATTACTTTATTTCACACAAATCACTCATCACTCAATTATTACCTTTCTACCCCTATTTGTTCTTCCCCGAAAGTAGCTCGAGGCTTTTGGTCTCTGGGAGACTGATCATGGAGTATCATCATTTTATAAAGCACCCTTTATGTTGAAGATATTTTAATTGTAATGTCCTTTTGTTACAGTGTTGAACTATGTAATATGTGGTATTTTTGCAGTTTTCGTTGTATTCAACCTCGTTCCCGTGAAATTTCATTTCAAGTTGAAGATGTTTACCATGTAAAACACCACCAGAAATATATATACATTGGTACTCAATGGTCGTGATTCTATTTTGTCATTTACCATTCACTAGTATTAAACACCATATATTTTAAATCTATCAATAAATGGATTACTTTAAAACATCTATAGGCGTGTTCTGACTGAAAAATGACCGTCTGGTCGAAGAGAGCTCTTCACAGTAGTGCCGCTCTCCCAGGGGTTTCAGGAAACAAAGGAACACGGCCATGAACGTTTTGGGAACATGAAAGCAAAAGCTAGGAATATAAACTAGCAACACGGGAACAAGAGCTTATTTTAGGGAACTGCAGGGGACACCAAAATCGAAGAAATACTTTTAGGAAACACGGGAAAACAAGAAAAATTTTGTTGGGAACAAGGGAACATGGGTGGCCCACCCCCAATCCAGGGAGGCTCTCAGTGGTATGGCCCTTGTCGAAGAAGTCTGGGAAGGAGATAGACTGGGAGAGCGCACTTTATTATGCTAATCCTACAGCGCTTACTAAGTATTTTTCACCTTGAACACTAATAGGTTCTTGTTTAGGTAGGAGAGGACTAGCCTAGCACTAAACCTACTGCTTCGATCCAGCTTCGTCCGGAACAAGTATTCGCATGACTCTCTTCTTCGTCCTCCTGGCCCGGTTCTTTGTTTGCTAGTTCCACCCCCGATACCGGCGCGATACGAATCTCATTCGCGCGACTAAAAGGAAAACAAACAAGATGCGTCTCTTTCAGCACCAACGAGGTGTTTTTCTGTTGTGTGTTTGTTTGTTCGTTTGTTTGTTCGTTTGTTTGTTCGTTCGTTCGTTTGTTTGTTCTTCGTTTGTTTGTTTTTTAGGTGCCGTGCTGAAACAATGAAGAAGTATTTAAAACAATAACTATTATGCTGAAGAAGCACAAATTTCTACTTACACGTCAAATCTTAGTCTAAGGGGTAAAAGTCTCATTGCTGAAAATATCTACTTATTTAATAAAAAATTTGTTTGTATCTGATCTTAGTCGTGGTAAATCGTAAACTGATTTCGGTAACTCTCTGACCTTCATCAGAGTTAAAATTGGCAATTTTAACTCTGATGATGGTAACAGAGAGTTACCGAAAATTCAGTTTATACGTTTTTACCAACCGATTTTAAGATCAGATACAAACCAAATTTTTTATTATGTCAAACGTTGATCGCCCTAATAACATCTACTTATTTATTGGACGGCTCATGAAACAAAACACACATTGCCAGACAATTTGTAGTTGTCATAGTTTATAGAATTATCGCTCAATTTCTCAGTTGACACTATCCCGCGGTGACAGAAATAAGGCGGCATTTGCCTGTTAAGAGGATAACGAATCTGCTCTTATCTCAAAAAAAGAATTGGCAGTAAAGACAGTAAACTAATAAATTAAACGAAAGAAACTTTTTGTAAACGCAGCCCAAAAAAAAATTCAATAGCAGTGTTGAAACGGTGGTAGAAAGCAAAAAAAGCTGACCGATAAAACAAGATGTAATTACAATTAGTGAGAGAAAACTGTAAAACAGATTCCACTTGTGAAACATAACACGGGTCTTCGCGACCTTTATCAGAGATAAATGAGAGTACTATGGATGAAGTGACAGTAGTGTACGTTAAAATATTGTGTTTGGGGCATTTGGGGTATTCTTTGCTCGCTCCCCGGCAAAGTCACCTGGCAAACATACGATAGGGATTTGAGTGCATCAGTTGAGAAAAATGCACTTCTTTCTTCATGTTTTGCTGGTTGGACTTCAAGTTCTTACTCTTGAGGTGTCTTGTGATTATGCAAACGACAAAAGGCTTCTGGAGGAGTATAACAGTAAGTTGTTTGTTTTGTGTTTTGTTATCGTAGGAATGTTTTCGGATCTCTGCTTTAGATATGAGCGTCAGATGTTTGGTGAAAGAAGTAAACAGCCTAAAATCGAGAAATGATTCTCCCAGATATGATGTGATGAGGAGAAAAAGGGAAAGAACAACAAGATAATTTGAAATTAACAGCATTTATCCCTTCAATCTTCGTGTAAACAATTAAAAATACATATATTTTCCATTGAATTGAAAATCACTCATAGACCAAACTATGTTGATCCAAAGATGACAAGTTCAAATTTTTCAACCCTTCTTCGTATGCGTCATTCGATTACTTCACTTTTTGGATGGCAAAATAGAGGCAGATTCAAGTGCTTTCCGCTCTTTTAAGGTGAAAAGAACACTTCTAGAGGCGACAAAAAAGGGGAATAAATAAAAACTATCTCTCTTTTTCTGTGTTTGAACACGAATGTGAGCAACAACTATTGCCTGAATATCACTCAATACAGGGCAGGTTTCCGCTAATGAACTAATTTATTAGCTGCAAATTAATCAACAGAGTTTGTTCTTTTATCATGAATATTATAGCGACCATGTATGTCATCTTAAATCTAGTCATTTTTGCATGTACGGAATACAATTGCCTTTAACTCAACAAAACCTCGAAAAAATAGTTTATGGAGGTGAAAAAAAAAACACCAAAGAGGAACTGAAAAGAAACAAGGAGGGCTTCGAATGAGGTTGTAACTGACGAAGTTGAAAACGTTAGGCTAAATTTTTCAACATCTGAGTCATCCCTAACTCCCAAGTTCAGCATTCACCTTGCTAGCTGCAGTGTGTTCCAGTCAAGATGTTTTTTCTGGCTTCACGACCACCCCATGTTTGTCACACTTCAATTAGTCACTGTTAATAGAAAACTGCCTAAAAAGGTATCATACTGAAGTTTTTTATTGTAACAATCAAAGGACGGTTTTAATTAGACGTAAACGAGACCGTCAAGAATGTAGAAAAAATCATTTCTTCAGTCGCCTCACTGACTCGTTCGCTACAACGTATCATTGATCGATTTGATGAAGTATCCGGGTTTAGTCATTGTGCATGCAAACGGTACAGCCCGGCTACTCAATTTTAAAGGGCTTTTTCTGCATTTAGAGCACAACTTCGTTCGGCTTTCTTGAGCACCAACGCTTCTTGTGTGTTTATGTTTTCGTTTTCAAAGTTTGTATAAAACAACACCAAAAGAATCTTAGCCACCGAAGGTTCTATAAGCCGACCACATATGTAGGAAGAATGAAGAGTATTATCTTGTTTTTGCAGTTTCGACCTTTCACCCATCATGAATTATGAACCAAAAATAAACCACTTTTCCAGAATCCTTGGCACTTGTAGGCACTTGATATATCTCACTTTTCAGCCGTGACCTCTATATGATCTGAAACCCTGCGTGACCTATTGTAGCTGTAATTGTATACCGACTCACGGATGGCACAATATGATTCACATATCTTTGTTCGTCTGGTAAACGTTTGGGCAAAATTAAAGTTTACAACATATTGAAGCCTCTTAAAGATAATCTACACGAGATTAATTAAGTACTCTTGTGCCAGTTATAGGATCTCACAGCAACTCTGCTCGGCATTATAAACCCTTTTTTGGATGAAAGGAAAATTGACAAACTGACAGCGATTTGCAAGCATATTATTGTATCGAAAATAGCCACTTGAATTTGATTGGAGTAAGCTCTGTATGATGCTCTCGATATCAACCATCAAAAAGTAAACAGGTTCCTCTTTGTTGTTGTTGTTGTTGTTATTGTTATTGTTGCTTTCTCTCGGTTTATTTTAATTTAATTTGTTTTGTATATTGGGGGTTTTTATTAGTAGGTCCTAATCGCGTGCAAACTGCTTGACAGATGTTATCGTAGTTTCTCGAATTTGTGCCTCCCGGGATTAAAACTTATAAGCATATGGTCTCGCGATGGGATATGTCGCTGCAATATGTTGCTGCTACACTTTCTTATCAGTGTCAGTGTGTTCCAGAAACCAGATAGAGTTTTTGTTTGTACACGCTGTGATTTTGCAGATTTTATCCCTATCTACAGCGACATGTCCCTGCAGTGTGTCCCGCTTCGTGTGTTAGCACCTCTAGAGATAGACTGTTATACCGTATTTTTTTAGAGGGCAGAGAAGGAGTCCACAGGCGGCGGAGCGTTTTGGAACGTGGCGGGGGGGGGGGGGGGGGCGTACTCCAAGCCAAGCACATACCGAGCCCCCCACCCCCCGCGGGCGCGCATCGCCCTACTCAAATTTCCCAAAATGTCTTTAAACAGTGTCTGGTGTGTCCGCAATCGATTTGTAACAATGCATAACTAGGCAGTTCAGACGATCCTGCTTCAGGGTGCTTTTTGGGTTGTTCTTTAGACGTCGGAGAGCAGAAAATGTGCGCATTGAAGTCGCTGGAAAGAATTAAATAAAGAGAGTTGGGGCCCTCAAATGGGTTTCCTTGAAAGTCCTGCACCAAATTATCCCCGCGCTGCGCTAGCGATACTTTCGACAATGAAATGTGAGGTCTGAGCGACCCAACCCCCTCCCAAAAATTTTTGTTTTGGGGGGCTACAGTCACCCCTCCCCCCCCTTTCTCCGCCGCATATGGAGTCAGTCTCCAATACAACAGCTGCTCTAGTCGCTTTATGTTAGACAACCAAAAACGCCTGCGAAAAGTTCATTCTGTTCTTTCTTTCTAATCTTGTACTTTTCTTGTTGAAGAATTTCAGCGCATTCCATCGGCAAAGACCACAAGCAACAAACTTCAGATGCACTTCTTAACTCAAACCGACAGCTCTCGCTTGAAAAGACAGCTACGCGGTGACTACGACATCATTTACATTATCGATTCCTCAAGTTCGATCAGCCGAGCAGAGTTCCAGTAAGGGAATCAAAGCCATTCAAATGTTGATTGACAGGGGAGCACCGGAAACTTTGCACGGTGCTATCACAGTGGCCACTCACGCGCATACTGCTTTCACCTTCACTTTCGGTGAAAAAGCTAATAACGAACTGGAGAAGCTGCAAAGAACAGGCGGAAAAACAAACATGCAAGAGGCCTTGGAGAAAAGCCTACAAATGTTCAAAAATCCCAGGACCGGAGCACGCGCGGGAAGCTTCAGACGTGTTCTGATAGTAACTGATGGACAATCGAACATAAAACGCGATAGAACGCTGTGGAAAGCAATGGACCTGAAACTCAATGGAGCCGAAATCTTTGTGATCGGAATTGGAGAATACGTGGAAGGAATTGACGAGTTGGCGCACCTGGCCACCACATTAGATGCACATTTATACCGAGCAGGTGACATGCAGGGACTTGTTGAAATCGTGAAGCTGATCACACCTGTCAGTTACAGGCGGAACTGGGCAGCGGAAGTTTTAAGACTGAGGCAGGCATTTATTCTGGGAAGATACTAAGTACCATTACTTACTTTACGTGCACTAATGAACGACCGTAGCCTTTGTGCCAATCTCTGTTCGGTATTTGTAAATTAAACGTGTTGTTTGTTAGTTGGTTATTTGTTTGTTTGTTTGTTTGTTTGTTTGTTTGTTTGTTTGTTTGCTTGTTTGCTTGTGGGTTTGTTTGTTTGTTTGTTTGTTTGTTTGTTTCTTCCTTCAATAGTTTGTTTTGGTTGCTTGAATTGGTTGCTTGGTCGGTCGGTCGGTCGGTCGGTTGGTTCAGGGGTGAGGCTGATGCTTTGTTTTAAACGGTTGCTAAGTACGAAAGGTCCGGTCCGAGTTAAAACAATGTACGGTATGCATCAGATTTGTTTTTGTTGTTCCTTTTGTTAGAGCTAGTAGTGCTACAAATTTTCTCAGCAGGCGTAAAAAGGAAAAGGGGGGAGGGGGAGGGTGGGGGGATTAAGAGCTGGACGATTCTACGGTCTTCTACCAATCCAGTGCCTAGATATTATTTAGGGATATCATCAATAATTGTTGTTTAAATGTTCATCATCAGAGAGGTAATTTTTTTTTTTTTTTTTATTATATATATAGATTTTTGATAAAAATTTTTTAAAAAAATCCCCACAAAAAAAATGCTGTTTAATTACTAATTTTAGTAAGGCTGGAACAACAAAGAAAATTAACATATATTTCAGCAAGCATTTATTGGTAGCCTCTATCATTCAAAATTTACTTAGGTAGCTATTCCTTATTTTCTCAGTTTGTATGGAAGCGCCACGAGGCACTGGAACTCAGTCAGCGTGCAAAATTATTATCTCTTGTAAGCTGCAAGCAGCAACGGAACACTTAGAATAAACACATTTTTTCAACATAAGAAGCACTCTTATCATTTGCAAACTTTTTGAAAAAGTCCTTACTTATACCATGCAACCTCTATGACCGTCTGTGTGCGAGACACCCTAGGATTTTTGTTTGTTCTTTTATTTAGACTGAAACTTCACGACTATATCTATTTTAGGTTAAAATTTGCTATATTTTGAATATACAGATTCCATAAGGGTATAAGCGTAGGAGTATTCAAGAAAAACCATGTTTTATTGCTTAGCACGCGCATAAATCTGTTCCATATTTAGCATATAAAGCTGTTAGCCTGTTTCCACTGTTATATAATACTGTCATAAAACACACCAGCCATTTGACAAAACCTGACATATATACAAAAACACTTGCACTCACTTACATCGTGCTTTTTTTAATTTCTTTAGGTTTTCAAAGGCTCTTTGTGTTCATGTTATTTAGTAAAATTAAAGTTTTCCTAAGGGACCCGCTTCCTCTTCGCCTTCTCCCGTCGGTTTTCCAAAGGTTTCTTCAATCCATATCTTTTTTTGAACATCAGGAACAAGCTTTATGACCTCCGCCAATCCTCTCATATTCAGCACGCGGTACATGTGGGCGTCGGTGGAACTTGCTATTTGCACCAATTCTTTGATCCCTTCCAAGTACTCTCCCACTGCGATCACGAACAGTTCAATTCCCATTTGTATTTTCAACTGTTCAGCGCTGGGAATAGTTTCAGTCTTGTTTATGTTGGATTGGCCGTCTGTTACAAGGAGAATTCTGCGAAAACTTCCTTGGCGGGCGCCATATTGATCTTCAACGAACATCATTTGACAAAGTTTGAGCGCGGCCTGCGTGTTAGTTTTGCCGCCAGAACGCTTCAGCGCGCGAAATTTGACAGCCGCGTCGACGCTCGAAGTGAAGTCGAACTCAATTTTGGCGCGCGTTGCGTAGGTAATGGCTGCATAGTTTGTGTCGTTTCGGGATTTGTCGACAAGGTTTCGCAAAGCGCTCAATCCTTTTACAAATTCTCCACTGCTGACGGAGCTTGATGAATCAATAACCAGAATAACATCAAAAAAATTTCCAAGGATCTGGCGTTTGTGAATTCTTCTTGTTTCGACACGGAAGAAGTACTTGTACAGCTTCCTTGCTGTTTCTATGGCGGGTGGAATTTTTTGAAAACCTGCATGATGTTGTAGAAATAAAATAATCAGGCCTAAAACATAATGTTGTAGTTGTTTTTTAAGTAAAGGGGCGCTATCACGAGCATAGCTTAGAAAAGTCAAAAGCCAAAAGACAGATCTACCTCTATGAAACCTAAGAATATCAAAGCACCGCGTGGTCTCAAAGCCTTACGCTGTCGAAAACAAAGATATTTTCACTCAACGAAAAATCAAATGTGTTTCTAATCATTCCCCAGCAGGGATCCTGTCGCGCAAAAACGTTTTCTTTCATGCACTTTGGCCGTAAACGGGATGATAAAACATCTTCCTTCTGGGAGTAAATAAATAAATAAAAAACTATCTTAAAATATCTTTCTGCCCGAAGCAATTTATTTGTTACATCTTTCTCATCTCGTTTCAAGAAGGTTTACCTACTTCAAAACGTAAGATTGTTTTTCATCCGCAGTCAGCGCACGCAAAGTAAACCACGCAAGGGACGTTTTCAAGAATGATTTACAATATGGAGCGAGAATAAGTCGCCTTGCCATACTTCTGCATTAGTATACAGAAGCGTGGTCATCATTTCGAGAGTTTAGTAGGGAAACTAAATCATAATACGTCTTAAAGGGTTTAGGAAAGATGGTTGACCTTGCGTCCAATCTGCTTATTCTACTTAGAAATCTCGACTAATGAATAATGACTTTACAAAAGATTCGGTTTCCTTACTTTCATAGTAATCTTCCTCGCCAATGCTCTTATCTCCAAATGAGAATTCAATTCCGCAAATGACAACAACAAGGACGGCAAATTCTGTTAAATGCACCATCATGCGTAACAGAAGTATTTCGCAGGGATCATTTGAGACATTTGATACCATCAATAGGATACATGTCGCACGCGTGACACCCAACGGTTCCGTGACAAACGCGTGTGCGTGACAAGTCACGCGAGTCACGCAAGTCTACCGGGCCGGAATACGTCAACTACTGGGCCAGGATTAACCTGCGATCGGGCTTTCTTTTTTTCGCGGCGGAGGGAAGGAGAAAAAAACTACACCGCCGCGAGAAAAATAACGCCTGATCGCGGTTAGGTAGGCTTTCTGATTATGTTAGTAAAACTGGTTTATGTTGTTCTGTAAAGAAAAAATTTTTTAAATTTTTTTTTTAAATTTTTTTGCTAACAAAAAACAAAAAAAAAAAAAAAAAAAAAAAAAAAAAAAAAAAAAAAAAAAAAAAAAAAAAAAAAAAAGGTTAGGCCAGGGTAAGTGTCAACTTTGAACTCGAATTTCTTTTTCTTATTTATTCATTTATTCGTCTATCCATTCATCCTTTTATTCATTTATTCGCTCTCGTTTTTTCATTCGTTCGTTCGTTCGTTCAATCAAACATTCATACATTCATTCATATTTATATTACACAAAAAATAAGGGGAAAGGTAAACGCCTAAACTAGAGTAGTCAGTTAATCTGGATGTCAGCAAGCATAGCAGCTGTCCCCACCCCGCCCTTACCCCTCTTAAATTTACCACCAGTTTGACAGGCTTCTTTGTGTACTCTGTCAAACATTGAACATGAGAAAATTTTGCTTTACCGTACTACACACTCAGGTGAGAAACAGGACGATGTCAGTTAGATACGATTACAGTGTACCTAAGTAAAATGTAAAAGTAAAAGCTTACTATAAACCAACCTGTAATGTCGCAGACGTGAAGAACAGATCCGCCGCGTCAGTACTCAACTGAAGAGGAAGTCGTACGTGTAATTATGAACATACTCGCTAAGAGAGCTGTTCCTGAGGACCCTGAGGACTGTACCGGAATGACTGAGGAGGCCCAGAAAAGAGGACCTATACTTCTATGAATGACAAAAATCGCTTACAGCGTAACGTTCTGTTTATCAAAGTTTGATGACGACTAGACTAAACTTTACACGGCAAGCTTTTTCGAATTGCATGCGTACAAGGGATTTATAAATATTCAGGTTATGATTAATAATCACACTGACAGAGATTTCTTTCCCGGGTAGTGTGCTCAGTTGACGGATAATGTAACCTTTCGGATGAGGGTGAATAGGTTCGCGGAACGACGGATTTGGCTTAGAAAGCACACAGAAATAGAGCGCATTCGCGGATTTCGAAAATAAGGCGGATCGCGGGATTCCGGAATTTGCCTGTCTTGACGTTCGGCTCGTGAATTCTAAACGAAGTTCGTATCACGGATCTTTAGTCGACCTTGCTCTCAATATTCGCGTTTTGTTCTTTTCTTTTTTCTCAAAACAAAAGTAAATACAGTAGAGCCCCGGTAACTCGAACTCGGATAACTCGAACAGCCCCACTAACTCGAACTAACCCCATTTCCCTTGGACCCACTTTTCAGTCATTTTTACTCGGTTAATTCGAAAACCCCGCTAACTCAAACTGTTTTTCGTTTCCCTTCAGAGTTCGAGTTACCGGGGTTCAACTGTAAACAGATTTATTTTCATTGACCGTAATGTCCATTATAACAGAATTTTCCCGCGCGCCAAGATCATGTGATGACCTGACTCTAAGGGCCTGTTTACATGGAAGGCGGGTGCCCCGGCTAACCGAGTTACCCTGGGCGAGCCAACTTTTCATACGTTTCCTAAAAACATGTATTGAAGCCTTTACATGCTAGAAGGGTAACCCGCCTTGCCGGGGCACTCGGTCTACTTGCCCGGGGCACCCTTCTTGGCGGGATAGCTTTTTGCCATGTAAACGGTTATGCCCGAGCTATCCCGGCTTGCCGGGATAAGTTTTCGCGCGTGTTTTTAAACTAAATTTGAAGTTAATGGCATAAAATGTATAAATTCTGGACCCAAACAGTGCTATTTGATCAAAATTAGTTTTATCAGTCGGCTGGAAATATTTCTTTGAGCAACAGCTAATTAATTCGAAATTTTCGTGGAATGATTATCCTAATTCACGAAACAACAAATTTAATTTCAATTTGGCGGCCAAATACTGTTGAATTTCGATTGAATTTCGTTAAAAATGAACGCAGTATATTTCTGAGAACTTGTACATCGAATTAAAATAAGTTTGAAGACGAAAAGCCTTGATAATTCAGTAAAAAGTCATATTTTTCTTCAATCATTTGGAGCTACATTGTTTTCCCACGCCGTGACACGCTTCAATGACGCTGTCTCATCTCGGGTAGAAGGGTTGTGAATTCTGCATGTAAAGGCGGGCTAGGTTTTATCCCTTGTAGCCGGGTAACTCGGTTAGCCGGGGCACCCTCCCTCCATGTAAACAGGCTCTAACATGCCTTGACTGTCAACCAAACCACACACGACCACGTGACCATCAGTTCCAACAAAGACATTTGCTGGTCTTGTTGGTTTAATCAGGTGCTCACTGATGTGTGTTCAATGTAACAAACAGCAGCTTGGGTTCGAATTCTCAAATATATTACATAAACCACGCCAACCGATATTCCTGGTCGATAAAGCCTTTGTTAAAAATACTTGTCTTCGAGTTGCTGTGATTAAATAAATTGCTTTTTTTTAATATTTACATGAAATACGTCAACATATTCAGTTTGGGGATCGACAGTCTATTTAAACTAGTAATAGTTCTCACTATAAAGCTGCCCCCGCCTTTTTATAATTTGTTTTACAGCAATAATCTAGGATTAGTGGAGTCTTTTTGTCGCCTTTATTGATGCCGATGGACTCCACAATTAGGCTTCTTTTTTACCGTGCCATGTACGTCATGACATTGTTTGCTGCGGAATTTCTTGTTGTGTGACACCGTTGCGTCCTAAAAATATTAATTCACAAGTTCAAGTGAATATATTACCTAGCGCGCGGAAATATAACCTAGCGGAAATAACACATAACGCATTATTCGTGGTGACAACACGCAAGCTTATTCCCGGGCTTATAACATTCAAAATTAACTTTAATACTAACAATAATTTCCAGGCCAAAAAGCCTAAAAATTCCGCGAGTAACAAATATATATGGCACAGTTCAAAGATTCGAGAAAACAATTTTTGATCCTTATTCAACCCACTCTTTGGATCAAATAATCTGACAGCTAAACTTCAGAATACCCGGCCACTTATTTACATGTCATTGAATAAGAATAGATCTATTTTTAGCGAAACGAATTACCTTGTATTACATTTTTGTTTATTACTCGTTGTAAGATGTATACGATACAAACCCCCGAAAGCAAACGTTGACGCTCGAACCAGCTTTTGGAACACACGTAGCCAAGAACACGAAACCAATTGCTCGAAATCTTTCGACGTATTACTAACAACTGCTTCAAATATCAATTAAAGCAGAGAAAGCGCTCGAACAAATCTGTGAACACGGCACGCGTAAACCAAAACCGGAAAACGAAATGCTGCTAGAAGATGGCGAAGCTCGAAGGTGACGAAACGCGACCTCGTGGCTGCAAGTACCCGACACCACCGTGTGCGCTTGCTAAAATATTACCCGTCACGACCGTGCGCGCCTAGTTTTGTCAAATCGAGAACGCTTCGCCCATTACAAACACATTTCTTACTTTTTCAACAAACATTCTTTGTCCTTGTATGTATACACCCGGGGACTCCTAGGGTGCCTCCTCGGGTTTTGGCCTCTGGGCCAAAACCCTGCGGGGGCAATAAATATGTTAAATCGATCACTTACAGTACTGGGGGGAAAGCCTTCAGACGGAAATTGTCCATTCTTCGTTGTTTCCGCAGTCACACGTAATTGATCACACCAAACAATAAAACACATGCTACAAAACGGATGGCCGTTAATTAATTCTCAGTCACTTTTTTAATCAAACTAAATTCAATATCACTGACTTACTCCGAAAACAAAAACGTCTTCTTTACTGAGAGTACTGGCTAAGATGTTTCTTTCTTCAACTTCCTCAGTGTCAGTACAATCTTTTCGTAAATTATAGAAACACCCAAGCAACAAATCGGTGAAATGTTGTTACAGTTATAATTGTTTACGGATGTACCAGGAACTACAATCGCGTCTAAAAAAGAAGAAAAACCTAAGGAAACACAAACCTAAATTCTCTCCAATTTTCAGACAAGGTTTCTCTATAACATAACATGAGTAAAAAAAAATTATTCTCCCTTCCCTCATTTGCTCAGCGTTTTCTCCTTTTGCTCAGAAACAATGACCAATTAGGTTGTGGGGGGTTTTGGGGGGGGTTTGGGGGAGGGGGGGGGGGGCCACAAATGAACATTAATCACTGAGAGGAGGGAGGAGACGGAGAGATTGTGTTAATCTTGTTTCATTATTATGGCTAATGTAAAATTTTTGCCTATTGTCTCAAAGTTTTCCTGCGGGATTTTATGTCCTTGATTGCTCTTCTCTTTTTTTTTTTTGTTTTTTTTTTTCTTTTTTTCCCCCTTACACCTCTTAGGAGTACACAATTTATTGAAATATACGGATGCAATGATTTTCTACATCACAAACCAACAAATTACCGTTTTTAGTAACAGCAACAGACCAGGGATCTTCCATCCGTTTATTAACTGAGTCCTGAACTGAGTTAACGAAATTTCCATTCAGTCTGAAAATTTGCAGCCTTTTGTTGTGACTGTCGCACACGACAAGATTGTTAAACTGGTCAACAGTGAGTCCAGCAGCAAACTTAAACTGTCCGTCACCAGACCCCTCTCTGCCAATATCATAAAGAAATTCTCCTTCCTTGTCAAAGACTTTCACGCAATGAGCTCGGTAATAGCACACAAAAAACATCTCCTCGTGATAAACCGCAAACCAGGGTTTCTCATCACAGCTTGGAGCACTGAAGCATTGTAGCAATTTTGTACCGTCAGGGGAGAGGACCTTGACTGTCTTGTCACCCAAGTCACACACCACTATGCGGCCATCTGATCTAACAAACACCGTCGATGGACGTTTAATCAGGTTTTCGCATATGTGTCTTATAAAATGACCATCTTCACCAAATACGGACACTTTACGTGGTTGTGGAAATTCTCCATGAGTGACTATGACGTCACCAGATGCTGTGAAAGCCACTGATGTTGGTTCACTTATTTTCTTAGCACCAGTCCCCTTGCAATTGTCTCCAATCGTCCTCAGATATTTCCACTCAGAGTCAAACAGCAGAACTCGCTTATTGTTGTAGTCTGCTATGGCAATGTTTCCAGTTCTTTGACTTGCTGCAATGCTCTGAGGCGTGCTGAACTCTTCCTGTCGTTGCCCACGTCTATAAGAGTAGAGAGGACCGAGAGCTTTGTACTGATGTGGCGTCACCTGAACACCCCAGGGGCTACCAGTCAGCGGCTTTCCATTAACCTCGACTACAATGTCATGTAAACCGACATTCTTTGGTTTGTAATGCACTGTGTAGTTGCCATCTTTACGATCTTCGTAATCGATCTTTTTCTTGTCTCCTCCCTTTGGAGTGCAGATATTCACGATGACTTGGTCTTCTTTACCATAAAACTGATTTCCTTCTGAATCTCGTGTAGTGATTGTAAAGTTAGCTTTAGCGCCCAATTCCGCTTCTTTCAAACCTTCTCCTTCAGCCACTGATTGTAAAGGATCAGTGTCACTAGCTACAACTTGACCCGGTACCAAGCGTCTAGCAGCATTTACAGTTTCTTTATTTAAAAGATACGTCACATGCCGCGGGTGATGAATTTTGATTTCCTGGGTATTCAGAAGTTCTTCACAGTGACGAAGCACAACATGCCCTGCTTGCAGAATTTCAGCGCCAATGTTTTCCTGTACGATACCTTCGCCATGTTCAACAGAACTTTTCAGTTGATTAGTGAAGACATGGAACATTTCCATTCTACTTTCGTGCTTCTTTTTGTTCAGCTTCTCTAATTTCTACTAACTCTGTCTTTATGGCCGCTTCATGTTCTCTCGCAACTCGAATAATTTCTTCCACGATTTCTGTCGCCTTCTTCTCAGCAGCGAAGATTTCTTCTTCGGTTTTCTTCATCAATTCCACCTGCTCCATTATCTTTGTTTCAACAACGACAATTGTTGCCTTGGCTTTTTCAAAGACTTCCGTCATTTGTATTTTTTGAATCTCAGCAGCTTGCTGTATATCCATCTTATTATGTTGAATGTGACTCATTACACTGCACTTGTGGCAAATACAAACTTCGCATTCTTGGCAATAATATTCCACTACTTCATTCTCATGATATTTTTCTTTGCACATGACGGAACCGTCCATTATTTCTTTAACCCTCAAGCATTTTCCTGAAAAACCAAAGTCAGTAAACATAGTATGTGAAGCCTGAGTTACGTTATTTGTATTTGACGCTTTGGTCATCCATGGATGATACATGATACAAACTATCCTCTAATTCAGCCCAACTAAAGAATGAACACAAGCATTGGGCCCTGGGGGTTAACTTGACAACGTTTCTTATGGGGTGGCTCTGCCAGCAAGTTCAAACCCTTTCCCTTTTTTTTTTTTGCCATTTTTGACAGAAAATGTTACCTTTTCCGGTACACCTTCCATAGAAAAGTTAACCCTTTCAAACACCTACAGTAGAAATACTGCATACCCTCAGTTCTAAGCTCTTCACTTGAGTTACTTCGTAAATACTTACTGATACTTACTATATATCAGCCGTTATGTGCGTCTCTTTGAGATATTATAAAAAAGCACTTTTAAATACATAAATGACAGTTTTTCCTGTCATTTTTTCTTCACTCTGTAAACTCCCTACCCTAATTTACGAGATGCTCCTAATTAGGAAAAAGAAAGCATCTCTGAACACTCAAAAGGACTCCATTCCAGCGAAACTGTTTACTTAGTTATGTACATTTTTCTGTTTTCCACGCCTCATTTATTGTAATTTAGTTTCACACTTTCTTTTCTATAAATATCGTTCTGTACCTTGTAAAATTTTCATTTGATAATGGTGACATGTCGTCGCCGAAACGTCAAGTTTTTTTTTAGCGTTAATATTTATTCTGAAATGTCTTTCAAAAAGATACTCCTTTCAGGCGGAGCCTCCCCACCAATATAGTGGTTTCCATCTGACGTCATCAAAATTCTAAAATTTAAACCTCCAAACCTGCAAAGCTAATCTTTCCACATATTCTAGACATTACGAAAACTTAATCCCTGTGTAAATTTTGATATTACTGTGATATTGATTCATTGCATCGGAGATACAGGAGTTTTAAATTTAGAAGTGAAAGCTTACTTTGACTGAAAAATAACGCCAATAAATTTAAGCACCTAACTGAACTGTTTTTCTGTTAAATCACTCATGATCCGCTCAAGCATTCATTTAGTAAAACAACTAACCTTCTCCAATCATTGCCTTCTTAGTAGAGTCCTTTTCTGCCTTTAAATCGTCAAGCTTTTTCATAATTTCATTCAACTTGTCTTTCACGTTGTCTTCATCCTTCTGCCAATGGCTGAGAAGTTCTTTGTAGTGATCTTCAATTTCAGGATCCATGCACTCAGTTTCCAGATTGTCTATAGCTGCTCTGTACTGAACTCCTCCCATTCTCACCAGAGTATCCCGGATGTCTTGCCAGTATGTGTTGAATGTTGCGTCATCAACCGAAGCGTGCTCGGCGTGAGCATACACGGTGTTTCTAAAATATTTCACACGAGCAATATCTGCTTCACGACTGACGTCTGTTACAGCAGGAAGTGTGTCCCAGCCAGTTGCTGGAGGAGGTAAGCCACATATGTTTCGCAACAGAACCATCAAAAGTGTGGTATCGAAATGGGCTGTTGACACTGATATAGGAATAGCAGGAAAGAGCTTTCCCCATTGTGTTGGATTAATAATTTTCCTTGCTCTGAGGGACTGCAACGTGGTTTTATTTCCCGACAAAACTGTGTGAAGGTTTGCTGGTGGGTGGATAGCATCGAAAGTGTCTCTGAGGGCCTGTGTTCCAACTTCAACCAGCAGACGACACAAGCGAGCGTAGTTTGTTGTATCCTTGGTGGAGGAAGCTTTTGGTGGTGCACTAGCCATGGACATGTCCTGTCATAATTGAAATGCCGCTTAGTTGTTTAATATAATCAAATTTTTGAACTTCAAATATAAATCATGACGTAAGCTGGAATATTATATCATTATATCCCTTCTTTCGTCCAGCGCCCAGTGAGCAAGTTGAATTGATCATTTTAATAAGTCCCCTAATAAAGATAGTAAAGAACACATCCCAAAAAATGTAATGGCGAATATTACTCTCGTTGGGCATATATATTTAATTAGTTATTTAGTGTCTAGCATCGCGTGATCACGTAAAAATAATATAAATAAACAAGAGAAGTTTGCTCTCGTGATTTCTCAAATGTCACGAAACACTCGCACTTCGCGCATTTAGCTTTTTCTACACTCACATCACAAACAAGTGATGAGCACTTTCAATATCACAACAAAGAGAAAGCGGTATGAAACAAAATTAAAGCATCAAGACAGATTGACAAAAAGGTAATGTTTGCCTCAAACTTGATTGAGGCAACAAATCAAGCGAATTCACATGATCTCACATTGCTCGGCCAGCTAGCAGAAAACTTAAAATGCTACTTTCCTAATCGATCTAGACATTAAGTTAGCTGGTTAGTCACAAGCTCAGGTGAAAATACAGTAGAACCGTTCATCAAGCGCTTCTTTAAAACTCGGCCTATTTAAACTAGAAATAATTCTGCAATTGTGCAATCAGATCAAGAATTCGAGAGGCAGCTAGAGAAGTTATCCGAAATGTCTCTTCGTAAACCTAAGAAGCGGAGTCGTGCACAACAGGCAAAGGATTTTCAACAGAACTTATGGACACACAACAGCGCAATTGGGAATGATATCGACGTTTCTTTGAAAAGTAACATCAAAGAAACATACCTGTAATCTCACAAGTGTAATGAATATGATCCGCAGCGTCACTCAAACAGGATTGAGAATGCAGATGAACTGAAATTCACTTGTTAGCGTCGGAACAGTGGAGAAGGAATACAACACTGAGTTAATCACTCTGTCTCCGTGAAAGAACTAGATCGCTTTTCGTTGTTGATTATGCTGAACCTCCAGAAAAATCGACCTGTTGCTTGTGACATTTGGCGACTGAACCGAAAGAGGAAGTCATCAGATATGCCAAGCAACATTTACGCAGTGGACATGAATTCCTTTCCGGGGTAGGGTACAAGGCCAGAGGTGCTCGCCAGCCCGCCAACCTTCCGCCAACCTCGGCCTCAGGGCCTTCTCCAGTCTGGCGACGAGTTTTCAAAATGGCGGCTCGAGAATAATGTAATCGTGCAGTGTAAACTGGCAGAAAATGGAGAGACTAAAGCTTACTTTCAGCAACTCCCGTTTTCTTTTTTTTAATTTGCGGCGAATATTTCGTCCTGGTGAATTTATTCGCCAGAATTCGTCGAAAAGTGGTAGAGCATACTTCTGCAAGAATGATCTAGAAAACCTGAAAAAGTTAACTCTTTACTCAGTGTATTCCACTTATTGGTGTCCACCTCCTGGTCTCCATTTAACTTCTGTTCATATGGAAGTCAGCAAGGTAAGCTTGAGCAAGTGAAGGCTCAAACGTCGACCGATACTATTAATTTGACAGTTAACTCAGACAGTTGAACTTTAGTTAACATGTTATGTGCCGAACCTTTCTAGGGAACATTCATTATTTATGCCAGGGGGTGGGCTGGCAAGAATTGAGGGGGGGGGGTCATGAAAAATCCAGGATGTTCTAAGGGGGGTAACCTTCAAATGTTGCAGACAATAAGGTGGGCTATCTGTTTTCTTATTAACACTTCTATTCAATTATGATCGTGTGTATTACAGTATTAATTTCAATACAAAAAACAGTCTTGATTTCGTTAAAATGACGTTAAGCTACTGTGGTGCACAAGAACTATTTCCTCCTCACTGTCACTATGGTTGCGAGCCTGCTACACAGGTTATTTTGTTACAAAATAAAAACTGGTGGTTAGTAGGCTAGTTCCTGTTTTTTTTTTTTTTTTTTTTTTTTGGGGGGGGGAGGGGGGTTATTATGTTTTTTTCTTTTTTTTTTTGGAAGGGGGTCAACATGTTTTGGTTTTGTCTATAATGAATCTTGCCAGTCCACCCCCTGGCATAAATAATGAATGACCCTAGTGGCCACAAACAAATGATCGAACTTACTATTTTTTTTTGTCTTTTTTATGCCGACACTAGAACTTATCACAGCCATGAGTCTGTGGATGAAAATAATTGCAATTATTCAAGTAAACTAGAACCTCTTATTTTGCCTGGTACTGTTCATTTTATAAGATTTTTCTCAAACCATCTGCAAGTAAAGTCGCCCCAAACCATATTGAATGCCTTATTTATCAGTCAAATTGAAGGTTCAAAATGCCCCCCCCCCCCTCCCCGGGCAACCCCCGGGCATTTGAATTTTTGGAAAATTTGCTTTCAAATTCCTGCCTTCCTGGGCCAAAAAAGCCATTCAAATGCCCCATTTTGAGTTAGCCTGTGAACAAGCTCCCGAGTGGGGTTTTCGCGAGCGAAGCGAGCGGAAGAGCGGGGCTGCCCCCCCCCCCCCCCCCCACTCGGGAGCCTGTTCGCAGGCTAATTTTCAGTGATCAAATGTCCCCACCCCCAGGACAAATTAATAATTAAACTGATGTTGAACCTTCGATTTGACTGATACATTACCGTGGCCACCCAACAAATTATCAAGGGTGAATAAATGAAGTCATTTATGGCAATTTGATTTCATTCTTTGCTTCAATATTCCATTCTTAAAGTGAGTACTTCAATATTCAAATGGTTTAATAATTTTGATTGACAAAAACTCATGAGGGGTTGAAACATGTAACTTGCATAAGTTTACACGAACGCTTCATACACGTAACACGCAGCATTTTCAGTTTTGCGCCGAGTTGCTTGAATTCTGACCTAATCACCATAATTTTTCTACAGAAACTAAAGAAATTCATTAAAGGGTATCTAAACTTTTAAAAAATACTTTGACATTACGTTGAAAGAAAAGAAAAAAAAACAAATTTAACTTAAGGTCATTCCCCCGAAATAAAATTAAACATAAGATTTTGTCAAACTTTCACAAATTAAATGCTATCCATCATGCAATGTGTGGTTCCAGAAAATATCCATATTCCCCCCACGGAAGGGATTGGAAATTCCAGGGAGGAGGGGGGGGGGGGGGGGGGGGTTCTCAAAAAGGCAAAAATTTAAAGCAATGTTTTAAGCTAAATTGGAATTTAAGAAGAATGGAGGCGCTTATTGGAATAGGGGCGCTTAATTATTGACAAAAACACATTCGAATGGGGGGCACTAATTCGGAAGGGGCGCTTATTTAAAGGAAGGAGCTAGATCAAATCATTACAGTAATTTTGATCCCAAATGTGGTCTCCTAGAAACCTATAAAACCCAGTACTAGCTTATTTTACAGAGACATCCTTGAGATGGTAAATACCCTTCTTGAGCTTGTCTTTCACTGTAATGCAGTGGGGTCCAGATAATCTGCGAGCCAGCAAGCCATGCAAGCCATTTTGATTAGCCTAAATAGTACTCTGGTTAGCCTACAGTTAGTTTAGGTAGCTTGCGGTTAGCCTTTTATTGGGTTTGGGATTTCTGGCTCGCATGGCTAGCATGCTTAGGGGGGGGGGGGGGGTACTCCGGGATTAAAATGACGGGGATGATCAAATGGAGGCAAAACTCAGGACCCAAAAAAAAACCTGAACCAAAAAAAAAAAACGCCCAAAAAATCCCTTGTCAAGTTACCCCTAAATTGCCGCTAAGGCACTTTAGTTTGATTTAATACCCAAAAAAATCCCCTATTTAAATCAAGTCACCCAAAAAAATACCTGCCAAATTCTCCTACCCAAAAAAAATCCTGCAATCGAAAATTTTGACCCCAAAAAAATCCTTCGCACATCCCCGTCACTTGGACCCTGGAGTACCCCCCCTGGGCTAGCATGCCTCGCTGGCTCGCATATTTTCCTATCTCAATGCAGTGTATATGCTTTCACGATTTATATACCACTTTCACTGTGTCATGTGGTGCATAAAATGTACACGTACATTTAACTACAAGGATTGACTGATTGTAATTTGACAGTGTTTTGGTGTTGTGCAGGGACCATCCGTACAAATTGGACAGGTGGCTCCTTCCCTTGTTGAGTTTTTGGAGACTGCTACCACCAATGATTACAAAGATGATATATCCAAATGTGAAGCGTTTCAAGTCTTGGAAAATGCTTTGGAAGTTCTTACAAGCTCTGAAAGCAGAATTGAACTGCTTTGGGAGATTCTTAACACCATGTTTGAGCTACTGCCCAGTAGGGGAGGAAGCAGAAAGAGCAGTGAAGAAGCAGTGAACGTGGCAATTGTAAAGCTCATCTTAATGCACTTAACAAGTGGTATTTTTGTTCTGAATGAAGGTCACTTAAAGTTCCTTGAACGAGTATACCTGCCTGAAACTTTTAGATGGAAAGGCCTTGCATTAGGTAGGTATATCATACTTTATATAAATTAAACATTGTTCTACATAAATCTGCTGTCTCATTATTTTTTTTAAAAAAAAAAATTCTATTTACAACACTACATGTCTTGGTTAAGCTTGCTTCGCATGTGTTCGCGTTTATGTACCATGGAAATTAATTGCAGTGAAACTGCTGAAGGTGGGACCACCTTTAGAAATAAAATTATCCAAAAAAAGTCAGAGCAGAACAATACATTCCAAATTTTAATTTAAGCCAATTAAAATGCTTAGTCCAAAGCAATGAAATCTCAACTTTTAATTCGTGATGTGTGAAGGTTAACAGCATTGGATTTTCAAGGTCAATCTTTTTGTTTCTGAGCATATTCACTTGAAAACAATTTAGATTTAGAAAGTAAATATAATATGCAAGGTCATTAAAAGCACTGAAAGAGGAACTCCAAACTTCGTGAACCGAACAGCAAATGTGCCAGCCATCTGTTTTTACAAACAACATTGACTACTGGAATCCCTTGCAACAAATTCAAGTTATGACATCAACTTTCAGTTTGTTTTTTTGGTTGTATCACTTGCTGGGGATTCCACAGTACAATATGTAAAACAATAATACACCCTGAATGCGAGAGGGGAAGATCAATTTCAAACAGCTGCATAAAATTATACAGGGAAGGAGATGTCACATGAAGGCAACTAAGAGTCTTTTTTACCAGAATTTGCATTCTTCCTACAGATCCCTTTCTTGGTGGCAAAATGGCATGATTATTGCTGAATTATACTCGAGAAGCTTAGCTTGAAAACTCCTTTTGTAACTGTAAAACCAAATCTGTTGAAAACCTCTCAAAATTTAGAATCAAACTAACCAATAATAGAACTAGAGTTTTCATTGTTTTGTACTCGACATTGACAATGTTTGATTGCATTGTTTTTGTTCTTTCCTGTGATTGGTTAACTTTGTCTGGGTGGCCCTGATTTCAGTAGCAGTAGTTTTACTGACAGTCCACTGACATCAGTGAGGACCTGTATACCTGATGCTACGGATGCAAACCACAAAACTACTATAACCTGTGTTTTGTTTCATCGAAATCAGCATTAGTGGGTTATCAAGAGTGACTGCATCAAATTGCACAAAAAAACAAACTTTTCATTGCAGGGCTTTTGTAAATATTCCATTGTGCTTTCAAAAATTAAAACGCAAAAAACTTGCTCTGGTTTCCTAGGCAGATGTTTGTCTTATTGGTTAAAATTTAATAGTCACATAAGAAGTTAGACTTACAAATGTACAGCTGTAAAAATGAAAAGAAACAAGCCTTGTTTCACTTACTAAAATCGCATCTTTTTCCCCCTCCAGAATCTTAGATGGGTTTATGAAAAGGGAAAGCATTACCATGCATTGCTTCTGACCATGTGAGACTTCTTATTTTTTCATACATGAAGTAAACATCTTACTTTAACTTTTTTTAAGTGAAAAAAAGTTGACACCAAGAAGAATCGAACCCGGGTCGTCGGTTTACCAAGCGGGAATCATCCCCAGTATGCCACCGACGACCAGCTGCCAGGACCATGATTTTTTTGGATAGAAATCCTAAACCCATTATAAAGGCTAACTGCAAGCAATCTTACGTGGTATAATTTGTCATCAGCTTTCTTCACATGGTCTGAAGCAATGTTTCGAAGGGATTTCCTATGAAAAGAGTCTTGAAATTTATAACACTTCTTTGATAGGCCACAGAAATGCATGGTATGGAGAACTTGATATCATCGTTTGTCCTCTGATTAAAGGTACTTGCATACATTTATTTTTGCTTTGTTAGGAATTCCTAGGGAGTCTTCCTGTAGTTTGTGTATTTTAAGGTGGATTCATTGTAATTATGGGTGTGCAGATCTGTGACAAACTTTAAATCATGCTGGTAGCTTTTGTGGCTTTAATGTGATGGCTACATGGATTAAACTTTGCGACAATTAGCAGCAATCATTTGCAATAGCAATTGTGAGTACTCAAAATAAAAATATTTTATATACAGTAGAACGTTACTAATTCTAACTCCTAAGGGAAATGATAAACGGTTTGAGTTCAAGTTAGCCGAGTAAATTAGAGTCACATTTTGTGCCAGGGGAAAATAAATTAGTTCAAGTTAGCAGGGAGTTCAAGTTAACCGGGTTTGAGTAAGCGGGTTCTACTGTATATCTATATGTAAATAACTAAAACCATTGTGAAATTACTTTAAGAATTTTCAGGAAACCTTAGGAATTTCCTAGGGTTTCAGCAGTGTCGACCTTAATGGTAATTCAGCTGGTGCCGGCATGGAATTCGCAGTCAAAGAAACTCAGGCATAATAATCCTAGGAATTTTTTAGAATAGCTGAAAGTCACACGGAATTTGTTGTAATTTGTTGAAATATCTGAGAATAACTTGGAATTTCACATACGTTTATAGAAATACAAAATTCTGTTGAACATTCAAAATAAGGGATTATAGGCATACAAAAATACAGATATTCAGAACAATTCAATAGTTTATTCATTCAGCCTTTTTAACACACCAACGATCAATGGACAGCAAAATTTCAAAACACAGCACCAAAGCAGAATGAAATAATGATTCATTGTGTCAATGATCATGATCACATGTTAGGATTTGAGTAATCTGACTGGTTAAGCCACAAGAATCAGCTGGACCCATCAACTGCATGATCAGTCATCATGATCAGTCATCATGGCATTTAATGACAAGACAATCAAAGTTTATTTTTCCTTCCAAGCAATCCTGAGCAGTTGAAATTTTCAAGGTTTTGAAGAAATTTATGGTAAAAATGAAACTCGAAATTTTCCTGGGAGCGCTTTGGGCATCCTAACCTTTTGGTCAGGGCAACCAATAACTTTTCTTAGTCACTTGAAGCCAAAAGATCGTTGCATCAGGTCACCAAGCGCCCCTAGAGCATGCGCTAGCTAGTTCACTTCTTTAGTTTAGTGTGCCTGTGGTCGGTCTGCATACAATGAAATATTTTTCCTCTATGCACAGATTGCATCTCTTTGTCTTGTTTCAGTATGGCCTGACACAGGTCATTATTTTCCAGGACACTGTGAATTTCGTTTTGGATTCCTTTGTGGACCAAAGGTGTTTTCTCAACTCGGTTGTGTTCGTTTTGTTTTTGACTCTTTAAATGAGACAGATGTGTTTCCTTTTCTTTGCTGCTCTCAAAAATGGCTTGGTATTCCATGCCTTGGGTCAGGCATTGACCACCCAATGGGCAACTGGATTTGTCTCTGTGATTGCATTTTGCATCTGTGATTGCATCTTGTGCTTGTGAATTGTTCCTAAGCATCAATTTATTGTGGGTGGTGTAAGCTACTCGTGCATGCCAAACCTATTGCCTAACTTTTTTTATGTTCGGCAACTAGATTTTATCCTGGATGCCTAGATCTGAAGCGATGGTTGTGCAATAGGCTACCTGCTTCAAAAAGTTATTTCGGACCTTGGAAAGTTTCAGCAGTTTATTTGCAATGGGGCAATTAATTTTTATGGCATTTGCTTCCAGGTTGTCTTGTTGGTCACAAATTAGTGTACAAATGGTTAAGTATTAGCTACAGTAAGAACAGATTGGAGTACTGGAACATTACATATTAATTTATGTGGTTATTGTTTTATTACAGGAGAGCCCCAACCCAAAGTTGGCATTTTGTTTGGAGGTGAGTAGACTTTGCCCTTTCATAAGACTAATTTCCTTTTTTACAACGACAACAATCTTCATTTATTCACACACACATTAAAAAAATATTAGCTCCCACCTGCATTATGGTAAAACCCAATCGGGGAAAAGACACACTTAATTATAATATTAAAGGAAAGAACAAAAATATTTTACGAAGAGTACCAGCTCGTAAAGTGAAAATGTTAAAGGTGATTGGTCGGTATTAGTCAGGACCGATATTATTACAGTTGAAAATTTTACACGAGTCACACCATTGATAAATTCACTCTCTCAGACATGAACAAATCATAATCAATGGTGGTTTTTGGTGGCTTTCTTCCAAGTTACACTGTCAAACCTGAAAATGTCGGCCCAACGTTTTCAAGTTTTGGACCACTTCGTTCCTACCTTTTTGTAGCCACACCAGTTTAAAACTTTCTTGACCAGCACAGTGTGTTTTAGCAAGGTTAGACAACTATAAGTGGAATTCCCATTAACACCAACACCTTCTATGGATTTTGAAATAGGTCTAAATCTTGGTGAGACTGCCTCTTCAAATGGGGCTTTGTGGGAAAATTATTTGATTTTAAAACAGGTGGTCATTTAGACCAACTCTTGAAAAAGCCCGTCAAATGCAAAATGGAAAGACTTCAGAAAAAGCAGCACTTGGCAATTTGAAGCTTAAAATTTTTGTGTTGTTTTCCCCCCAAAGAGATGAGGGTATGGGATGAATACGAGATAGGATAATATGCGAGCCAGCAAGGCATGTGAGCCATGCAAGCCAGAAATCCCAAATCCCAATAAAAGGCTAACCGCAAGCTACCTAAACTAACTGTAGGCTAACTAGAGTACTATTTAGGCTAACCAAAATGGCCGCATGGCTCGCTGGCTCGCAGATTATCCGGACTCATGAATACAATGTTGAGTAACCTGGTTAAGATGCATTATTACTGTTTGGGTTTTTACTGTTTATATTTTTGCATTGGTTGAGTATTTTATGGTGTGATTATATTCTTTTGGCAGGCCTTTGTGATCCAAAAAAGAATGTTCCAGACAACTGGTCCTTATTTGGAGGACGCTACTCGCAGGGATATGCCACAGCCGTTACTTTTTCATATGTATATCACTACTCATTGTCGGGAAGCCAATTGGCTCGCTCGTCAATGTTACCTACCATCCAGATATCACCCGATGGATATCAAATTTTCCTTTATGATTGCTTGCAAGATATAATGCTTGCGAATAATTTTTATTGGAACCGAGAAACACTGATATATCTATGGGCTTTTCTCCATCACCATCTGTTCTTCCCAGCCAGTTTGGATGTGAATGTGGCAAATGATTTGATAAAATTTGGTTATGACAAGTCTGCCGGGTTTTACAAAAACCGCTCTGAGCTTTTGTTTGGTGCAAGCAAAAATTCGCAGCATTGGAAAAAAGCTGAACCAGAGGAAGGCCGAAGGATGCACCGGTAGACTGAGTTTGTAGCGAAGCTCCCAGCGGCCTGAAGGGCGGCAGAGCAGAGCCCCATACCCATAGAAAATTAACTGTTCCATGCTTTTGATTTTCATGGCCGGTCATCATGGCTAGCAGCATGCGACGACAACGACGAAGTTGCCCCAACATGGCGGCCATACTCCAGAAATCGGTTTAAGGTTATGGATAACGCCAGCTTACATCTTTGATAAAATTTGGACATCCATGTCATGGTCAATTGACAGCTGTCAAAACAAGGTATCCGCTGACCAGTATCACATGACCATATCACAGGCTCACATAGAACTCATCTAGGTCAAATGTTTTTTGAAGTTTACCGCTGAACAAATGATGGTTTACATTGGATCGCGGGCTCAAGTGCTATATTTTTTCTTTAATTTATTGGTCAGTAAATTGGGAGCTCCGCTTTTAGGTTTGGCAAAATCTATTTAATATGTTGTGTCACATTTAGAGGCTACCTTATTATAGGAAATTAACGATGCATGTTATTAATGCGAATTTTTGAAATTTGCATTAATTTTATTGATGTTAACACGTTTACTATAAGCATTTAACCAGAACTTTTATTAAATTCGTGTTAATTTTATTACGCGTAAATTTTGTTTGCTTTGTTAAAATGCTTAGTTATATTCCTATAATAAGGTAATAATCTAAATGTCACTTCAGACATTTTCTTGCAAAAACCAAACAGACACAAGCACATTGGTTTGCTGTTCTCTTCTCAACTTTTGTTTGAGGTTACTGGCAGAATTTGGCCTTCAGTTTTTAAGATGTTTGAACGTTTTAGAGACTTCTCAAGTTGGGAAGCCGTCTTAATACAGTTTATGACTGTTGTTGTTGAAAACGTTATTTCTGACTAGATTTTGTTACTCATTCCAAATAATTATGTTGGCCAAGTCATGTTAACTTATCTTAAGTGCTTGAGTTTTTTGGAGGCTGTAAGTGATTATTTGACTGTTGACAATGGCTGTTAACATTTGTAAATTGTTATTAAAGGGACATGGTCAGCGTTCTTACCAAGCTGACCTGGACACTAGTTTTCACGTTTTGAAAAAAAGTCTACCGTGGACTTTTTTCAAAACGAACCTTCAGAAATCCGCTTCAATCTTCTCAGTGTTTCACTAAATGGGAAAATTTAGAAGAAAAAAAACACAGAGAACATTGAAGCAGATTTCTTGAAGGTCCTCTACGTGTATTTTTGATTTCGGGTTAAGGAGGACTTTTTTCAAAACATGAAAACTAGTGTCCAGGTCAGCGCGGTCTGAACACTGACCATGTCCCTTTAATTAGCAGTCTTAGAAATGATGCGAAACACTCATTACAGTAATTTGTATTTAGCTAGATTAACATCTCTGTGAGGTCTGAAAATCCTCTTATAAAACTCCCATATTTTTGCTCCTGTGCTCCTATTTTTCGTATATATTTTTTGGAAAATAGCTGGGATGTGTACAGGAGCAAAAGTACCAAAGTAAAATTCTCCAAGCAATTGGCAGGCTTCATAAGGGTGTAAAATATATTAGACTGTTGTGGATTCTTGACACAGTGTTGAAGACTTGAAGTTATCCGACATTTTCTTGATGTAACTATTTTAATACAAGCTCTGTTCAAATGTAATAATTGTAATCAGTTCCCAAGTATAAATCAGTCTTCTTTAAAATTTACAGTTACAAAAATATCAAGAGGCTAATAATAATAATAATAATAATTAATAATAATAATAATAATTTATTTCTAGCGCATTACATTAAAAAAATCTCAATGCTCTTACAAGAAATATATTTATATAAGGAAACAATAATGAAACAATATTAAGCGAAAGAGGAAAGATATTTAAATTACAATAGGATAAAATAGTAGTATCTGGAAATAAATTTAATTTATTTTTTTACAGGTGAAAAAGAAAAAGGAAACCTAATCTTAAGTGGACAATCTAAAAAGACCAGCTGAGAAAGCCAGCAGCTAAGTCTGATTTTCTTTTTACTTTTTCCAAAGCAGAAACCATTAGCCACATGTTTGAAGTGACTAATTTATATGCCAATGAAAGGCATCAGTTCGGGCATGTACAAAAAAGATTTGCTTCATAGTCACTTTAATAAACTGATAATTTTATGCAAGAGTTTACATCACGAAAGTGATAGCCAAATAGTAAAATAACTCAAACTGTGGTTGTGAATATGTGCAATTTGTTTTGCCTATGTTCAGCTTTATGTTGCCTTCCATTAAATTTATATAAAATTCCCAGCAATTCCTAAAAATTCCTAAGAATTTCGAAGCCTGTTACAGTGGAACCCCAATATGCCAAGGAAGCAGTAAAATTATATCGCTATATCGAGGAATCGTTATATCGAAACTCCCGATATAACGATGTGGCCTAAAATAACCGAAAATATCGTTATATCGGAGTAAACCTAGTCAAAGATACTGAAACTAAGAGAGCTATTGAATGACACGGAGGATAAAGAGGATAAAGTTGATAAAGAGGCTTAGAAAACTGTGGTTTCAGCGCATCACGCACAGGAGCATGACCATTAAAAAATGTCTTTTACCAAAACTAAGGAGGGGGTCCAGGCCCAGGCTCCGCCCCTAAATCCACCACTCCAATTAAAATAGAAATATGGATAATTTATAGCCCTTCTCGTATGATTATGCAAACCAAAGGGGTGGAGTTATATAATGGTACAAAGCTGTTGACAGAAACGTTAGAGATAACTCGATGTTTTGCTTAAATTGTGACTGAGTACTGATAATATCGTTATATCGGAAAAGATTTTACGTTCGGTCGGCTAAATTCTCATTGTTATATCGGGAATATCGTTATATCAAAGATCGTTATATCGGGGTTCTGTCCCATACTTTTTACTGTAACTTTTGCCGGGACATAGAATATTCATCGTTATATCGGGAATATCGAGGATCGTTATATCGGGGTTCCACTGTATATTGCAAGCTGTTATTTCACTATTCAGATTCGTAGGAATTCCTAGTAATATTCTCCCAGCCAACCTGAGTTCAAGCAAAGCTTGGAATTCCTAGGAATTATTCGAGAATGCTTTATTTAATAAGCTTCTTTGCATGGGGGTTTCACATTTTAAAAACTTTTGAAAACATGCATCGATATCAATTGAAATATTAAAAAATTTACTGTTATTGTATATTTTCAAAGTCACCGGATGTTTAATGATTTCAGCCACCTATTTGCACACATGGCTGCTTAGCAAGAATTCACCTTTGGAAATTTTTAAGCAACTGAACTATAAAAATAAAATCAAAAACGGGTTGGAATGCAGTCCAAACGTTCTAGACAGTGAAAAAACAACAAATCGACAAAAAATGTTGTGAAATATAAACTTCAACACAATTTTCTTTGCTGTCAATTTTAGCTATAACGTTTTATACAAATCCTTTGAGTATTTTGCACCAAGTGATCATATCGTAAACCTGGCCTTCCTGTTTTTATTTATTTTTTATTCCCGAAGGTGTCCGCTTACAAGATGTTTGACTTTATAAAAAAAAGCCGTTGTGTTTTCTCCAAAATACGCAGAAATTGGTCAGTGCACGTTGTTGTTTTGCAGATGACGGTTCAAAAATGTATACAATAATCTTAGGCCCCGTCCACACTGACCCGGGTAAATTTGAAAACGCATCTTTTTTTTCTCCAGTTAGGCCAACCGTCCACACTGAAACGGCGTTTTCGGTCACCGAAAACGGAGCCTTTAAAAAACGCTCACCAATGAGCGTTTGGACTTGGAGCGTGAAATAGTGTATTTTTATATTTTATTGTAAATAATTTTAGAGGGCCACTGGTTTGAGTTAGTGCTACCCTCTTTAAATAAAGACTTTACTTTTACTTTTACTTACTAATGAAGCGTATCGTTTTCAAATTTACCCGGGTTAATGTGGACGGAAAACATTTTACGCGGCGTTTTCAAATTTCTCCGTTTTCAAATTTACCCGGGTCAGTGTGGACGGGGCCTTAGAATAGCTTTTAAAAGCAAGCCGCGCCAGCCGTAGCCGTCACTGCTATAATTTGCTTAAACTCCCTAACGTGAAATGACCGCGTGGCTTATTTTTGTACTTCTATTTAAATTAAACGTTGTCTTAAGGAATTACAATGCAGGTCAAATGTAATTAGGACACTTGTTAAAGCGATCTTTTCACGTACAAAATATATTTTTTTTAACAACTCTTCTTGTAAAATAATGGTTTTTTAATGCTTCTTGTTCATCTCCTAACCGCCCTTCCCCCATGCAACGTTTGCAAACTTACAGCAGTCAATTTCCCTAGAATGTGCTGAGTGTCCCAGGACTATGCACACATTGTAGCCCTTAAACAGACAGGTGCACAGGATAGATCTGCACAATTGCGAAGTTTGAGTAGCCAATCAGGGCGCATGCAAAGCACTATTTGCACTTCCTGATATTCAACTCTGAAAATTCCACTAAAAACTGAATTATTCGCATTTGACCGAGTGGACGTCGGTATCTTGACCTCGTGTTTAGTAAATATTCTCTAATGTTAACTTCGCCCTAGGCCCCGTCCACACACTACTCCGGATAAATTTGAAAGACCCTGTAAACGCCCCTTTCTTCTCCGGTTTGGTCAACCTTCCAAGTGTGAGTGAAATTATTGAAAACGATACGAAAACAATAGTGTGGACGGAAAACACTTTATCCTTTTTCGGGGCGAAAACTCCGTTTTCAAATTTATCTGGATTGATTTTAAAATATTCAGAGTTTATTGAAAAACAAATATACAATCACTGTTACAGTCACAAACCAGTACATGACCATTCTTAGTAACTGCAACAGACGCGGGGAAGTCTAGTCTCGATTTCAGTACAACTGAGTTAACAAATTTGCCATCTAGTGAAAATATCTGCATCCTTTTGTTACCTGTGTCACATATGATCAAATTGTTAAACTTGTCAATGGCGATTGCAGCAGGCTCATTCAACTGTCCGTCACCAGACCCCTCGCTGCCAATATCATATAGAAACACTCCTTCCTTGCTGAACACTTTGACAACATGTGCCAAGGTATAGGAAACAAAGAACCTGTCCTGATGATAAACAGCAAACCACGGGGTCTTGTCACCCTCTGGAGCACTGAAGGACTTTAACAATTCTGTACCGTCAGGGGAGAGGACCTTGACCTTGTCGTCTCCGTCGTCAAACACGATCATGTGACCATCAGTTGTAACAAACACTGCCCCTGGGTCATCGAGTAAGTGCTCACTGATGTGTTTAATAAACTGACCACGTTGCGAGAATACAGACATTTTACGTGACTCTGCAAAATCACCATGAGTGATTATGATGTCACCAGATGCTGGAAATGCCACTGATGTTGGTTCACTTATTCTCTTCCTTATCCACCTATTTCTAATCGTCCTTAGATGTTTCCAGCCACAATCAAACAACTGAATTTGCTTATTATCTTCTTCTGCTATGGCAATGTTTCCAGTTCTTCCACTCACTGCAATGCTGCACGGACTGTCAAACTCTCCTCGTCCTGGCCCAATTAATGTGAATGTAAGGAGAACTTTATACTGATGTGGAGTCACTTCGATATTCCAGGGACAACCAATCAGCGGCTTTCCATTAACCTTGACCACGATGTCATGTAAACCAACACTGTCTGGCTTGTAACTAACTGTGTAAATGCCATCTTTACCATTTTCAATATTCGTTTCGCAGTTTTCGCCAGTCGGAGAGCAGATTTTCACGGTTACTTGGCCTCCTTCGTCATAAAATCGCTTTCCCTCTGAATCTCGCGTAGTGATTGTAAAGCTGGTTTCAGTGTCCAAATCCGCTTCTTTCAAACCTGTTCCTTCAGCCACTGATTGTGAAGGATCCACAGTCTGCCTAGCAACAACGTGACCAGGAACCAAGCTTCTGGCAGCATCTATAGTTGCTTTATTTACATGATAAGTAACGTGCTTTGGTTTGTAGACTTTAATTTCCTCCCTATTCAAAAGATCTTCACAGCGACCAAAAACAGTGTGACCTTCTTCTAGAATTTCAGCGGCGATGTCTCTTTGTACGACACCCTCACCATATTCAACAGAATTTCTCAGTTGGGTAGCCAACAACTGAAAGTTTTCCAGTTTAGTTTCATGATTTCTTTTCTGTACTTCTTTCATTTCTGCCAATTCTTTCTTTACGGCAGTTTCATGTTCCCTCGCGACACGAATAATTTCTTCTACAGTTTCCGTCATCACGTTTTCAGCAGCGGAAATTTCTTCGTCGCTTTTCTTTATCAATTCGACTTGTTGCTTTATCTTTGTTTCAACAACCTCCAATTTTGCCTTAACTCTCTCAAAACCTTTCGTCATTTGGATTTTTTCTTTTTCAGCGGCTTGCGGTATACCCATCAGGGTGTGCCCATTGTGATTTAAAGTGACACACTTCTGGCAAATACAAACTTCGCATTCTTGACAATAAAATATTACTGCTTCATTCTCGTGACACTTTTCTTTACACATGACGGGTTCGTGCGTCACCATGTCTTTGAGCGTCGAGTCTTAAAGAGTAAGGACAGAAAATAAAATATGAAGATTTTGAGCTAAATTATTTTATGCTCAACTGATTCAACGTTTTCTAGAACTTCCTAGTGTTTCGATCACGGATAATAATAAACCACTCTCTGATTCACTGTGATGAACTTACATCACAGTTTCTCATTTCATTTATTTGTTATGACTGAGGATGATTCTAAACTAGAATCGAAACACTGTCCATCCGCATTTATGTGTTCTTTACATGTAATACATGTTCCACATGTTCGTTGCAGAAAACTTCTGCCCACATGTAAGTTCATATGGGATTCACTCACGCGCTGTTCCCATCTGTGGCTTTGTAGCTCCCACCTGAGCCACTGAATTTTTTTTCAGTGGCCAGGATTCACAGTGTCTCATTTCATTTATTTGTTACTAGTAGCTGAGCACCGGCAACAAATAGCGTCGTGTTCACACATAGAAAACCAAGTATCCAAGTACAAGGTCGAGACCTTGTACTCTGCCCGTGCCCGAACTTGAAAAAATAGTATGTTCACATTAGTGCCCAGCGAGAATCGTACTCGGGCACCGTGTCCAAGAACCAAGTGTGAACACAGCCTTAGATTACTCGTCCTTTGAACTGGACATTTAATTTGCACCTCAACTTCTAATGTTTTTAATTATATAAACAGATCTTCACACTTATATTCGTTAGTTCACTCAACAATTCTACGCAATAGCAAGTACAAATTAATTTCCTAGTTCACGTTGTCTTCGGCTTCGCCGTCGTGAGTTCCGAACAGTATTTCTTTGGGGTACCCCAGAGGACGTTTTGTAGTGTAACACGTTGGCTTAATTTCAAGGAGAGGGCATAGGCCGTCTTAGAGAGCTTAAATATTTACAATAGTTATTAGTGAGGAAATTTGAATACTCATATGGGTATGCTGTGACCTCACAAACATAGGATGGTAAGCCTGTGATCCGGGGGGGAGGGGCACTCAAAAAAGTTTTATACGGGGAGGCTCCGCCCAAAGGTCCAACCCCTTACCCTTTTTTTTATACCATTTTGACAAAAAAAGCACCCCTTTCGTATACCCTTTATAGAAAAAAGTACCCCTTTCATATACCTACATGACACAAAATATACTTAAAACAGGACGTTTTCTTGACATTTTTTTATGTAGCGCTTAATGAATTAAGACGATACAGCCATAAGTTGCGTCTGTTCAAAATAATTAATTTAAAGGCCTTTTTAAATATCTTAATGACATATTTCCCTACACTTTCATATACCTAAACTTATGAAATCCCTACCCATTTATATACCTGAAGCCTGAAAAAGGTACCCCTTTCGGGCGGAGCCTCCCCGTATAGACCATTATATGGCGTCCCCCCCCCCCCCCGGGCCTGTGATACCACTTCAATAAGCTCAAGCAATGAAAACTAACCTTCATGAGGATCGCTTGTTAGATCGCTTGCTACTTTCAAAGCGTCCAGCTTTGTCATTATCTCATTCAGCTGATCTTTCACGTTGTCCTCATCCTTATTCCATTGGCTGAGTAGTTCTTTGTAGTGATCTTCAATTTCTGGATCCATGCACTCAGTTTCCAGATTGTCGATAGCTGCTCTGTACTGAACTCCTCCCAGTCTCACCAGAGTGTCCCGGATGTCTTGCCAGTATGCGTTAAACGTTGCGTCATCAACCGAAGCGTGCTCGGCATGAGCGTACACAGTGTTTCTAAAATACTTCACACGAGCGATATCCGCTTCACGACTGACGTCTGTTACAGCAGGAAGTGTGTCCCAGCCAGTTACTGGAGAAGGTAAGCCACAGATGTTTCGCAACAGAACCATCAAAATAGTGATGTCAAAATCTCTTGAAGACACTGAATTAGGGATAGCAGGGAAGAGCTTTCCCCATTGTGTTGCATTTATAATTTTCCTCTTTCTAAGTGTTTGCAATGTGGTTTTATTTCCCGCCAAAACTGTGTGAAGATTTGCCGGTGCATGGATGACATCGAATGTGTCTCTAAGGGCCTGGGTACCAACATCAACCAGCAGACGACACAAGCGAGCGTAGTTTGTTGTCTCCTTGGTGGAGGAAGCTGTTGGTGATGCAGCAGCCATGGACAGGTCCTGTTATTTGAGATTAAACAATAGTATTTCAATTAATAAGCCTTTGCAAGCTGTATCAAAAGTGCACATTTAATCCTTATTGATTTTGTTCGGACAGGTTTTTATTTCAGTAGCAAATTTGCCTGAAAATCTGTACCAGTGAATTTTTTGAAACTGCTTTTCAGATACGCCAGCATCCCTTAATCTACGGAGCAGGTGTTAATTCAAAGTAAAACTTATACGTTTTTATTCGGCTGGATTAAACTGGCAGTTTTCGACTCTTTCAGCTCGCCCTCACAAAATTATTTCATTATATGACCGGCCCTATTTCGCCGGGCCTGGCACCCTTCTCTGCTCAATTTTTTATATACAAACTGAAGCTATAAGCATTTTACCATGATGAGCCACAAAAGAAAAACGACATTGGTACATTTCTTGTTTGCAGTATAATCCTTCGATTTGTTTGAGACATAAAAGAGATACAAAATGGTGCGTGTGTTTGCATATCCATATATTAACACGAGAAGACGCTTGAGAGAATTGGAAAGTAACATATAAAAACGAGCCACAGGCTAGGATTTACATCTAAAGTATTACATTCCCACACATTCTCGAGTACGACAGCAACAAGTTGACCATTTTTTTATTTTCTTTCCCAGGGTCTCGCTTATTCTCGCTTCAAAGAGCGGAAAAAGAGGAACACCCTGAGAATGAGACTGTTGAAGTATCACGCATAAATATTCACAATTCAATACTTAAATTATTTGTCATGGTTCACCAAATAATTTTACTTATTTAAAAATCACAACTCGTTTTACACACTTTTAAGTTGTAGGCTAGTTGTCGAAATTCTTCAACGACGACAAACTGCAGATAAAACTCATAAATGGGAGGATCAACTCGAAAATGTCACCAAAAGAATAGAAAGAGAACATCACTTTTATGTTACGCCTAAGCAATGGAAGGAGGAACGGCATTTGTACAGTTCGTTCAATATGCCTGAGAGTTTAAATAAAGGGGCGCCGGTTTACATAACCCGATATAACACAAGAAGAAGGTTGGGAGAATTAGAAAGTTATCATGATAAACCCGAGCGAGTGGCGAGGGTTTACATAAGTACTGGAGTAAACTCTACTAAATTATAACTACTATTGACAACGGTAAAAATGATTTAAAATTTAAAAGGGATAATTAAACCAGACGTTTTCGACTTAAATTGAATCATCATCAGGGTAAAACAATTCCTATTTTTTTTACAATTCCTAAATTCTCTACACTAGATTACATAAATCGTGTACCTGCGACCAGGTGCTCCTTGCGTAGCTTTCGTTCAGTCCTTTCGAGTCAACACCCTCGTTCCCACGGTCTCTCTTCTTCCGGTTTCAGAGGGCGGGAACGAAGTTATTTTATTAACTACACATCATTAATATTCACATTTCAGTATTTTCATTTGTCACGGCTCACCAAATAATTTTACTTTATCGAAAATCACAATTCGTTTAACACACTTTTAAGCTGTCAAAATTCTACAACGACGACAAACTGCACACAAATTGGAGGATCAACTCGAAAATGTTACTTAGAGAATAGAAAGAGAGTTCATTTACAAGAATACATCCGACCACATGTGACTTATTTAAACCGATCGTCGCTTCGATTTCGCCTAAAAATTATTTAATAATTACTGCACAAATTGAGCGAAACTTGTACAAATGAAATAGATAAAATGCAATTGATTGGCACAAGCAAGGCGCGTTCAAAAACAAGCTAGCTGATCAGTACCTGACTGTGTAATGTAACGGAACACACACATTGCTACCAGCAACAGTAAATTTTCCACAATTACAGCAAATGATTGTTATTCAGAACTTGATAATACAATTTCAACGCCTGACAACCAACTCGAACCAACTGATTTACACACTCAAGTGAGAAACACAACGATATCAGGATCAAAGTGCATCTCTAAAGAGTAAAAACTAGCTAAAAACCAAACCTGTAACGTCGCAGATGTAGACTACATGTAAAGAACAGATCCGCCGCGTCAGTACTCAACTGGGAAGTCGCTAAGAGTGCTGTTCCTGAGGACTGTACCGGAATGTTGGAGGCTCAGAAAAGAGGAGCTAGTCTTCTATGGATGATAGAAACCGCTAAAAGCGTAACATGCTGTTTACCAAACTGTGATGACCGACTAGACTAAATTTTGCACGATAAGCGTTTTCGAATTGTGTGCGTGCAAGGAATTTATAAATATTCCTCAGTTGACGGATAAACATAACCGTTCGGATGGGGGGTGTACGTTCGCTGATCAACGAATTGTACCTTAGAAAGCGCACAGATTACAGACTTTTGCGATAAAAAGAGAGAATTCACAAATTCGAAAATAAGGCAGATCACGTAACCATCAGTTCTAACAAAGACTTTAGCTGGTCTTGTTGGTTTAATTGGGTGCTCACTGATGTGTTTACAAGGTAATGCGCAACAGCTTGGCTTCGAATTCTCAAATCTATCACAAAAGCCATCCCAACCAATACTCCTGGTTGAAAAAGCCATGTCTTTCAGATGCTTTGAATTGAATACATTCTTTTAAAATTTACACAAAGTGCGTCGATGTTATTCAATTTGACGATCGACAGCCTATTAAGATAAAACGCATTATGTTACAGTCCTAAAGGGGGGAGGGGAGCAGTTCAGATTGAATTTGTCCGTTCTTCATTGTTTCTGCATTCACACATAATTGACACCAACAATAAAACACATACTGCAAAAGGTAAAAAAAAACGTCTTTTAATCTGCGAGTACTAGCTAAAATGTTCTTTTCCTTCAACGTCTTCACAGTACGAGGCTGATCTTTTTGTAAAATATCTAGTACTTGAACACCCGAGTAACAATACAGGAAAAAGCAAATTATGTAAAATGTTGTTTCAGCTATAATTGTTAAGGAGTGTCCCAGGAGGTACAATCCCAGACAAAACCTTCTGAAACAAAATTAAATTCTTAATTGTAATCTATCTAACGGTCACTTCTAAAGGTGTATGTTAAAGCATACGAAACGTTAAAAGCGAATGTCCACTAATACCGAGCCAAATCGAAAATAAGTGGCACATCGTCGAGGCTACGACTCACATGGCTCCTTTTTTACTTGCTGCGTAAAATATCAATTAAACGTGGACCGCGTGGTTTGTGATCGGTGGGAGTTTTACAAAGCACCTGTCAGTAGTCTGGTAAGTCTGCATATGCAACAGCAAGCAAGCAAGCACGGTAAGTAAGAAAGTAAGTTTGTAGGTAAGTAAGTAAGTAAGTAAGTAAGTAAGTAAGTAAGTAAGTAAGTAAGTAAGTAAGTAAGTAAGTAAGTAAGTAACTAAGTCAGTCAGTCAGTCAGTCAGTTAGTTAGTCAGTAACTAAGTCAGTCAGTCAGTTAGTTAGTTAGTTAGTTAGTTAGTTAGTTAGTTAGTTAGTTAGTTAGTTAGTTAGTTAGTTATAATTAGTTAGTTAGTTAGTTAGTTAGTTAGTTAGTTAGTTAGTTAGTTAGTTAGTTAGTTAGTTAGTTAGTTAGTTAGTTAGTTAGTTAGTTAGTTAGTTAGTAAGCAAATAAGTAAAACCTATATTGCAGTTGATAAAATACATAACAGAAGTTACACGGTGATAAAATTTAGACATTAAAAACAAGATACAGTGCATAAAGGTACTCACAATATTAAAATTAACCTGAAATTAATATAGTTTTCGAGGGTAATTCAAGAAATATACAGCAACCATAAGAATAGTATTTGAGTAATAATAAGTCCAGTAACAAAGTCCAGTAATTAAGTCCAGTCCTTGAACCCTCCCTTCCCCGCCCTACATATGGGTTGAACCTAGGCAATCAATTTCCCTAGAATGTGCTGAATTTTCCAACACTTATGACCCACATTGTAGCTCTTAAACAGATAGTTGCACAAAAAAGATCTGCATAATTGCGGAGTTTGAGAAGCCAGTCAAGAGCGCATGCAAAGCACTTTTCACACTTCTTGACATTTAGCTCTGAAAATGTCACACAAAAAAACTGAATTATTCGCCTTTGGCCGAGTGAACGTCGGTATCTCGACCTCGTCTTAGTAAATATTCACCAATGTTAACTTCGACAAAGCCCCCGTGCACACTAATGCGGATAAATTTGAAAACGCATCTTTTTTCCTCCGGTTTGGCCAACCGCACACACCAAAACAGCGCTTTTGGTCACTGAAAACGGAGCTTTTCGAAAACGGTCTCCAAGGTGGAGAAATTTGAAAACGCCGGCCAGGTGGTGTAGTGTGGTCGGCCGAAACTGACGGAGCCTTTCGAAAACGCTGACGTCAAATGGTCTTGCGATTTCTGTCAATAGTTCTGCACGCGCGTTAAATGACTGATTTGGATTATCGCGAAATTCTTCAGGTCATTCCACAGTATTGCATTACGCATCCCTACTGCGCATAATTTCACGCGTGATTAGCGCGTGGGCATTAAAAGATGGCGTTTTTTTCTTTATAGCTGGTCCTCGCCAGAGAGATAAAATCGTCATTTTCTCGAAAACAAGTGTGGTGACCTATCATTTTTTCCTGCTGTTTGAATTGAGTAGTAACCTTCTTTCTATAGAATAAAAATGGGACAATTCTCAGTGTAGAATAAGAAGCGATCGTCGGAAACGTGCATTTAGCAAGCAATCGTGACTATAATCATGGTGATATAATAAGGATTTATTGGGTATAAACAAGATGCTGTTGCTCCTAAACGAGCATGGGCACCCCCATTTTTATTTCAAAATTTAAGTTCCTATAGCATAAACAATCAATAGGCAAAGTTTGACAAAAATCTCAGTGCAGGTTCTATTTCAGTGGAATAACCTTAAGTAAAGTAGAAACTGTAGTTTTTATGTGATTGACGTTAATATCCTCGGCGTCGACAAAAACCTCAAGCTCCCTAATTCAAATTTAGTGCGTGCTCGAGTAATGTACGCATGCTCTACCATTCATCCAGGGCCGATGCCGCGTTTTGATTTCAAATTTATAGGTGTAGGCGGATAGGTGTGGACTGTGAAATTATTGAAAACGATGCGAAAACGATAGTGTGGACGGAAAACATTTTATCTGTTTTCGGGGCGAAAACTTCGTTTTCAAATTTATCTGTATTAGTGTGGACGGGGCCTTGAGGTAAATAACTTTAAAATGTTCAGAGTTTATTGGAAAACAAATACGCAATGACTGTTACAGTCACAAACCAGTAAATGACCATTCTCAGTAACAGCAACAGACATGGGGAGTTCTAGTCTTGATTCTAGTATAACTGAGTTAACAAATTTGCCATCCAGAGCAAATATCTGCAGTCTGCTGTTACCAGAGCTACAAACAATCAGGTTGCTGAATTTGTCAATGGTGAGTCCAAAAGGATGATGCAACGTTCCGTCACCAGACCCCTTGCTGCCAATATCATATAGAAACACTCCTCCCTTGCTGAAGACTTTGACAACATGAGTCCATCGATAGGACACAAAGAACCTGTCCTGATGATAAACAGCAAACAGCGGAGACTCGTCACAGTCTGGAGCACTGAAGGACTGTAACACTTTTGTACCGTCAGGGGAGAGGACCTTGACTTTGTCGTCACCTTCGTCACACACGATCATGTGGCCATCAGTTGTAACAAACACTCCCCGTAGATCATCAAGCAATTGCTCACTGATGTCTTTAATAAACTTACCACGTTGCGAGAATACGGACATTTTAAGTGACTCTTCAATATCACTATGAGTGATTATGATGTCATCAGATGCAGAGAATGCCACTGATGATGGTTCACCTATCCTCTTACTGATCCACCTATTTCCAACCGTCCTTAGATATTTCCAGCCACAATCAAACAACTGAATTCGCTTATTATCTCTATCTGCTATGGCAATGTCCCCAGTTCTTTCACTCACTGCAATGCTGCACGGTCCGTCAAATTCTGCTTGTCCTGTCCCATTCGATCCACTGAAATGTAAGGAGAACTTTATACTGATGTGGAGTCACTTCAACATTCCAGGGACTACCAGTCAGCGGCTTTCCATTAACTTCGACCGCAATATCATGTAAGCCAACACTCTTTGGCTTGTAACTAACTGTGTAGATGCCATCTTTACCATTTTCAATGTTCTTTTCGTAGTTTTCGCCTGTTGGAGAGCAGATTTTCACGGTTACTTGGCCTCCTTCGTCATAAAATTGATTTCCCTCTGAATCTCGCGTAGTGATTGTAAAGCTGGTTTCAGCGCACAATTCCGCTTCTTTCAAGCCCTTTCCTTCAGCCACCGATTGTAAAGGATCCGCAGTCAGTCTAGCAACAACGTGACCAGGAACCAAGCTTCTGGCAGCATCTATAGCTTCTTTATTTACATGATAAGATACGTGCTGTGGTTTGTAGACTTTAATTTCCTCACTATTCAAAAGTTCTTCACAGCGACCAAACACAGTGTGACCTTTTTCTAGAATTTCAGCGGCGATGTCTCTTTGTACGACACCCTCGCCATCTTCAACAGAACTTCTCAGTTGGGTAGCCAACAACTGAAAGTTTTCCAATCTAGTTTCGTGATCTCTTCGTTGAGCTTGTTTCGTTTCTGCCAATTCTTTCTTTGTGGCAGTTTCATGTTCCCTCACAACACGAATAATTTCTTCTATAGCTTCCGTCATCACCTTTTCAGCAGCGGAAATTTCTTCGTCGCTTTTCTTCATATACTCGACTTGATGCTTTATCTTTGTTTCAACAACCACCAATTTTGCCTTAACTTTCTCAAAACCTTTCGTCAGTTGCATTTTTTCTTCTTCAGCGGCTTGTGGTATAACCACCAGGGTGTGCCCATTGTGATTCAAAGTGACACACTTGTGGTAAATACAAACTACGCATTTTTGACAATAAAATACCACTGCTTCATTCTCGTGACACTTTTCTTTACACATGACGGGTCCGTGCGTCACCATATCTTTGGCCGTCGAGTCTTAAAGAATAAGGAAAAATAAAACGTGTAGATTTTGAGTTAAGTTATTTCATAATTAAAATTAGGCGTTTTCTAGCGTTTTGATCAAAGATAACAATTAACAACTCCCTAATTCACTTTATAAATACAGTAGAACTCCGGTAACTCGAATTCAGATAACTCCAACTCCCCCGCTAACTCGAACTAAGTCCCGGCCATTTCCTTTGGATTTGATCATTTTTACTCGGTTAACTCGAACTCGGATAACTCGAATTCCCCGCTAACTCGAATTAAATTTTGTTTCCCTTGATCAAAATTGATCCCCATAACTCGAATACACGCGCGCACGGTTTTTGGAAGTTCGTCTATTGTGGACCGATGCGATAACATACATTTTTGAGGAAGAATTCACCGGCTAATTAACTCAACGAACTTTTTTCATAACGTTTCTTATACCACTTCAATCGGCTCAAGCAATGAAAACTAACCTTTATCTGTTATTGTCTTTTTAGGAGGATCGCTTGCTACTTTCAAAGCGTCAAGCTTTTTCATAATCTCATTCAATTTGTACCATGACAACTTACCTTGATCACTGGTTTCTTTTGTGCTGATCACAGTTGATGCGGCTGCTAAATCATCGAGCTTTTTCATGACGTTTCTTATCCCCGTTCCTATCTCTTTCAGCTCATCTTTAACGTTGTCCTCATCCTTCTTCCATTGGCTGAGAAGTTCTTTATAGTGATCTTCAATTTCAGGATCCATACACTCAGTTTCCAGATTGTCGATAGCTGCTCTGTACTGAACTCCTCCCAGTCTCACCAGAGTGTCCCGGATGTCTTGCCACTATGTGTTGAACGTTGAACGAAGCGTGCTCGGTATGAGCGTACACGGTGTTTCTAAAATACTTCACAAGAGCAATATCTGCTTCACGACTCATGTCCGTTACAGCAGGAAGTGTGTCCCAGCCAGTTACTGGAGGAGGTAAGCCACATATGTTTCGCAACAGAACCATCAAAAGTGTGGTATCAAAATGGGCTGTTGACACTGAAGTAGGGATGGCAGGAAAGAGTTTTCCCCATTGTGTGGGATTGATAATTTTCCTTGTTCTAAGTGGTTGCAACGTGGTTTTATTTTCCGCCAAAACTGTGTGAAGATTTGCTGGTGCATGGACGGCATCGAATGTTTCTCTAAGTGCCTGTGTACCAACATCAACCAGCAGACGACACAAGCGAGCGTAGTTTGTTGTCTCCTTGGTGGAGGAAGCCGTTGGTGCTGCACTAGCCATGGACAGTTCCTATCATAAGAGAAATGTCATTTTGAGTTATTTCATATTAGCAGCAGAAGCAGTCTAAGCAGATTTTCTCTGTCTCTTCGCAAAATCTCTCGTATCGATATCTAACTCGACGTCTCCTCCCCAAGACAGAACTCGGCCTGCACAGTTAAGATATGAGCATCACTGCTTTCAGTGAATGAAATAAGCAGACAACTTTTTAGGCGATGACGTCAGTCGATCGCTCCATGTTATGAGGCGGTAGGCGGGATATGTCAGTCTGTGCTGCATTCTGTTGCGCTCGACCAATGAATAGAATCGAATGGGACTGGGAGATAGCTACAGGAATTAATGCTACGCGAACACTGAACAAGTTAACAAGAAATCGCCACGAAAAACACAAAGCAAAATACTTAATTATAGGAAATTATTGCTCCATGAAATTAACGTGAATTTTAAAAATTCGCGTTAATTTTTGTCGGCGTTAATTTCTGCGACATTTATAACCCTTTCACGCCCGAATTTTCCCTAAACTGAATTTTTTCCGCTAAACTGAATTTTTGGTGCTATGATCTTTAGTTTACCTTAACGTTGCTAAAGAAGCACTTTTTGTACACTTCAGCAACAATTTGATAAAGATTCCGTGTAAAAATGTACAACATTTCACTTTGGTGCATGCGCATAAGCGAAATTTGGACTTCTTTTTTTTGCTGAACCGTTCCAATTTTTTTTGCTCCTTTTGCTTCCGTTTTTTTCGGCTTTCTTATTCTCATTACTTTCTACTCTTCATATCCTTTCTTCTGGCCAAAAAAGTTTTGACGTTATCATTAGAAAACTCTGAAAAGGGGACCTTGACCAATTACAGGTGTATTTTGCACTAAAAACGGATCGTGTTTTTCAGTTCAAGTTAGCGGGGTTGTTCGAGTTATCCGAGTTCGAGTTACCGGGGTTCTACTGTATAACAGAAAACAAAATTAGTGGACTTGACACAAAAGCGGTCAAATAAGAATACATTAGCAGGAAAAAATGATCTCTTGCATACTGATTAGGTTTTTCCTTTTTCTAGCCACTTAACGCTTTTAACGTTATTCATCGATCCACAACATTTAACAATAGTAATAATTAAATTTTAAGAAAATGTGTTATCAAACAGCACTTAAGAGCTATATTCGGAGAGTTTGGAGAACTGAAAGACATTCAGAAATAATCGAATTTTTTTTATTTCGCCAAAACATTGCTTTAGGTGAACTTATTCGAGGAAAAATAGTTTTAAGTTTCAGCGTTTTATTTTACGGGCGAAATTTCAAAAGTTTGAAGTGTTTGAAATTTGAATGCAAATGGCCGTTTTCGCCGCTTTGAAGAATCAAATTTTCACACTTCTTTGTGAAAACATCGGAGGCGTTAAAACTATCCTATTAAAACGAAACTTGGCACAAATATTATATTACCCTTACACTTTAAAGTCGTGTAATAATTTTTTCAAATTGTTATTTGTAGCTTTTGAACTGGGCGTATTAATTCAGTCGCCATTTGTGTTTCACCGACGAAGGACAAAATAAGGCCAACTTTGACTACTGTAAATGGCCACTGGTATATATCATTTGGTCAAAATATTTACATGTTTAGAAACCTTTGTTATTGGTCTTTACACCAGGAAAGTTTCAGCTCTGGGAATCTAATATTTCTCCGTCAGTAAAATAAAATGTCATGGCATACTAGCGAGTTGGATTTTATGCAAATTACAAGGTTAAAATGCATTTCGGCAATGAAATCACTAACAAGAATAAACCATTCACCGCTACTTATCTTTGTTTATGCTGCTGAGCATTTGCTGACGATATCACTTCAACTTCCAGTGTCCCGTTGAGTCCTTTGACGAAATATATCAAGTGATGATGAACTTGTATGAGCTAAACCAACGGCCACCACTTGTCAATAAACTCGACAACAGGAAATTTGATATATCCACGAATTGACATCTGTGCGGCGCTGATTTCCCGGTTTTCATCGCTCCCTTAAGACGTATTTTGAAAACATGGTAAACTATGCACTCCAAGCTGCAAACTTATCAGTTTTTTATCGATACATTGACAACTTCCAGGATAATTATTTGTTTAGGAATGAGTGAGCGGAGAAATGGGACTGACCTTTGGATTGACCCCCGCGCCGTCACGTTACTTCCTTCTGTCACGCGCGGAATTAAAAATGCGGTAAAAATTGAAAAAGCGACATATCACATACACAATACTTCTTTTAAAAAGATCATAACATTACACTTTTCTAGATTGCGAAAAAATAGGATAGCCTATTTATTAGGATTTTCACCGTTAAACAATTACAATGTGTTTTAAATACATCTGAAAGTAAAAAGAATATAAACTTAAATCAATGTTGTGATCATCTTCTGTACCTCACTTAGCTTCACTTCGACTCACTTCTGCTTTCGAAGAAGTATTTACTACCTTCATTGGTCGTGTTGAGTCGGAAAATACATAAAATTAATGTCTGATGCTTCAAATATATATTTCCAGTCTTACTGTCCTATTTCCCGTTTCACATTTGGCCAGATATTTTTTTTCATTCGCATTTGTCAGCAATGTTCAGAGCCCTACAAGGTGCGAAAACATTAAGGAATTCATTTCTTGATTAGTCTCCCTCGCAGCCGTTTTTAGTGTCGTCACGCAGACTATTTCTTGATATGCCACGCAGACTATTTCTTGATATGCCTCTATCAGGTTGCAAACTCTTACTCCAGGTCTAAACCGTTAAACTAACGTCCATTTTTGTGATGCAACACGTAAATATGATAGCCCTGTCCGCGCCAGCAGGGGTAAATAGGCATGGTGTGTAGTTCTTCGCCCTAAATTTTTTATATGTATATAAAACTATTTTACGACAGGGCGCTTATTCTTTTTTTTGAGAAACGACCAAATGTTCAAAACAAAACTTTAATAAATATTAAAATAACTACCAATAACAGAAACTATATGACAGTAATAAATTGTTTAAAATAATTGTTCATTTTAGCAGTAAATATATACGGTACGGTACGGAACGGTAGATGTTCACACTAGCTATGCAACGCTTTCGAGTGATATACCTGATTGAAGAAACATTGACCCGTAAAAAGCTCAAACTATGAACGATAAGACCGAATGAGATTATGGGTAGACAGCATTGGTAAGCTTAGTAGTATTCCATTTATTTATAATCAAGGTAATATTTTCAATTTTTCTATAAAAGCATGATTTATGCAACCTGTCGTATGGTTATGTTCATTCTGTCACAGATGACGATTACTTTTTCCGATTTCCCAGTAAACATTTGGGTCGCATCGTTTATCGTTTAGGCTTTTCACGGGTCAACGTTTCTTCAATCAGGTGTATACATACACCTTATTCGATGGTTTAACATGAGGGCTCTTATCAGAATAGGGTCGCTTATTAGAATGGGGGCGCTTATTGGAATAGGGACACTTGAAAAAATGAGAGCGCTTATTAGAATGGGGGCGCTTATAGTTGAATAGTTGTAGGACTGGTCAATCTTAAGTGCTCATTTGCGAGACGTTGGTCGGGGCGGAGGAGGTCCACAGAGAATCTCGAAAATGCCTTCTCCTTCATTTTGTGCTGATATGTATTTTACAGCAACTAGACTATAAAATTTTATAAAAAGGAATTGCGCCAATTTTCACTCATTCCGGCGCATGCGATTTTGCGTATGTAGAAGGCTCCCTAGTTTTCCCCCGACAGGAAAACTAAATTTCCAACATAGTGTTTGATTTTGTTGGGCTATTTCCTGTGGCTATTTTGGAGTTTGCCCCCGCAGACAAAAAAAGCTAGGTACGGCCCTGTAAGAAACGTTGCAAAATGCTCTCTTTTTTATCGTAAATTTTCAAAATACGAACAGGTCGAAAAAGTTATAGGCCCGGGCCTAGGGGCCTATTATTTGTTTAGCATGTTTTGAATAAAAAATCGAACGCGCGGGTTTCTTTTTCACACCTTGTAGGGCTCTGAACATTGCTGACAAATGCGAATGAAAAAAACATCTGGCCAAATGTGAAAAGGGAAATAGGACAGTAAGACTGGAAATATATATTTGAAGCAACAGACATTAATTTTATGTATTTTCCGACTCAACACGACCTATGAAGGTAATAAATACTTCTTCGAAAGCAGAAGTGAGTCAACGTGAAGCTAAGTGAGATACAGAAGATAGTCACAACATTGATTTAAGTTTATATTTATTTCACTTTCTGGTGTATGTAAAAAACATTGTAATTGTTTAACAGTGAAAATCCTAATAAATAGGCTATCCTATTTTTTCGCAATCTAGAAAAGTGTAATGTTATGATCTTTTTATAAGAAGTATTGTGTATGTAATATGTCGCTTTTTCAATTTTTAATTCCGCGCGTGACGGAAGGAAGTAACGTGACGGCGCGGGGGTCAATCCAAAGGTCAGTCCCATTTCTCCGCTCACTCATTCCTAAACAAATAATTATCCTGGAAGTCGTCAATGTATCGATAAAAAACTGATAAGTTTGCAGTTTGGAGTGCATAGTTTACCATGTTTTCAAAATACGTCTAAAGGGAGCGATGAAAACCGGGAAATCAGCGCCGCACAGATGTCAATTCGTGGATATATCAAATTTCCTGTTGTCGAGTTTATTGACAAGTGGTGGCCGTTGGTTTAGCTCATACAAGTTCATCATTACTTGATATATTTCGTCAAAGGACTCAACGGGACACTGGAAGTTGAAGTGATATCGTCAGCAAATGCTCAGCAGCATAAACAAGGATAAGTAGCGGTGAATGGTTTATTCTTGTTAGTGATTTCATTGCCGAAACGCATTTCAACCTTGTAATTTGCATAAAATCCAACTCGCTAATATGCCATGACATTTTATTTTACTGACGGAGAAATATTGGATTCCCAGAGCTGAAACTTTCCTGGTGTAAAGACCAATAACAAAGGTTTCTAAACATGTAAATATTTTGACCAAATGATATATACCAGTGGCCATTTACAGTAGTCAAAGTTGGCCTTATTTTGTCCTTTGTCGGTGAGACACAAATGGCGACTGAATTAATACGCCCAGTTCAAAAGCTACAAATAACAATTTGAAAAAATTATTACACGACTTTAAAGTGTAAGGGTAATATAATATTTGTGCCAAGTTTCGTTTTAATAGGATAGTTTTAACGCCTCCGATGTTTTCACAAAGAAGTGTGAAAATTTGATTCTTCAAAGCGGCGAAAACGGCCATTTGCATCCAAATTTCAAACACTTCAAACTTTTGAAATTTCGCCTGTAAAATAAAACGCTGAAACTTAAAACTATTTTTCCTCGAATAAGTTCACCTAAAGCAATGTTTTGGCGAAATGAAAAAATTTCGATTATTTCCGAGTGTCTTTCAGTTCTCCAAACTCTCCGAATATAGCTCTTAAACATTAAAAAGTCCACTTTATTTTTTTTATGTGTACCCTAACTGATATATGATGTGAAAGTCCCTCTCCCTAATAAGCCTCCCCCTCCAAAAAAAGGTTTACGGTGTTAATTATAAAGCTAAGTCTGAACATCTAATACACACTCTGTTAGGAACTGATTACTCATTGTACAGTTTGAAACAATAAAGTTTGTATTCATATAAATAGAAAACTTGGAATTTCCGGGAAGTGACATCTTTCAACAATAAAGCTTCTGTGAGGGTCGTGGCCTTTTATTTCATTTTCATTTTTCCCGCTGGATGTAAGGCGGTAAATTGAGCTCAATCACAAACACTGGCAGCTACTAAAAGCACTTTCAAAATAACCTGCGACCACAAAAAGAGAAAGCAAAGCCCAGTGGTTCTCTAACGTTTTTGGGTGAAAGAACCAACAAACGCAATTTAGCTTTGCCGATTGTCAAGGATAAACTTTGTTCCAGCGCTCAGTGAGCAAGATGAATCGATCATTTTAATTTTATTGCCAAAGAAGACTGTAATTGCGAAGATCATTTTCGTTGGGCATATTTAAGATCAGTTATTGTCTAGCATCGCGTGATCACGTGAAAAAGTATATATACATAAACAAGAGAAAGTTTGCTCTCGTGATTTCTCGAATGTCACGAAACACCCGGGAGAAACACTCGCATTTCGCCACACATTTAGCTCTTTGCACTCGCATCACAAACAAGAGACAAACACTTCCGAATGTTTGGGAGTAAAAGCTGTATCAGTAAAACAAAATCAAATCATCAAGACACATCAACAAAAACGTAATGTTTGGCTCAATCTAGATTGATGCAACATATCAAGCAAATCAAGGTCAATCGCCAGGCCAGCGAGCAGAAGACTCAAAATGCTTTCCTTATTGATCTATATACCTATATAGTCACAGATTAGACTGTTAAAATACAGTACAACAATTCATCAACCGTTTCTTTAAAACTTAGCCTATTTAAACTGGGAATAATTCTGCAAATGTGCAATCAGATCAAGAATTCAACACAGGCGGCTAGAGAAGTTCCACTAATGTTTCTTCGTAAACAAGCAAAGCATTTTAAGCAGAACTATTAAACGAACACAACAATACAACTGGGAATGATATCAAAATTTCTTTAAAACAGTAACAGCAATTAACAAACCTGTAATGAATATGATCTGCAGCGTCACTCAAACAGATTTGTAGCCGGAACTGAAATTCAGTTAGAGGAAGAGTTTAGAAGGAACACAACACTGAGCTAATCACTCTGTTTTCCTTGAAGATCTGTTTTGAGGTGTTTTGATCGCTTTTCGTTGTCTATTAAGCTGACCCTCCTGAATGATCGACTAGATGCTAAGAACATTTGGTAACCGATCGACTAAACCGAAAGTGATGGAAATCATGACGTTTACGCAATGGGCGGGGATTCCGGGAAATCGCTAGCTGGAAAACATCATGTTTCATCAAACCATACAAAAGAGGAAACGAAAAAAGACTGCTCATACTTTCACGAGAAGATTACATGTAAAGCAAACTACAGAAGGAAAACTAACTCTGCCACTGAATTTTATTCCTTGCTGAGACTTCCCCTCACACCCCTCTAAAGGCTTGATTTTTTCTGTTGTCGATCCGTTCTGGTGTGACCTTCTACACACAATGGGACAACTCCCTTGTAGCTATGTCTACATGAAGGATCGCATTACAGGCACAAAAATCGCTTTGTTCGTTTCCACGAATTGAAGGACAGTGTCCCTGAGGCAAATCCCTTGTTCCGTTTATAAATGACTATAAACGATACATAAACAAGGACCCTGCGGCTCCCTCAGTGATTGGGTAGAATAAATTTTCTTGTTGCCAACGCGGGACTTGTCATTTCAGTTCAACCAGTTTGAAAAATACTAGCGAAGAGACCTTTTTTGTGATCACGAAAAGGAGTTGTCCCGCGTTTTTGGACCGGAACTTATTCTCTTATGGGTACTTAATACGTTTTAATATGAAACAAAGCTATTGGATATGCTCGTTCACATTAGTTAAAAATCATCAAATCAGAGACGAAGAAATGAATAGTGCTTGGATCGTGCCAGCTCATTGACTCATAACCCAAGACCTTCACCAGAATTTCCCAAACAAATACTATGATGCTTCCACGGGTTTTGGCGTGGGCACAGTACCAGCCAATTAAAAGTAGTGAAATGATAATCATAATTTTGGAGAATCCGTTTTCTCGATATTTAATAGCATGGCACTGGTAGTTCGAACGACCCGCAGTCTCTAGCTTGCCACAAGTCGACTCTTTTTAGGGACGAAGTTGCGAGAAGCGAGCGAACTACCTGAAATGGACTTTGAGAAACTGAGTCTAGCAGTCCCTGTACAGGTGCTGGTTAACCAAGTGAGAACAAAGCCTTATAGGTTGTTGCCCTCTACCGGGCGTTCGACTCAGTTGGGCAAAGTGTTCTAAGGGCCTGTTTACAAGCAGGTAGGGTAACCCTAGTGCTAGGGTTACCCTAGCAGGAGGGTTACCCTAGCGCTCCCACATTTCTTTTTTTTTTTTCATCGACGTGTTTACAACAGCTAGGGTTACCCTAGCACTAGGGTAACCCTAGCTGAGCGCTAGGGTTACCCTAGCGCCTTGTAAACGCTCTGCTAGGGATAACTCGCCTACCCGGTACAACTTTATTTTGGCTCCAATAAGCTAAATATGTTTAAAAATACTGACAAAAACAGCGAATTGTGACCAAGAAACATCGTGTTCATTTACAATTTGTCGTATTTTTGCACTCGAACGGAATTATTTTCGAATAACAGCTTCTTACGACAAAATTTTACAAGGTTAACTGAAGCGTAACCGGTGTAAGTTGACCCGGGTAGTAGGGTTACCCTACTGTAACCCCGGGCTTGCTTGTAAACCCGGGCTATCTTCTAACCCTTTTGCTAGGGTAGCCCTAGCACTAAGGTTACCCTACCTGCTTGTAAACAGGCCCTAAAAGAAGAGGGATTTGGGCAGCCGGCTGTAGGCTTTTATACATTATGCTAGCATTTTTCGAGCATTTTAGTGGCATTTTCCCGGAAAATTAATTTTTTTTTCGAGAAAATGAAGACTGTAACTCAAAATTCAACAACAATTAACTTTAAGAGAAAGTCAACTTCTTTCTGTACTTAGCCTCGTAGATGATTTCGAGGATTATGTTGTTTTGAACTTGTTTACGTTCTTGTTGTTACTTGCAACACTTGTACGTTTTTGTAAGTGTTAACAGTTAACACCATGTTAAAAACTTTTGTTTAAACGTTTGTATAATGAGCATTATCCAAGCATTTTAGTGACCTTTTGGGGGGAAACTGAGCATTTTTATAATAGTGTGGAAAATGGAGCATTTAAGTGGGAAAGCAAAAGCATGGTTAAGGTGGCTCAACTGGATTTTCTAGGGGTAACACCGCTCAAGTTTGAGAATTAACTCCGTCGCATTAACAATGCTATCAAATAACGATCGCCACAGTTGTATTAGATAAAGATAAAAAAATTTTATGACCAGTATATTGACATCGGAGTTGCCATAGCGACGAAATGACGTCATTGCATTTTATGAAAGAAAGGTAGGCAAGTTCCTCACAGTCGAGCTGCTCGAATGCCCCACGGCACAATCAGTAAATTTAAAGACGACAAATAATTCTTTGCCTCTGGGATTGGATGACTGAAGCCAAATTAAGGTACAAATTGAGAAGTGCTATTCCTTAGTAGTCTTCTACCAATTAAACTTTCTCATTGGATCTGCCATCTCATTTACATGAGATGAGCTATGAGCTTGTTGGCCACCAATTTTTCGTCCTTGCTGATTTAAGACGAGTCTTTAAGGCCAACGGAAAAAAGAATGCTGTCAAAACGCCCCCGGGTATAATAGCCTAATGTGAAACGTGAGCAATTGCCCTACTAATGCCTGGGAGGATTATAAGGCACTGCTGGAAACGACTGATGTACTAATTTGTATTTGAAAATGTTTTGAAAATCACCCAAGCTTTCATAAGAAAGCTTCGAAATCTTGGTAAGCTCGTGCATGAGTTACGCGCTTCCTGTTTTGCAGCGGAAAAAATAATTGTTTGCACAGACGATACAGAAAAAATTGTTTGTCTTGAAGAAAATTCATCCCCCTCCAAAAAATAATGGACTGTCCCTAATATTCAGCCTTTTTCACCGGGTTTAATTCAAAGCATTCAAAGAAAGTGCCTCACACATTTCATTATTGTTCTGTCGTCAGATATAAAGCAACTATTCTTTTTATTGGTGGTTTTCATGTGGTATCATCAAAATTCTAAAATCTTAACTATTAATCCTACAAAGTTATTCTTTTAAAATACGTATTCTAGACATAAAGAACATAAATTTTGTTATCGATTCAGTGCTTTGTTTAAGAGAGAAAACATTTTGAAATTTCAGGTGACGTCTCGGATGAACGTTTTCTTAACTGTCACAAAAACAGATATTTTTATCGCATTTTTTTTTATTTTCAGACCTGACAGTAATTTAGAAGTGATATCAAAAATGATTTTAAGTGAAAGCGAATAATATTAATGGTAGAATCTACAGTTGAACCCCGTTATTTCGAACCGTCAGGGGAAACAAAAAATAGTTCGAAATAGCGGGAGTTCGAAATAGCCGATAGTAAATGACTGAAGGGCAAATCCAAGGGAAACGGGTTTTAGTTCGAATTAACGGGGAATTCGAAATAACCGAGTTCGAATTAGCGAGGTTCAACTGTATTTTACTGGTTGTACAATTCTATGACCGCCCTGATTTGTGTTTTGAAAATCGCTAAAGAGTTATAACTTGGACAAAAAATTTCCACCTACTCTACAATATGATGCTTTTCTGATGATTTTCATGCAAATAAACAGTTTTTGTAACACTGATGAAAACCACCAATACTATTACTAAATAAACAAAAATCATCATACCACGATATGCACAAAAATACAAAGAAAGGTCAACCTTGACAAATGCTTCAGATCAAATGTTTACAATTAGTTTTTGTTGACTTTTCTTCCCACGAGGCAGTGCTAATACATTTTTGAGAATAGTCATTATCAGCTACAACTGGCTGTTTAGTGGCGTTCACAGTTTAATGAACATGATAGAGTTGTTGGTAGAATCCTCACAAGTTACAATAAAATCGAAATAAAAGCAGCCTCGCACGCAAACTTTCCTCCGTTCGTTGGGGACTGACTCGTCCCCAGTCGTCTCTCAGTCTCATTCTCCTCTGTTCTTTCTTCCCATGATTTCCTCCGTGTTTAGTTTGATACAGTTTCCCTGGACTCAGGAAGGACTGAAAAGACGACTAGGGACGAGTCAGCGTTGGGGAGGAAACTTGCGTGACGAGCCAAATGAACGTCTGGGTAAAACGCGCTACAGTAACACTGAAAGGAACACACAAATTCGGCGAATTGTCATTGGAGAAGTAACTGTTTAGGGATGTTCACAGTTTACTGGAAGACTTGAATGCAATCACTGAGAATATCACAAACCAGCATATGACCATCCTTTGTAACAGCGACAGACCAGGGAACTTTCATTTCTCCCTTAACTGAATTAACAAATTTTCCATCCAGTGCAAACACTTGGAGCCTGTTATTTTCGCCGTCGCAAACGATCAAATTGTTGAACTTGTCAATAACGATACCACTAGGACATCCTAATTGTCCGTCACCAGACCCCTCACTGCCAATATCATACAGAAACTCTCCTTCTTTGTTGAAAACTTTTACACAATGAGCATTCCCATAGCTCGCAAAGTACATGCCCTGATGATTAACAGCAAACAACGGGGACTCATCCAAATCTGGATCTTTGATCGCCTGTAATAGTTCTGTACCGTCAGGGGAGAGGACCGTGATTGTACCGTCACCACAGTCAGACACCACCATGCGGCCATCAGTAGTCACAGACACTGCAAATGGATCATCCAAGTTCTCACGGATTTGTTTATTAAACTGGCCACATTCGGTAAAAATCGACATTTTATATGTCTGTGTTCTTTCTCCGTGAATGACTATGACATCACCAGATGCTGTGAATGCCACTGATAGTGGTTTACTAATTCGTTTAGCGCTAGCCCACTTGTCTCCGATCGTTCTCAGGTATTTAAATTCAGAATCAAACAGTTGAACTCGTTTATTATCTTCATCTGCAACGGCAATGTTCCCAGTTCTTTCACCCACTGCAATGCTGCACGGACTGTCAAACTCTCCTCGTCCTTTCCCAGTTGATCCAAATGAATGGAGAAATTTGTACTGATGTGGAGTCACTTGAACACTCCAGGGACTGTCAGTCAGCGGCTTTTTATTAACCTCGACAGCAATATCATATAATCCAACACTGTTTGGACTGTAATACACAATGTAATTGCCATCTTGACGATCTTCAACATTCTTTTCCTTGTCTTCTCCTGTTGAAGACCGTATTTTCACAATGATTTGATCTTCTTCATTGTAAAACTGATTTCCTTCTGAATCTCGCGTAATGATTGTAAAGTCAGTTTTAGCGCCCAGTTCCGTTTCTCTCAAACCTTTTCCTTCGGCCGCTGAATTTGACGGATCAGTATGACTGATAACCAGTTCACCGGCCTTTTCCTCATCTACGAGGAAAGTAACATGCTGTGGTTTGAAGACTTCATTTTCCTGGGTATACAGAAGTTCTTCACAGCAACCCAACACAGCACGCCCTGCTTGGAGAATTTCAGGACCGATGTTTCTTTGTACGATACCCTCGCCATATTCAACAGAACTTCTTAGTTGAGTAGCGAACAGCTGAAAGTTTTCCAGGTTATTTGCGTGATAACTCTGTTGCGATTCTTTAAACACTGCTAACTCTTTCTTGGTGTCAGTTTCGTGCTCTCTCACCATTCGAATAATCTCTTCTGTAAATTCTGTTACGTGCTTTTCAGCAACGGAGATTTCTTCTTCGCTTTTCTTCATTAGTTCAATTTGTTCGTTCATCTTTGTTTCAACAACGACCAATTTTGCCTTAGCTTTCTCAAAGCTTTTCGTCATTTGTAGTTTTTGTTCTTCGATAGCTTGCTGTATATCCATCTTATTATGCTGATTGTGACTCATTACACTGCATTTGTGGCAAATGCAATCTTCGCATTCTTGGCAATAATATTCCACTGCTTCTTTCTCGTGATATTTCTCTTTGCACATCACGGGTCCATGCATCATTTCTTTGGGAGACGAGTATTTGCCTTATGAAAGAAGTTATAAAATATGATGTGTGAGCACCGAGTTACTACAGGCTGGTAAATTACGCGAATGCAGGTATTTCCTTTGCATAGTTTAATACTCGCCTAAAGGTTTGTGTGTATATCGAGAAAATATAATTGACTCGTGGGAAACTAGCAATGGTATATTGCAATTCCTGCGTTTTGATTGGTTGGCAGCGAATGGTTTTTGAGCTCATATACCATTGACCACAAATATGGTAGCCAATACGCGTCAACGAAGCAGCTTGGGAGTTAAAATATTGCAATTCTTTGGGCGTTGTAATAAAACAATTATTCACTCGCGCTTGTTGATAGATACTACGCGCCTCGTTGGCTATCTACCATTCCATATCCAACGCGCGCTCGTGGAATATGTAACTAGTATTTATGCGCATGAGTGAATAGGCTAAAAAGGCTAAAAATCTAAAATTACAATTAAAATAAAACTTACAATAGTTTTAAAAAACTACCATAAAAAAATGCTCGACGACGAAGGTGACTTTTTAGCTTGGCTTTAAAATTACTAACAATGCTGGCTGGCTCTTCTTATGTCATTATTAAAACCTTATGACGTAATCAGGTTAACGAAAAACTAATCAGATTGAAACATTCCCGTCTCTTTTCGAACTCAATCGGCGGACGGTTTTCCTTTTGTCAGTGCTTTCTCTCCTCTGGAAATCATTACTATTTCCGTCCTTTGGAAATAATAAGCCAGTGGCGGATCTAGGGAAGGGGCCTGATTGGGAAGCAGGGGCCGGATCCCCTCCTTATTTTTGGTAAAGACACACACACCCCTCCTCCTGATTAGAACACGGTCTGGATCCGTCACTATAGGCTGCGTTAAAACACAAATAAAATTCATTTCATAGGCATTTTAAGCTTGGATATAATAGCTAGTTTGTCAAACTGAATACAGTTAACCCATCTTGCAGTATGATATGAGATTCATGTCCGAGATTTATACCTGTAGTAGCTTTTATGCTATAAATATGGATCATTTATAGTCAGTTTAAATAAAAAATATATATTTAACGCGTGGCAGTTTTAGTCTTTTAGATACATTCCCTGTCCCTTCGATTACCTCAAGAGCGAGCAATGAACACTAACCTTCACTGCTTACTATCGGCGTGTTTTCAGAAGCTTCGTTTGCTGCTTTTAAATCGTCCAGTTTTCTCATGATTTCATTCAGCTTTTCTTTAACATTGTCTTCATCTTTCTTCCATTGGCTGAGAAGTTCTTTGTAGTGATCTTCAATTTCAGGATCCATGCACTCATTTTCCAGATTGTCGATAGCTGCTCTGTACTGAACTCCTCCCAGTCTCACCAGAGTATCCCGGATGTCTTGCCAGTATGTGTTGAACGTTGCATCATCGACCGAAGCGTGCTCGGCATGAGCGTACACGGTGTTTCTAAAATACTTCACACGAGCGATATCAGCTTCACGACTCACGTCTGCTACAGCAGGGATTTTGTCCCAGCCAGTTACTGGAGAAGGTAAGCCACAGATGTTTCGCACCAGAACCATCAAAAGTGTTGTATCAAAATGGGCTGTTGACACTGAAGTAGTAATGGCAGGAAAGAGCTTTCCCCATTGTGTGGCATTAATAATTTTCCTTGTTCTGAGAGACTGCAACGTGGTTTTATTTCCCGCCAAAACTGTGTGAAGATTTGCTGGTGCATGGATGGCGTCGAAAGAGTCTCTGAGGGCCTGGGTACCAACATCAACCAGCAGACGACACAAGCGAGCGTAGTTTGTTGTCTCCTTGGTGGAGGAAGCTGTTGGTGCTGCACTAGCCATGGACATGTCCTGTTATAAGAGAAATGCCCTTCATTTCATATTAGCAGCAACTCAAACAAATTTAATCAAATATAGATCATGATGTAAACTGGAACATTCTGCAAATTTGTAAGTTGCTTACGGTGGCGGATCCAGGCCTTCAGATTAGGGGGAGGGGGGCCATCATCCAGAACCTAGAATAAGGGAAGCCCCGCTCTCAAAAAAAAAAAATTTTCTCGGCCCTTCGGGCCTCTATTTGCTCTAAAAATAGGGGGGAGGGGGGGGGGGCATCCGCCACTGGCTTATGCAGACATTGTTTTGTCTCGTCACAAAATCTTAAGTGTGATGTTAGAGGAAACAAACTCTGTCGGATAACACACAGTTTATATTAAAAGTAGCAAAGTGAATTTTAAGTCCATGACCGAACAGGCAAGAACCCTCGATAATAAACCGATAATTGTGTGTTATCATCCAGCTTTGGACAACGATTCAGCCAGGCCTTAACGAGATCTAATTGTAAAATAATTGATTTGATTATTTTATAATGATTCTTGTTTCGAATTTTACTAGTTTATAAGAAGAAAAATTAATCAACTTTTGACTTGGGCGTGGTTTAATCAATATGAAGTGAATTTTGTGATTTTTCCATTTTGGTATGCGAAGGACTTGTTCAAGTTATCTGACTCGATGCTTCTCGGTGAAATGTTTGGAGCTATTAAGTCATTACCGTGTGATATGACGTCATCATGAACACGTCAAATCCATTCGGTCCACTTTTGGACCGAAAATATTTCAAGAGATGGTTTTCAAGGCATTAGAATTGATCGTAAACATGGTTGTTTTGGAGATCGCACACGGCCATGTACTCAGTCAGATCGACTGTCAAAACATTATTTAGTTCTCTTCTCACTGGAGCTGGTAATTTCGAGAGGATTCACACAATTGCTCAGAAGTCACCAACGATAAAACAAAGGTACCGGATTTCTATTCTTTCTCGTAGTGTTTGTTTTGTTCCGTTTTATTGCTAAAACTTGAGTGTAAATTATGATTTCAATCGATGAATTAAACTGGTTTACACGTATGCAAGCGAGCACTTCTGTTTGTTGTTTTCGTGTTTTCTATTGTTATTTTGAAGTTTTTGATATTAACCTCTGCAAATTATTGCGTTCGACGGTAGGAGAACGCATTCTAATCTTGTGGTGGCCTGTGGCCACGTGGTTGTCCTGTGAACGCACAAGCGAAAGTGGTTCTATGTGTCGTATTATGTATGTCGGTATGTGGCAAGTTGGCCTCGATCTCATGTGATTAGACATTAGAAAGCAATTAATTGCGTCACAGCAACGTCAACAAAGACATCGCGCGCAAAAACAATTCATGAGGCCGATAACGCTAGGCTGTAAACAATTTTTGGGTTCGATGGAAGGGGAAAAATCCTAGTCTTGTGGTGGCGTGCGGTCCCGTGGCTGTCCAGTGAAAGTCGTTTTATGTTTCGTTCTATGTATCTTGGTATGTGGCAGGTTGGCTAATTAATGACGTCACAGTTTCTTTGCGAGAGACCCTGGGAACGAGGTAGATTCGTTCTAACGATCTTCTTCGGTTTGCGTTTTCGAGTTTGCCCTGTAAGTTGTGCTGAAAAATAAACGTTTCGGCAGTACTCCTTTTAACAGTAGTAAAAAAAATTGCTCTGCTGCCTCGTGCACTGTTGGATTGAGATTGTTTCTCTGATAGTTTCAAGTGATGTTGGATGCGCGCTTTACTGATGTTGCACGCGCGGTCGTTTTAAATTTGTATGACGATATAAACAGGCGTGTAACTCGGATTACGTTTGCTAGCCTTATCTTGGGTACCTATCTTGGGTCGAACGCACTCCTCTAATCTCTGATTATTACTAGTACTAAAACAATTATTCGCCTCATGCTCAGTGATTATTGTTGAATAATTCCCGAGACTTCGGCGAATAGAGCGGTTTTCAACTCAGTGTCGAAAGTAAAATTGCGTTTGCTTTGGTTTTGCATTACTACGCTTAGTGATTGGCTTAAAAATCTCGCGCAACTTTCTCAGCCAATCACGAGTAAAACCAAAACCAATCGTGACTCGCTTGCTGTTAATTACAATACTGATTTTAACATAACTAAGCCTGGACATCTACTCGATGCACACTCGGTTATAGCCGACCTCCTACGCAAGATTGCGTGACGAGCCAAAGGAAGGTCTGCGTAGAGACTAACTCGGTTAACCGTGAGGAACCGATTTGTCATTTTTAATATATAGATGTATAAATACTAGTTTTGTAAAAATAAAAATAGCGACATCGTTCAACAATAATCATTAACAACCTCCTGTGAGGTTCGTGATGTTTTATTCAAATTGCATTTCCCGCTACAAGAATGGCAGTAAGATGAGCTCAATCACAAACACTGGCAGCTAAAGGCTCTTTCAAATAATTTGCGACTGCAATAATAATCTTTGATAAAGATAGTAAATAAAGATAGTAAAGAACCTATCATCAATTTTATTTGCAAAGGAGACATTGCGAATGTTATTCTCGTTAGGCATATTTAATCAGTTACTGTCTAGCATCGCGTGATCACGTGAAACAAGAGAAAGTTCTCGAATGTCACGAAACATTCGCACTTTTGCGCTTTGAGCCCTTATACACTCACATCAAAAATAAACGACGAACACTTTCAATATCACAAGAGAGTGAAAGCTGTATAAAACAAAATCAACACATCGAGACAGATCGACAAAAAATAATGTTTGCCTCAAACTAGATTGGGGCAAGAGATCAAGCGAGTCCACATTGCCCGACCAGCTAGCAGACTCAAAATACTTTCCTGATTGATCTTGATATCAAGTTAGTCACAAGTTCAGTTAAAATTACAGTACAAAAAAAAACGTTTCATCTACTTTTTCTTAAGAACTGAGCCTATTTAAACTAGGTATAATTCTGCAATTGTGCAATTAGATCAAGAATCCGAAGGCGGCTAGAAAAGTTGAGTGAGTTTGTTCGTAGCACGAGTCAAGTTCGAGCCAGAGTCAATTTCGAATCACGAGTCAAGTTCGATTCAAAAAATTTTTTTCAATATAAATGTTGTTTGACTATAATAAAGATCAGCAATAAGGTTTGATATACGACACAGTTTTTTTTTAATTTTTTAATACTACAGACGCTATCGGAAAGATTTCATTTTGCATTTTGAAACAACATAAGCTTTAAACTACCGGTGTTCCTCGCTCCGTCATTCAACTCTTTGTTTTTATAACTTTTAAATACGCTTTTTGACTTTCAATACGCTTTTACAAGCAGTTTCTTAGCTTGATGGCTTGTCTTGGGCAACTGAGGAATATATACTGAGATCTTTCCCTTAGCGCAAGATGTTCATCGCGTTCTATTTTCGAATCGTCGATCCGAGAAGCGGCAAACGACTCGTTTTCAATAATTGATTCATTTTGTCACCCATTGCGAATACATATATTTTTCGGCTCAAAATTATTTTCAACCAAATCAGAATAACTTCGGGCATATTTGAATTCAAAATCAGTCTTGACTTGAGAGAAATAGAGAATGTGCATTACCGTCGGTATGTCCCAGAGTCCCAGAAATGCGGGAAAACAACTTTATCAGTAAACTTGTTTTGTTTTGACTTCTTGCCCTGTGTCACGATTGGTATCGGCAGCCGCTTGTGTTCGCTGTTGCAGGCGACGTTCAAGTTCCCTTGATTAGCGATTTTTTAAATATGATTTTTGTGTCGTTGAGGTGGAACCTCTACCTCAGTTTTGTGAAATTAATACAGGTAGATTTGTGTAAGGAAAATAAATGGATGCCGAGAAATATTTCTTCTTTGAAAAGCCGCAGCTGCAAACCAACGCAGGAATAAACTCTCACAATCGGCAGTAAAAAGACCTAAAAGGGAGTCAATTTAAATCTTGCTGTTCTTCAGACTTGTACCACTGACACATCATTTTCACCAGCAATTAAAACCAAAGGACCAAAAGAAAGAAGAGAAAATAAACTTGACTCGAACTTGACTCGTGCTGCGAACAAACCCAGAAAAGTTATCCGAAGTCTCTTCGTAAACCTCATCAGTAGTAAGCTGCGAAGTCGTGCCTAACAGGCAAAGGATCTGAAATAGAACTTACGTACACACGACAATGCAATTGGAAGTGATCACTAGGTTTCTTTGAAAAGTAACAGAAACGAAACAAACCTGAAATCTCACAACTGTATAAATGAATATGATCCGCAGCGTCACTCAAACAGATTTGCAGAACCGAAATTCAGTTCAGTAGCGGAGCATTGAAGGAGGAAGCTAATCACTCTTATTTTTGCAAATCGATCTACGCTGATCGCTTTTCGTTGTTAATTAAACGGACCCTCCTGAATAATCAACTAGATGCTTACAACGTTTGGCGAACGACAAAACCGAAAGAGGAAATCATCAGATACGCAAAACAGTATTTACGCCCTTTCACGGGTAGGGTGCAATGCCAAGGGTAATCGCTAGCTGGAAAACGTCACGTTTTATTAAACCATACAAAAAAGGAAACGAAAAGAGACTGTTTAACCTTTTACGAGCAGATTAAAGCAACCTACAGAAGGAAAATTAACTTTGCCATTGAATATTATTCCTTGTTGAGACTTCCCCTCACACCCCTCCATAGGCTTGATTTTCGCTGTGCCTATTCAGCCTTAACCTCTCTGTTGTCTATCCGTACTGTACTGGCTTGACCAGATGTCTACATGAGGGGTCGCAATACATGCACAAATATCGCTTTCATCGTCCACAAGAGGGAATGTGTCCCCGGGGCAAATCCCTTGTTCTGTTTATAAAGTATTTGAAACCAATACATACACAAGGACCCTGTGGTTCACTCTGTGATTAGATTAAATTTTCTTGCTGTCAATGTGGGACTTGTCATTTCAGTTCGACAAGTTTGAATAATAATTAAAGAAAGAATTTGTGATCACACGAAAAGGAGTTGTCCCGCTTTTTTGGACCGGAACTTATTCTCTTATAGGTACAACCCATTCTCGTCCCCATAGCCCTTTCGTTTCTCTTAGCCGGCTTGGCACGAGAAAACGGAGGGCTCTGGGGACATAGGATTTTTGAATTAATTCGAATTTTTTTGATTGGCTGTTTGGAACAAAGAATTCCTAAACGGAAGTCGAAAACGTAACGACTCTCTCATACATTCTTTTGAAACGCCATGACTGCATACATGAAGACCGGAAGTCCTAGAATCTAGGACTGGAAATCCTGTGTCCCCAGAGCCCTTTGTTTCCTCGTGCCAAGGCCCAGCCGGCTAAGAGAAACGAAAGGGCTATGGGGACGAGAATGGGTACAACCTCGTCCCAGGGTCTCTCTTTCCCCGCCCCCCGAGACCCTGGGAACGAGGTTGTTATAGGTACTTAATACGTTTTAATGTGAAACAAAGCTATTAGATTTGCTCATTCACATAAGTCAAAAATCATCAAATCAGAGACGAAGAAATGAATAGTTTGAATGACCCGCAGTCCCTGTACAGGTGCCAGGGAACCAAGTGTGAACAAAGCCTTATAGGTTGTTATCCTGTTCCGGGCGTTCGGTTAGTTGGGCGCAGTGTTCTAAAAGACGAGGGGTTTGGGTAGACGGCTCGCCCCTTTTAAAGCGATGACGTCATCGCTTAATGTCATCAGGCGAGTGGACCGGATCTGTACGTCGATCTGTTTGTCTGTTGCGCAGGAGTCCATTAAGTAATGTTATTTACGAAATATGTAAGTAGTGCCAGTAATGTAATGTAATGTAATGTAAGTATTGTTTTGCGCAGCTGTGTTAATAAATGAGTTAATTAAAAAAAAGTTTGTCGTTTGCGCGCGATCGATCGATCAATAGAATTGAATAGGTCTGGGAACTAACTACAAGAATAAATTTTACGTGAACAGAAATCAAGTTTGACTCGAGAAGAAATCGCCGCGTAGAACACAAAGCAAAATAAACCCGAGACAAATTATATTTGATGAGTTCTATTAGATTTAGTAAACAGAAATGGGCCGGTGAAACAATACTAGAAGACAGTGTTTGACCTTGCTCTATTGTATATCGGATGACACCCTACAAGATAACGCAACTTTTATTGAACAATCATTCAATTCAACACAGAAGTTGTCATGTCAGCTACTCATTTTTCGGTTAATTTTTTTGACAAATTTCCTGAAAACTATTCAAGACCCCCTTGTGAACCGTCATCGCTTCTGCATGCATTGCGTGCCGTTTACTTCCACTCGTCTTTCTTCGCGTTGCTCCCCAACTAATCGAACACCAGGGACAGGCTAGTACGTTGTAATAAAGCCTGGTTTTCACTCAGCGAAACAAACATATGCCCAAGCACAAGAGAATCTGTGTTTGCCTCACAAAGTTTCTAGACTTTTTTGCTTGTACTTACTCTTGCGTCGTTAGTGAGAACTGGGATTAAAGGCGAATTGACGCTGGGCAAAGCATGGAAATAGCGTAAATTTGCACAAACAAAGCACAATTCTTCAAGATCTTGGTTTTATTTCTCTAGACCTTTAAAAAAATGGCTGACATTGTTAAAAAAGTAGTGAAGCTGCATATATGTTTTGTTGTCCAACTAGTTTAAAATATTTGAATAAATATGATATACGTTTTATTAAACAGCGGGCTTACATTATACAACAGTGATTAACAAACACTCTTCTCCAGTTCCTTAGCCTGCGTCGCAGACGTAATCTTACCCCGGACTTAGCCAAAGGTTTAGTTTCGTCTGCGGCGCAGGCTACCAGTTCCTCTGACTAAAGTCATCTCGATACGCAATCTTTGCGCTGGCAAGTCACCAGTCAATCACATGTTGCTTAGCGACGCCAACTTGATGACGCCTCAGAATAAATTACCAAAAACGAGTCTTCATCCGCATTAAGATCAAGAATAGAGATATTTCTTGTAGGATGGGCTTCTAATTGTCAAACGTTTTTGAATCTTGGTCCATAGCTTATCAATTTGTCACACCACACATTCATGATTCTAGAAATCGTAAAAACCTTTATTACAAACCCGCACGGAGTGCCAAGACTCGCTAAACTTCTGTACAACAAACTAGTGAAGATCTAAACGTAGAAACATGCGGGGTTTTTTCATGGCATCTTTTAAATGAATCACACAATGAGGTTTGGAACAACATCTCCATTTTAAAATAGGTGTCGGTGTCTCAAGTCGGGTCAACAATTGGCGTTTTTGAAAAACACTATTTTAACCAACAGCTTTAAATGAATGTTTGTCAATTTGGTTAAAAATCTAAAAAAGCCCTATTTCTCCGGAGTTTAAAAAATAATGGCCTTTTGTTACTCAAAATACGAATTATCAAAACATTGTGAAAATATCTAAAACAGATCACAATCAATCTGGGAAAATTTGGTGGTACATTTCGGGTTTTCATCTATCCTACATAAAATAGCTAAATTTCTAATAATATGAGTTGTATGTATAATAAAATAGTTATTTTCCTTTATCACTAATCGTGATCAAACATTACAATCTGAGACTAAAAACACCCATGGCTATATCCCAGGGGTTGTACGTCAAGAAAGGCCCTAGGGAAGGGGAATTAAAGATGACTTTGATGACTTTGATGGCTTGAAATCACGTAAATCATACGAACAAATTCTCAAAGGGCCCTAGCGGTGTGCATACGAATGGGTTACGAATAATTTGGCAATAATTACACTACCAAAATTTCCGGGGGAGGGAGGGGGGCATACGAGTGACAACTACCCTTGCGAGTTAGTTTAAATGCTAGTTTCCAAGTAGCTGTCAGATTCTGAATAAGATGAATCTCTATCTTCTTCATCTCTGTGGCCTTCCCTCTGTTCAGCGGTTTTTCGCTTTGCTTCTAGCTCTCCCTACAAGAAACAAACATTTCTATTTCTTAATATTCGTGTACAACGTTTGCATTTTGCTTTGAAGAAGCGCTTTCTGATGGGCAAAGATATGTGAGTTTTTATGCTGCATTTACGAAGGTTTATCCATGCTAAAAGCGTCACATTCAACAAAAGCAGATGCAAGTGGCATTATGAGCTTTTAAATGATGCGTGTCGTGATTTACAACAGCTTTTAACAGATTTTAACAAGAAACATGATTCTAACGATTCTACGAAAGACTGTCGTGATGTAATGAGCTTTAACACCAATGTGCTGTGATTTAGATTGAAATGAATGTGGCCGTGAAATCGTGGCAGCTCTTGAAACTTTACCTTTGGTATTTTTTCTTGAACAACAGTACGAACTCGTTTAGACACCGTGGAATGAGCACGGAGAATTTTCTCATTGTCTTCGATGCACTCAGCAAAAGTAACTGAGAAGTTAAAAAACACCAGTTACTGAAACCCTCAATATATTAATCCCAATCATTTAAAGCCAAGCCCGTGAGATGAGACAAAATAAAATAAAAAACAGTCAAGGAATACCCTGAGACGGAGGAACCTAATATTCTGTTTTGTTTGTTTGTTGTTAGCATATGTATGTACACACACAATCCGTAGTATGCATGAATTCACGACAGTTTACGTCATCATTGACACAGTATCAGGCACGCATGCGCTATGCTAGATATGAGAGGCACCAAATTGTATAGTTTTTTGAGCCGTTTTGATCTGAAATATATGAACCTGCTTGTTTCAGACCTGCTTTTGGTCTGAAACAAGGTAAGGGTCTAAATAAATAGGCCTAAGGGGTCAGCTTAAGCTTCGAACTCGTTAAAAACGCTGATGAGTTCGATCCGAACTTGTTTGATCCCACAAGTAAAAACAAGTCATCTTACCATTGTCTGAACCATGTTGGTTCCTGTTGAGGACCACATCTACTTGGCGCAGTTTCCGGAGCGTGTGAAGGACCCTGCTATGGTCCTTATTCCAAGGGTATCTTAGAACCACCCACTTTGTTGGATCCTCCCAACTGGCACATCGATCAAAGATCTGTCCAAGGCAAAAAGAGTTTATTTTCCCTAAGTGTTCTTATAATTATGTTGTTCTGTATGCCGTCTATCTCCATACCAACAAACGGAATCTTGACAACAACTTATACGATTTCAAAACCATCTATGATAGTGGCGGACATACTTTAAATTAGCGCAATAAACAAAATGAAGATACAGTAAACACCCGCGTGTAAGAACCTAGTGGTTTAAGAACCTGCTGGCAGAAATTTGCCATTTTAATACCCCAAAATATAAGAACCTGTTTAGCCAAGCAAATTTCAGCAGGTTCTTATATGTGGGTTATAGAAAATTTTTATGAACATTTTTAACAGAACATCCCAAACTGTATTTACAAATTTATTTACTGTATTTCACATAGACTGTAATTGTCTTCTTTGGACCTTGCATGAGGCTTGAAGCAATACAGTTATGAATAAATGCTGCATAACGAAGGACCAAACCCATTTTTTTCTTCTCGTACAATCAAAAACTATGGCTCCTCCTTAGAAATTAAGAACCTTATTAAGAACCTACTTAGCCTAAATTACCAATAACTACCCCCAAATACAAGAACCTATTTTGCCAAACTTATAGGTTCTTACACGCGGGTGTTTACTGTATTGGTAATGAGATTATCACATTTATGTTTCATCCTTTTTCTGGCAGAAGTAGAAAGTGGTGACTAAAGTTGAGATCATGATGGCTATCAATTAAAGAAAAGCTAAATTCCCTTTGGTAGAAGTAGAAGCTGTTACAGAGCAAAGAATAAAGAGTATTTTGTGAAGTACCTTTCTGCCACTCCTGAGAGCCTGGTGTAGATATGGGATCACATTATAGTTCCACACATTAACGAACCAGCCCTCTGCGGCCTTGTAGTCCATCGGGCATGAGAAAAACAGCGAGGGGCCTAAAAAGACAAGTGCATCAATACTGACTTACTATTACGTACAGGTCTTAAGGAAAGAAAAGTATTTTGATGTTAAGCTTGGTAGAGCACAAAGAGAAAAACAATTATCAGTCAGTAAAACAAGCAACTCGAAAATAAAAAAAAAATCATGTGACATCACTTCCTGATCGGAAAATATCTCTCAATTCTGTTTCTTCTTTTTCCACACTGGAAGTTGTGAGCTACTTGAAAATCTCTTTAAATTACAGCAATATCCCCGAATTACACTAAAACCATTAAAGGCTCATTTCTGTATACCGTAGAATTCCGGTAAGCCCTGGGCTTATACAACTTCGTAAGGGGTTTTGGGTGGGCTTATAAGCGGAGGGGCTTATATCCGGGAGGGCTTATAAGCGGAATGAAAAAACGTTTCAAAACGAGCCACGGGAGTGTTGATGGAAATACGTTCTTTAGTTAAAAACGCATAATAAAGCAACATTTAGCCCTATTCAGTACTGTCGTCCGGAAGAGGGGGGCTTATATCCGGGGGGGGGGCTTATAATCGGATGTATTTTTTTGTTTCCAGGATGATGGGCCTATAACCGGGGGGGGGGGGGCTTATAAGCGGGAGGGCTTATAACCGGAATTTTACGGTATATGTTTATTTTAAATAAGAGATGTAGTTACCAATTGTGGCATCGGAGTCGCAGAAATCCTCCAAGAGTTCATTCAGGTGGTACCAGACTTTTGACAGCCAATCAAATAACTCCAATAAATCATCACTTTCAACACTAATAACACACCAGATGATCAGTACAATGTAACAGTTGATAGAGTGTCCCACTGACAAACAGCACACAACACTTACTCAGTTTTAATCTGACTCCAACTCAGTTTACGTCTCAGGAATCTGCCAAGAAGCCCACTGTACTGTCGGTCATTTACAGACACTCGCAGCCATCTAAAATACAGTAGAAAAACACACAAAAGGGTAATTATGTAATTCATTTTTTTGTAACAAATATGACAAACAGAGAACATAGGGAATGACCCCTCTTTTCCACTAACCAACCAAACGACAGACAGACAGACCCCATTCCGGCATTGTGTTGTTCATTCATTCATTCATTCATTACAGACAGACAGACAGACAGACCCCATTGTGTTGAAATAATGCCATTTATTCATTCACAGACAGTTAGACAGACATTTGACCTGCGATCAGGCGGTTAACAGACATTCAGACAGACAGATAGACAGACAGACCTCACTGTGCTGAAATAAAGCCATTTATTCACAGACAGATAGACAGACATTTAACTTGCGATCAGGCGGTTAACAGACAGACAAGACACACCTGAAGTAATGGCACAGGCTTAGCTCCTTAGAAGAGAAAGGTCCTTTTCTGCTCTTGTCACGAACTCCAATGATGTATGGGCTGCCAAAAAGATTACAGCATTAACACAAACACCTTCACTGCATATAATTAAACATACTCCTTATCCATTTACAAATACTTAATTTTCGATGTCATTTCAGGGATGATAGTTCGGAGTGACAAATGACAACTTGTCTGGCATTCAACAAGGAAATCTACATTATAATCTGAATGCCACACATGGAAATTATCTTATTAGCATGGATGAGGGCGTTTATCTGGTCATCTCTGATGCCATCCTCTTTATGAAAGCCCCAGGTATACACGCTGAATAAAGCCACTACGTACCAACTGCTGTTTTTCTCAAGCTGCGAGAGATCAAAGATGTCAGCCAGTGAAGCCAGACAATTTAACTGATCAAGTACAATGACAGCTGGGATGCCATCTTTGGAGCTGTTGAAAAAAATCACATCGGTCAAGTTGTTTCTTTCTTTAATAAATGAATCTATGGTGAGGCTCTTTATTTCCTGGTTACAGGTTATAATAGATGTCATCCACGAACCATGTTTAGTTTGCGAGAAAAAACCAAAGGGAAAAAAACGAAGTTTCCTCTCTCCCTCTGTTGTGCCATGCACTTGCACAAGTTTAACTGACACTGACTGACAGAAGAACTTAGCAAGCTCCAAGTTTTTCTAAGGAGCTCCACTTCAACTGCTGATTCCTAATTAGCCATATACGGCACTATCAGTCAATCAATGTGAAAGAAGATTTTTGTAACGTTGGAGCAACAGGAATGTTCTTAATCTAACACAATAGGACAGTACTTATCCAATGTTTCATCTGACGTATTAAAATAAAGCAACCATCTTTTAAGACCCTATAAGGACAATACGTACCCTGACATGCTGTTCTGCATCAGAGAGGCAAGATCTCGTTTCAGTTCCTGTAATAGCACACCAACAAATTGAGTTCAATTTCTAATGTCCTGTGTAGCAACTAGAAATAACTTAGCTGAAGATCACTAAGATTATAACATAACTTTGAGGAGTCTATAGAACTATAAATATTCACATTCTTCCTTCCACCATCTGGACAGATAGTTAGAGGGTGGGTACACAAAGGGTGGGGGGGGGGGGAGAACAAAATGATAATTATGCATATATTTATGAACAGGTGTTAATAGATTATTAAAACTCACTTTTCGAGTTTGTTGAGTGACATTAAATGTTACAACAGCTGGTGATGACTTCCATCCAATCCTGATAAAAAGTGAAAAACAAAATTCTAAATAAATGCTATGGGTAAATGAAAACAAGTTAAACTGGTTCCATTGATGAACAACGTACCGTTGAACAACATGTTCTGCTAGTTTGGCTGCCAGGTATGACTTTCCTAAGCCCTGTTGTCCACACAATACAATGCTTCTGTGCTCCAACAACTGCTCAACATAATTCTGTGAAGATCAGAGCATTTTATATTAAATTAAACATTCAGAAATGTCGAAGATACCTACATATAGTTCCTCATTTTCGTTCATACCCTCTAAGGTGACGGCTCTAGTTAGTCCCAAGGGTTCATTGTATAACATCATGCAGACAAAGTGTAACTGTACAATGACTCTTTAAATTCCCAAGAGTGAACATCTGATTTCTCATTGAGGCATCAATATCGTCTCAAGCAGATAGTTTATGAGAATACAGAAAAATCGTCAACTAATACTGTCTTGATATGCCACAGAATTTTTACAACTGACATTAAAATAAGATAAGTAAAAACCCGATATAATTTTGTTTTTTTATAATTTTTTTTATTGGGGTAACGTTAATTCCTCAGACCAGGCAGGTCTGAACCATCTATACATTTTTCATGTAATCTAAGCATGTAGCCCATCAGGTTGTTTACACAGCTATATCCAGATAACTTCTGATGAACGATCACACATATTCATTTCCTCATTCACCTCTATTGCCTCCTTTGGCAGCAATGTGTCATAAACAAGTGAATCACAAGAGAAATGGCTTCCGTCTGTGAGAAAATAAACACAATTTTTTTAATGAACAATGGAAGACAAAGACAAAAAACTATTGCTTAGAGGTAAATATTTACCTTTAAGTTGGATGACACAAGGATTACTCTTATTTGACAGTTCCACACGAGGAGAGCTTCTTTTCAGAGAACCTAACAAAAATAAAAAACAACAACCTTACATAAGATTCCAGTGCAAAGTTTAAAATATAAATTATCTCTGCTGATAATCATTCAAAGTATTTCTGAGTCCTGCAGAAAGCAACTGGAACCTATTTGTACTTCTAAGTGGAGAGGCACTATGAAAGTTAAGTGCCTTTCTAAATAAACTCAAAACCATGATGCAGAGTTAATTGCACTGACCATTACGCCACATGTGCCTCCCATAGTGAACATAAGAACTGCTTAATAGATAACAATATGACAAGACTTATCAGACCTGGACTCCAGACAACCACGCCTGTTTGAACCCCCTGTATGCTGTGTGCTCCAAGACACAAGTAGTCTTCTGGATCAATTTTTTTCATGTGCCCCTGTGGACAAAAATGTGACCAAAATGTTCTTCACAGCTCTCCACAATATTGGCTGAATAACAAGTGTTTCTTAGCCAAGACAGAAAAGAGGGTAGCAATAGATCTCCTGTCTTCTGCCAAGCACCAAAGCCCAGTAACGCATGCAAAGTGCTACAGCTATTGACAGAAAGCATAAGGGGAAGGGGGGGTTGAAACGTGTAACTCCCTATGATTCGCATTGTACAAAGCGTTTGCACATTTGTTTACACTACATACTATATTTGGAAAATTACGAGAACCATTTAACCAATCAAAATTACTTTATTTGGATTAAATTCACAGCGCGCACTAGCTCGTGCTCGATGGCGTAGTCTTGTTTTTGAACAAGCTTGGTTAATAAAAGTTAAATTTGGTTAAATTCTCCTGTTTCATCTTCTTGAAGAAGTCTGGGGAACTTCGCTTCGATACACTTAATGTGTTTCTTTAGTTTCTGTAAGAAATTTACGGCGTTTAGGTCGTAATTCAAGCAACTAAAGAAAAAAGTTCATTCGCGTGTTTCCAAATATGGCACTTAGCAAAATGAATATTCAAACGCTGTGCGCGCGCGTTACACATTTCAACCCTTATGGATTTCTGCTATTGGTGATAGCTCTCTGCACACATTGCATACCTACCTGATAGGCAGATGTAAATGTGTTTCTGACTGAAAATATAATTATATTATTATTTTGGTCTTCCATAATGGACTGCTGATGCCTGGTTAAATACAGTTAAGGCCAGTAAGATCATCACACAACTCATCTAGGTTAATGTCGCTTACCACAAACGTTTTCCTTGCAGCTTCCATGACTCCATTCCAGTCAGCTCCCTTAACTGTCACTATTCCCAAATGGATGTCCTTTTTCTTTGGAAATTGTCAATGAAAAAAAAAAAAACACAATTAAGAGAAAGACCACTGGGGCAATGTTCAACCAGAATGGTTAAATAAGGCAACTAGATAACTAGATCTGGAGCCTAATGCACGGCTTCCAAAGCTAGTCTTAGGATAAACTACAACAAGTGACATGGTGTTGAACAATGACAAAGAAAACATGAAACAATGATGGACATGGCTTGTAACGAGTCTCCCTTTATTAAAGAATACTGCTGCTCTAATTGGCAACTTCATCTATGGAAAGTCGTACTAGAAAGTATTTAAGACTCTTAAATACAAATTTTGTGGGGCCCAGTTAAATGACAAATCAACCCAGAGGACAAAAATGCCAAATACATATTACAGGCAGTAACTGGTAAAATTTACTGCCTGTAGTGTAATACCACTCTGCCTAGAGTAGAATCGCTTAGAATTCTTAAAGCCTCAACTCGATTGGTAAATTCTTGTAAAGAAATTCAATCAGCACAGTGCAACACCCTGTTCCTTGTAGGCTGAAATTTCACAGGAAATGTTTTACAAGTTGAAAAGTTCTCTTAGCTGTTTTGTTGAAAACTAGCGAAAACACTTGAGTCATTACAGCTAATAAAATGCTTATCTACTGTTTGAGAATTGATGATAGGTTAACCGATCAGCAGACCACCAATCAAAATATCATGGCCTGTCAAGAACACACTTAAGTATCTTGAGGAATTTAATAAGCCAAGATATTTAATTGGTTACTATATTTTTTAATGCTTGAAAATTTGTCATCAGTTGACCTCTTTTTAGATTATCCCTCAAGAAATTTTCACTGGTTGAGAATTGTTACTAAATGAAAGAGTTATAACTGGGTTGCTAAAATGCCTAAGAAACATCTGCTTGGTGTACTTAAGTTACAATGCTTTTTAATCAGTTGAGAAGTTCAATCAAATTATGCTTATGAAACTTCTGCTCTCAGAACATGCACTTAATTGAATGTGCAAACCATCCCAAATCTTGTCAAATTTTTTCTTATTCTCTACACATGCACTATCACAGCATGTTCACCTAAACTTAGATAACTAACACTTTTGATAGGGGATTTGTCAAACCAGAAAATTAGAACATTGAGATGCACTAGATACACTTTCGTAGCAACAGTGTGGTAGTTATGTGAGGTAAAGAATGTTGTGTCTATCTGTTCCATATACATTTCTTGCTCTTTACAAAAGAGCCTTGCATTGGGTAATGTACATGCAAAACAGGCAGTGTTCATAGAGGGACTTTCAAAAAACAAGGTGGTAAGTAATGAAGTATACGTATTGGCATTGATTTTATAAAATATTGTTAATGTTTGATTTACATAATGTAACCATAAGGTAGGTAATCCTAAAGAGATAAGTGTTTGAATTGTCTATTCAATGTCGAGCAACCCTTTGGTAATAACTGATGTTTTTATTTATTTATAAGTGTTAAAGAATGAAACTCAGTTTAACCTTAAGTTCATTACTGTTGGTTATGGCAGTAGTATATTCCCAGTGTTGAATTTTTGACTCAGACATTTCCATCTCTTTTTGGGAGAGTATTTTCTTCAATTTCTTACAATGTAAGATACAGTTAATCTGAGGAGATTAGCTGGTGATGGAAAGCAGAAATGGATGCAAAAACATTCGGTTATTGGAAGATGCATGAGGATTTTGACGAATGTTTAACATTCAGACAGGAGGCATGCATACACCCCCAGAGCCTTCCTAACCATTACGACCACCATAACTCCCACAAATAAATAAATAAAACTAATAAACGTACATAAATTAATTAACAAACAAAAAATAATATATAAATATTCACCTTGGATGGAAGGTGGCCAAGTGGAACTGTAGAAAACCCTCTGAGGCACACATCAATTTCAACTGCCTCCTCATCATCTGTGTCAGCTGGAATAAAAATTATTTTGAGCTCTGTTATTTTTTTTATTTTTTCCAGACATTGGTGGGCCAATCTTTTTAGTACTAATCTTTCTTTCAATATTCCAAGCTAGAGCACTTACTCCCCCTTTGTCAAAAAGGGGAAGTAGTGGGGCCAGAGCCTAGTGGGGCCAGAGCTTATCCCGGTTTCAGTAGCATAAAGCGACTACCTTATTGTTACTTATTTTCGCGGGACTTAATTTTTGCGATTTTCAAAAAATCGCGAAATACATAACAGCGAAAATTTATTTAAATGTTTTCTATTGTATTTTTTATTTTAATTGCGTATTTTTTGGCCAAATCGCGAAAATTAACTTCTACAAAATATGCCCGTTCCATTTTCGCACAATTAAGTTCCCGCAAAAATAAGTAACAATAAGGTAGGAGTATTTCTTCTTCCCCTGGTTGGCATGCTAGTCCATCACAGGTACCCCCAGCATTAAATTCACTGGTACCCATTTATACACCTGAATGGAGAGAGGAACTGTGGGAAAAAGTACCTTGCCCAAGAAAACAAGACAATGACCCTGGCCAGGCTCAAACCCTCCGCTCTCGAGTCCAGCGCACTAACCATTAGGCCACCCCACCTCTCACAAACCTAATCTAATAGTTAACTCATAAAATTAAGAACACAAACAAAAACAAATCTAACCGTGCTTGATTTTGTACAGTTTACATAGATTTTCCAGTCTCTCAGATGACTCTGTGCTACTGTTTTCAGTCACTTCTCCGTTTGTCTGATAATTAGCCAGACTAACGACTTGTTCTCGCAGCATGTCATTTTCATCATGGAGTAGTTTTAGCTCTCCCTAGAAACAGAAGTTTAATCATGAATATGTGAAAACGGTCAAATACAAATCTGTTTATTTATATATATCTTGGCGATTTTATATCTAGGCGATTGGGTCCAGTGTCTGAAAGCAAAATAATTTTTTAATGTCTGAAAGAAAAATGAAAGAAATTACAAAATTTCGCAAAAGAAACATTTACCAACCTTTATTTCACCGATAATTCCCTGTAATTCATCAGCTTGGTGCAGGGCCACATAAGCTTCCATGCTAAGACCTCCACAGAGTGCCTAGGTAGGAAACACACACACACACACCAGTGAATCATTGAAGTATAGTACAAATAGTTGTGTTCAAATTACTTAAGAAAACACCAGGCACATATCTGATAAAATGGTTTCTCACTTAATGACTTTTTAATGCATTCTGATGCCAAGCATTTTAAGAAATCAATCTAGACAGACCAAAACACCATCGCTGTTTTTAAAAAAACTTGAAGCCATTAAAGAAAAGAACAAGTCTTAAAAGCAAAATATGTATCTCCAAGTACATTAAACTGGTACACTTTGTGCACATGTATGTGGCTTGCAAATACACACATCCTTAACAGATTCACACATTGCCAGAAATGCAATTTGTCTAAAAATGCTCATCTTATCTAATAACTGATTAATAAATCTTTGTTGACAGTGTAATGTTGGATTTCTTTTCAGTTTTGTTGATTGAAGTACATTTTTTTAGTTTAAAGAAGTTACATTAACCCTCACAAACAGACACTGTCCCGCTATATTGAGTCATTTTATATTTAGAACAGTTCAATACAGGCTAAACACTGTCCATTCTGTTTTAATTAGCCACACATGCAGAGCATTATTAAAGTAATCAAATCTCTGCCCACAGACTTTATAAAATCAATATGTTTGTTGAACACATTCCAAACCCTTGTGTTTATGAAGGCATTGTGCAATGTGAAATCAGAATGAATTATTGCAAATTCAGTCATTCAATGTTGCAAATTTATGCTGTTGTCTTCTAACTACACTGCACAGTAAAAGGTTGCTCTTTTCAAATAACATTAAAAGGTCTGTCAACACTATTAACTCTCCTATTTAATAATCACACACATGTTAATGTACCACAGCAAAATTTTCACAGTTGTACAAAGTGAAAATAAAGCTTGCCACAGAGTTTGCAACAATAGTTGATTAACTGTAAATTTATGAGTCATTTGATGTACAAAGACTTCAGAAATACAGCAGCGCTAAAACCAGATCCAAGGTCAAAATCTTCATATTTACTGAGCAGGCAGAAAAAAAAGACCCATTTATATTTATACATGTAGCTGTGTATGATTCCTTAAGTTATCAGAACTGTCTGGGAAGATAATTTTTTCTTTAATTTTTGTGTACAGCGAGTTCTAAGTTAAGTATCAAGATAAGTAAATCAGCACACACTATTGCTGTACAATTATGATTTGTGAGTTGCAAGGTCATAATTTGTTGCCAGTTGAGTCTCTAATTCTCTATTTTAAAGAAGGTTTAGTTTCTCACCTCATGAGGTAAAAGTACTTCTAAACCACAATCAAAAGGGGAAAATATATGGATTACAAACTAAAATACTAAATAAATTAGGAAGGTAAGGACATTTTGCAAACATGATTTAAGCTTCAAAATGCAGTGTATGTTTAAATGCTGGTCTTAGTTGAACAGATAACACTTTAAGCTCTTCTTTAAATAGATGGTTAGAAGAATATTATTTACTAGAAAAGGTAGATGAAGTTAGATCCTTTAAAAATATAACTAAATAATACGAACTTGTAACTGTGAAAAGTTTGGCTAAACAACAATGTTGCAATCAATTTTACAAATTAATAATCAACTGTAGGGCTTTCTGAAACAAAAACATGATTTTTTTGAAAAAGAGGTTAGTTTTTAGCTTAACAATTACACAAAGCATTTTCTGTACGATACCTGAATGTATCCCAAGAAAGAACTCACAATTCACCTTGTTTAAAATGACCAGTTCTCAACCAGATATATTGTAACAAAACCAGGCACACACAGCTTTGAAATGGCCTCCTGAATGTTGCATTTTTCAGATGTTTTAAAATGGAAGCCTGGTGTTTTTCACTGATTGATGTGTGGTTAATAAACCACAGTGACAATGCATGAACAGATCATATTGCTATTATAATCTTGTTAGTTCATTAAAATACCTTGAGAAAAATAAACATTTACTATAGCTGTTTTAAAAGATACTGTTTAACCTGAAAAGACAAAAACAACGCAAAAAAAAAACACAAGTGGAAAAACTGCTGGTGCAAAAAAATTATCAAATAATCATGTGAATAAAATTAATGTGTTTCAACTTTTATGTCTGAATATAAATAAATCTGCTTATCACATACATGATAACCTGGATGAACAAAATGATTAAATTTAATTTAATTTAACTAAAAGACCTAACTGTCCTTTAACCTGACATTATCAAGTGAAAAGAAGCATTTAGCAAGAGCTGAAAACATGCACGGTAGAAGTAGAAAGAAAAGATGACCGATAATTTCCAATTTGTGACATAATAAACAGTCACCCTATAATTTTTATGTCTTATGAGTTATCTTTAACCCAGTAGTTTGACAAAAAATGATCAAGGGAAATGAAAAAGATTTCCTCAACTCTTTAAGGCACAATGCGGAGACAGTATAGCTGGTGCATGGTGAAATTTAAACAACATATTTACTGAAAAAACATGCTGTCTAATAAAACTTGTTAAATGTCAACATACTTGTATGTCTCTTCAAAAATAAAATTTTTTATACCCAATAATCTGGCAGGGCTTTCAGCTAATGATACAAAATACCGGTAGTTTATTTTAAGTAAGTATTATAATTTTTTATTTAATCAGCTCTGAAGCACAATAATTTAACACCCATGACCCAAACTTGATTGTGGGTTTCAAATTTATAAGTCAAGCCTAATGCACTCAGCATAATTCAATTCGATCACGCAATTTTTTTTCTTCATTTGTAAATAGAGTTCGGCTTGGCATTGCTTCCAAGTGTGTGTGAGAAGTATTATAATTTTTAATTTAATCAGCTTTGAATCACAATAATTTAACATCCATGACCCAAACTTGATTGTGGGTTTCAAATTTATAAGTCAAGCCTAATGCACTTAGCATAATTCAATTCGATCACGCAATTTTTTTTCTTCATTTGTAAATATAGGATCATCAGAATTCTGACTTATGAACATGTGGAGATAACTTGCAAGTTTAATTGCTGTCACTTAAAATATTCGAAATACTGACACATGTAGTTTTACTTCTTTGAGATTATTTTGTTATCCATACCCATGGCAAGGTAGGATTTTTGGTTTGAACTCTCCCACCCCTCTTGAAATTCAATTTTAGCTTAAGTTTATACTTTCCTTTAAAAAAATTAGCTTTTGAAACCCCTCTCCCCTCAGAATCTCCAATGACCTTCCTAAGGGTGGGTCCAATTGAACAGAGAAGATTAAGTGTCTTCCCAAGGATACAACATGATGGACAATGACCATGGAGAGCGCCTGAAGTCAGCCTGGTCGCCAATCCAGTATCCAGCACACTAATAACTATAAAGTGTCACCCCACTCCCACCTAAAGAAAAATAGCATTGCTTATACCTGGGTTTCCTTTTTTAATTTTGATCAATTCTCCTGTGTTTTGAATGTCTGCCTTACTTTGTACTTGCCTGCTACATGAATTGAACTTAAAAAAAACAAATACAACTTTAAAAAAAGTTACAAAAAACTAACATAGAACTTACCTTATTTTGCGTTTTTGGGGAGACACGCTGTTTAAATCTATCAATTGCTTTATCCAAGATGTCAGAATCCACAAATTCCAAGTTCAGTGATCTGCGCACTTCTCCTAACAGGGCATCTAACCTAGACTCATCTTTCTCATCATCGTCATTATTATTGACTGATAACAGTTTGTCGCCTCCAATGAAATTCATGTCAAGAGATTCTAGATCAGCTTCCAGTGAGACTTCTGGGTTTGGTTCAGTGTCCACAAAGACGACTGTCTCAGTGCTTCCACCAAACTCTCCAAAGTGATCATCATCAGATGAGTATGACGATGAAGACGCATCCCCTTGGGATTCTGTATCAGTAAGAACAACTTTGTCCTCTGCTGTACTGGCACCAACTGGTTTCTCTGATTGTACATCATCTAGTTTATCAAGATTTATTTTACCCACCCTGTCCTCCCTATCAAAAACACTCTTGTCAGGGTCGGGTGGGGGTTTTGGAGTGCTTGTGATGTGCATGCCATTTTTCTTTCTATAATCAATGAACACGTCGAGGCCTTCCGGGCTAGCTACTTCATGTAGCGGGTCATTATTCAGGAATCTAACTTCAGATGAAGTTAATTCAAGCTTGCTTTCTTCTTCACCATAGCTACTGAACAATTTCTTGACCCCGTCATCACTGTCTTTAGCGTCTTTACTTTTTAAACTGTCATGCTTTGAAGTTGTTAGTGAAAGAGATTGTTTCTCAAAGCTGCTTGCTTCGCTGCCATTTCTCTCCTTTTGAGAGAAAGCCCTGTCTTTTCGTGGTCTTTTGAGGCTGTGGGTGTTTGTCAACTTGCTTTGTGTCTCAATGTTATCAGTGCACTCACTTCCATCATATGAAACTTTCAAAGCTTTTCCTTCTTTGGGTCTTGGCTGTTTACCCCTATCATCCTTGTCTTCCAAGCACTCGACCTCTTCTTCAAAGAGCTGCGATCTAAGCTTCCACTCCTTGAGCTTTTTGCGAATGTCTTCACTACTTCCGTTACACCTAACCATCTTTGCCTGAATCACATCTTTTCGCTTCTCTCTTCCAGAGAGACCCCGCCTCAAGCAATCATAGCTCTTAGAAGACCTAGGTGGAACACCATTTGGTTTCTTAAAGCTTTCACTGTTATTCTGTTTTCCAGTGGGGCTACTTAAATGCTGCCAACTGCTTGGAAGACTTTTAGGGATTTTACTGGGTTTTGTGTTGTCATTCTGTGGTGATGGACAGTTATACTTCTGCACAGAGACAGGCTTTCGCGATGGTGTTTCTTTTGGTGGGCCAACATGCATACCGGCAAGGATTTGTAGAAGTTCTTCGACAGATACAGCTTTGTCAGCCTCCTGCAAAGGGGAGAGCATATCTGTGTTGGGGATGGGAGCAGAGGGTGGGGAGACTGCTCCAAAATGTTCCAGCAATGGAGAATGCTGTTCATGTGACTGTGACGTACATGTAGGGGGAGATAATGATCTTGTAATTGTTGGTGTTAGGATTTGTAATTCCAACTGTTTCAGCAGTGAAGTGGTGGGAAGCTCTTGTGAAACTGGCACGGGAGGAGTTTGAGTTGCAACTGAAGGTGGTGGAGACAAAGCTTTAAAGACCTCAGGAGGGGGTGTCTGAGTTCCTCTGTGCCGTCTGTAAAATTGCTCTGCCATTTCAAGTTCAGAAGTGGTCTCTTCAACACTATCTGAGTCATTTTCACACAATACATTTTCAGTCTCAAGGGTTTCCTCCTTGTCCAAGCTTGATAACGAGACTCTTCTCTCTGTCACAGACTTCACCACAGTTTCAATATCAGGGTCAGGTAAGACTGTTTGCGGAGACTGCAAGAGCTTTTTAATACTCATCGCCTCAGCTGTAATGATGCTTTCTTTGTCTTCACACCGAGTGTAAAACTCGCTGTAATCAGTGTCATCGAACTCCAGCCTGGGTTCTTCAATCTCTTTTGGCACAACTTCATCCACTGCTTCAGTGAGTTCTTCTTCTCCCAGTTCTTCAGAGAAGAAATCTTCCTCTGTTGACTGAGGTGGAATTTCAGAAAACCTTTCAGAAAGAGTTTTCCTTCTTGATTGCTCAGAATCTGAACTAGGTGCAATACTGCTGGTAGACTGAGGGCCAAACAGGGCTTCCATTGCGCTGACTTTGCGGTGAGTCACAGTACTTACCAAGCCATCATGAATGTTGCCATTGGTGTGACGATGGAAACGAGAAGTTGATCCCACTGGCTGTTTAAAGATCCTCTCAACTTCTGAGTCGCTTGAAGAGCTTGTATATGACGAAGCTCGTTTCAAGGTTTGAATGTGTGGCAGCTGGACTGGGCTAACAGGTCGAAATGTAGGTGGCTGCTCTTCCTCGGCAAATTCAACAGATTGTCTCCTCAATGCAAAAATGGGATCCCTACTTCCTAAGGAATGTCGAAACCTCCTTCGTTGCACTTTGGAGGAAGAATGGTCACCATTGTCTAGCAGAGAGATGTTAGAATCATCAGACATGCTTTTGAGAATACGACCACTATTAAGACTTTGTGGTCTGCGTCTCAATGGCTGAAATAATGGTTCTGAATGAACGCTGCTGTCATCAGAGGTATATCCAGAATAATCAAGGTACGATGCACCTGACTGAGGACGACCACTCCGCCCAAGTTTTCTTTGAGAAAGGTTTATGCCCATCGGTGTACTTTGAATTGGTTGGTTCTGTTGAACAGAGCGAACAAATGGTGACGAAAGACCACTCTCTGAATGCCAGGATGATGTGGTCAGCTTGGGAGAAGGAACCTGATAAACTTTGCGTACAAATGGGGAGTTGACATCCATCGGATGAGCCGTCTCACTGAATGACCATGATCTTCTTTTCAACTGAGCACTAGTCACATCTTTTTCTAGGTTAGACAAGCCAGCAATAGATCCTGGTCGTCTTTGCTTATTATTTCCTTCATTACGCCTTGAACTGATCAACAACTCTTGTTTGATTTCATTCAGTCGTGGATTCACAAGTTTTTCACTGAAACCTGTCCCTTGCCCATTGTTAAGATCAGGCATGGATGAACAGTTATCACTGTTGCAAGAAGGTGTCTTTACTGCTAATAAGTCCCCTTCTTTTGTCAAAACTTCAAAACACTCCATTCCACTCAGAGGAGCAAGGTAATGGCTATCTTTTGACTGCGCATTAGTAACTGATTCTCCATAAATTTTCGATGTCACTGGATCGGAGCATTGTTGTTCGTTGTAATGAAAATCATTTTGGACACCATTTTGATTTTCATCCACAACAAAATGTTCAGGATCCTCTATCTCATCAACTTCATTCAAACAGTCAAGACACTTTCTTCCATTTTCACTGCTGTGGCAATTTTCACTGACAGTACTGCAGTTTATTGAGGACTGGTAAAAGTGGCTTCCATTAATTGAAAACTCGTCTTCTTCAGCTAGTGGTACAAACATATCTGGCATGTGTACTTCCTGATCAAAAGTAACAGACTCACAATTATAACTGTCACTTTCAAAGGAAAATTCCTCATTGTCAGCTAAAGGAGCAATCTTTTCCGCATCATCTAGACCATTCTGAATGTAGTATGAACCACTTGGATTCTGTATTTCAAAGTCCTTACTTCCATCATCAGACGAATCCTTAAAATTTGCAGCTTGAGCATTTTTAAACAAAGTACTTTTAACCAAATCATCTTTGGCACATGCTTCAAAAAACAAAATGCGTTCTTCAACAGATTTTCTCTTTTCCCACTCTGGCTTACTCAGATGAATTTCATCAATCTTTGAACTGTCACTTTGGCCTTCATTGTAAGAGAAACGTTTTGTGATGTCTTGATTTTGGTTGCAAATTCCTTCAATGTGATTAAAGCTTGAAGGAGGAGCACTGCCACGTCTAAGCTTGGGCTTTGGGGGAACAGGAGGCTTCCTTCTCAATTTAACAGCATCATTCTTCGTCAATGTACCCTCTGGCGACGCACTGTAGTAAAGGCAATAGAAATCACTGGCTCGTCGCGTTTTCTCCACAACATCACACGCTGTGTCCACATTCTCTGTAACTGAAGTTTCATTCTTATCATTAGTCCTTATATCTTCATTCATGACATGTTCTTTGTCATCACCATGATCCTTTGAGGCATTTTCTTCAACAGCGGCTGGCTCAGAAGACAACACCAATGCGGTGTCAGTATTTGCTTTGCTTTCTTTATGTGCTATTTTGGCCTTTTTAGAATCTTTTACTGGTGATGAGTTAATGGATCCTTGTGAGCTGTCGCTACTACCATTTCTTTCAAGTTCCTCGTCTACAAAACATCCAGAGTCAGTTTTAGCTTTGCTGTCAGGTGCACTTCTTCCACGGTTGAGTCGGCGAGTCACTCCAGGCTTTTCTTTGCCACTCATGTCAGTTTAGTTACATGTAGGCTGTTTGCCATAATGGGGTCACACTGGCCTGAAATGCTTCAAGCTGATCACTGAAATTGATAAAAAAAAATTTATGTTTGAGATTCAAACTTAAAAGTGTATACTGAAGACCACATGTCCACATATTATACTAAAAAGATTTGCGTCACTAATCTCAATCTGTAGCACTTAAGTAGTCATTGTGTCGTTCTCTGGCTTAAAATCTCAGACAACACTTTCACAAAGGATGGATAAGTTCTAAAGCCATTGGCAGCCAAACACTGCCACACTTTGCACAAAAACGTGTTCTATTCCTCAATTTGCTATTCATTAAGAGATGTTCAAAAAATCATCAGCAAACTTTCAAAGTTCTTTCAGCAAAGTTAAGCAAAGTCATACTAAGTTAGCTGACAACTTCTAAAGTTTGCTGACGAATGTCTGAACATTTTGTAACAATTCCCATGTGAAAACCTTGCAACTTTCAGTATTAAACAGCTTACATGTGTATTGATCAAAGTGAAATGTTATGTGAGCATGGAACAAAGAAAAAATCTGACTCCCTGATGGGAATCTAACCCATGGCCTCCCAGATACCGGTTGGGCACTCTAACTAACTGAGCTACAGACACTTGTGGCAAGCTGGGCCATTTACTAGGTTCATAATTATGTGACATGGGTCCCGGCTGCAACTGCAGGCTCAGCAATGTTTGAAATCATGATATGTGTAATAGTAATGAGAGATGGTAGATTGTAGCTCAGGGTGAATAAATGAGGAAGTGATATTGAGAGCTTGAGAGCATGGGACAAAGATCATAGCATATAGCATCCCACACTAATTGAATTGCTTGGTTAATACCCCTTACATTATTATTTGCAAGCTTGTTTAGAGACATCATTGATAATTAGTAATACAATATTTATCCTTTATTCCCAACCTGATTTAACTCTTGAACAGATTTTTATGTATCACAGATCCTTCACTTAAAGTTATTTTCCTTCATGTGTCATGCACATTGCAGTTACGTTTCAACTCTTATCAAATTATTAAACTTCTCACTAAAGATAAATCTTTTTGAGAATCAGTAAATGAATGTCTTAACAACAAAAGTTCACAAGGGTTAGATTTGTTAGAAGTTAAAATGTTCACAAACAGCTTAATAGAGTCAACTTTGAGCACTACCAACTTAAAGTGTCATAAATATTCAATGCATAGCATCTCTCATGATCAAATCATAAATCTGTGTAACTATTTATAAGTTAAGACACTAGAGCATCTACATGGGACAATTAGCATTTCAAGAAATCAGTTTCATATAGAGACTACATCATCTGATTTTTCCATTTAAAGGGTAAATTTTATGATCAATGGAATGCAGGTTCTACACATCCAACTTTGTCATGCATGTCTGATTTCCTTGAAAATTTTTTCCAAATGAACTGAGATATGCCATGGTCTAGTGTTTAAATGCTGTGATATTGCTACAGGTTTTGAAACGTACCAAAATCAACTGAAGCAGAGAAATCAATAAAGCAAAAAGTTATCTCTGTCACTACAGTTGAGATAATAATCATAACTACTAGACGGTATAAAACAACAAGAAAACCAGCCTTTGTCTTACCGAAACAATGCAGATAACTTCAATTTAAACCAAAATTTACATGTCCATGTACTTGTAAGATGTTGATGCAGCTTTTTCAAAGCATGGATAAACCAACAACTATCACTGACAACCTTTGCAAACCAGTGTCAGTCAATATTTGAAACTTAAGACTGCTTCAAATGTTTAGTCAAGTAAACAGACAGAATGAGCTCAAGGTATGCGGACAATGTCATTTACATATAATTGCTTATATCATGCCTGACATTAATATTAAGGGTCTACATGTATGAAACAAAATGAATAACTCTTTCAAGGTGATATACCTTGTTTGACTTTCAAGCAAGAATTAGAGAATACATGGTCATTATAAATGGAATATTGGCCAGTTGGCATAAGTTAGAAAAACTTTATCCAGACAAAAAATATGGCAGCATAATCTTTAAGACAGGAAGGGCACAGTTGATTTTAAAACTGATAAGGAGCTGCATGGTTTAGCATGGGAGTTAGCTTTATATAGTCAAAATGAGAAAACAAACAAAACTATTAAAAATTTACACCAGCATTTAAACTCATAGCACAAATTGAAATGTTCACAAAGAAACCATTAATCTTTTGATACCCTAGTATGTACAATCTTGAGTTCAAAATACCATAAATTGAGTTAATTCTCCACTTCAACCTTCAAATTATGGTAATGCTAACCCAATTTGGTATAATTAGCATTTGACAAATTGATAGATACCTTAAATTTCCCACATGCATACCAAATGCTGTTGTTAAATTTATTAAATTTTTAGGAACAAAATTAAAGCTAATCATATTGAAAAAAAAAAACTTAAAGAAATGTTACCAATTTGTTTTAGGTTTTTTAAGATGACATTCAAATTCTGAGTTACATGTATTATTCAGGTTGAAATAAAACTTCCAGTTTCTAGGACATAAAATATTCAATTTATAATTATAATGCTCTACACTCAGTTTCCAAACTTAGCACAATCCCATAGGCCATTTTCAAAAATACCATTAGTAATACTCTTTGTTGTCCCTCAAAAATTTTGCATAAGCAAAGAGTATTATGGTATTTTTGAAAATGGCCTATTCAAAGTAAGGTATGTCCCAGAATGGGTAAATATTTTTTTTTTTTTGTGGTTATGTTTTTATATTCCTGCCTGGTTCTCAAAAAAGTTGTTTGGACTTTCATTAAAGAATAATTTGATTTGTACCTTTAAATCTTGGAATCCAATTAAAACCACTAGCCAGGTCACTGATTGAATTTATTTAACAATTATTCGCCGAAGGCGAAGTGATTATTGTTGAATAATCCCCAAGACGAAGTCGAGGGGATTATTCAACAATAATCACTGAGCCTGAGGCGAATAATTGTTTTAATATAATTTTTAGAGGTGATCATCAAGAACTTAAAAAAAAAAACGATAGCAAACAAGAAAACAGCAAACACAAGTGTTTGCTTGCATACGGTGTAAACCAGTTTAATTCATCGATTGCAATCAGAATTTATTTAGTTTAAGCAATAAAACGGAACAAAACAAACACTATGAGAAAGATAGATGTCCAGTACCTTTGTATGATTGTTGATGACTTCTAAGCAAATGTGCGAACCCTCTCGAAAATGAGTAGCTTCGGTGAGAAGAGAACTAAATAATGTTTGCTCAATCGATTTGACTGAGTTTCTCATCGATCGCCAAAACCGCCGTGTTTACGATCATTTCTAATGCCTTGAGAACCATCTCTTGAAAATATTTTCGGTCCAAAAACCTTGGTAGTAAATGTGAAAAATACCCAATGTTTAAAATATCCAGAATTTGGACTGATTTCTTTCAAATCAAAGAAATTTTCATTCAGCAAAAGCGGCCATGTTTACTTGCCTGGATGTCAAAGGTGGCGTGGCTAAGTAACCAAGCCTTCAAAGCTATAATCACCTCGCGCGGGGTGAATATAGCCTCATAAGCTGAGCTTCTCGACCAATCAGAATGCTTCAATTCTTATAATCACCTCTGAAATTATACTAAAAGCTTTTAAACCCTGGTACAGTCAACCCTCTCTAAAAAGACACCTCTATAACATGTAAGACAGACACCTGGTGTTCAGGTACCCTCCCTGTCATTTCCAGTCATTTTAAGTAACTAAACTCCCTATAAAACAGACAGTCTCTAAGACAGACAGTTGGAGCTGGTCTGGACTGTCTCTGTTTTAGACAGAGTTGACTGTATCACAAAGTGGCAAGAGTCTGGAAAATGTGTTTATTGCAACTGGGTTTTTTTAACTTGTGGTTCTTTTCTCATACATTTTCCTGTTAATAACTTCCACCAGGGCTAAAGAATACCAATCCTTTAAACCAGGACATTTTTGCAAAGGGTTTATTATATCAGGGTTCCACTATATTCTAAAACATTCCATTGCAAATCACAAATTACACAACGATTTTCTTTCTCTTTTCCAATACTAACCAAAACCTCCAGAATTTTGTTAACACCTTGCTCTTAACCTTCCGTCACACAGTCAAAACTTACGTAAATAAGGTTTGATGTAAAAACATAGCTTACCCCTTTATATTGGTACAAAGTAAGGTCTATTTGCTTAATGATATTTGCCGTGCTCCTGAATTATAATTAAAAATAACATCTGCACTAAAAAGGAATTCAGTTTGCCCCAGTGTACATTGTATTTTGATTGTTAACACAGTTTAACCCATGCTGCTAAAAGGTAAAAGTTTAGTTAACATTATATTATAGACTGAAGTGTATTTGGTTGATTAAAAAATGGTCGCAAAAACAAGAGATGTCATTTAATTGCTTGTAAAGTTTTGGTACGTTATTTATTCAAATGCTTCAACAATATTTGTAGTATAAATAGTTTAATTTATCAACTGATGACTTAAAAAAGATGTTTCAAACACCCCAGGGTGGGAAACATTTTTATAAGCTTTCTATGATTGCTATTTGCATTGCATAGCTATCTTTGTGGTGAAAAAAATTGTCAAAGCAGATAAGGATTTGAAGAGATAGGTGTAAATTTGCATCATTTTACTTTTTTTGGTGTTATTTTTCCGACGGGCATAATAACATCAATGTTGTCAACTGTTTGCAACTCGCATGTTCATGACATTATTCTGAATCTAATTGAATAACTAGCTGTGGTTATAAACAACTTCTTTTTGGTGGGTCTTGCAATACAACCCATCAAGCCAAGATCGTCAAAAAAATTTCTCTTCTGCAAAAGTTGCCACGCATACCAAACTTGCATTTACGCTGGATAAAATTCATTTTGATATGTCAAATGAAAGCAATTATATGTTACTGTTTGCTTTTCATCACTGAGGGTGGATTAACAAAAATTCTACATTCCTTTATTAAGTAGCAGCTAGTAGCTTTACTCAAAAGCACGTATGCAACAAGCTGTCTTTATATAATTCCCATGAAGTTGATCCCTACATGAGCTCAGTTGGAAACGTACACGTAGCAAAACTGTTCATGAAATTGTAAATTATACCAAAGTCTGAAAAGCGATATGTCAGGTATCTTTGAGTGATGGTTTCAAGTACAAGAATCCACACAAACTAATGCGGACAACACACAAACATTTACACACAAAAGAATCGCCAAAAAATTAACGAGTTCTACCTCACAAGGTGGTTTTCCGGCGATCTATTGAACTGCTCCAACGTGAGCACCGTTTTAAAATTCATCTCAGCAAGGAGCCACTACTAAGAACACAAAGATGAAATGCACCCTCTTGGAAAGTGCTGGAAAGTGGGATGAACTTGTAGTAATAAAATTTACATAAACAGCGCCGACACATCAGATATCTTAGTGAGGTGCTCAAGCATAAAACCGCAAAGTTTGGGATCCCAAGATATGGCACGATTTTAAAGCAAAAATCTCGAGTTTGGTTTATAGCGAGAACAATTATTTCGACGATACGTTAGTTTTCCAACCAACGTGAAGACCCACAGAGAACGATTTACAATTAAAAAAAATACACCTAACTGTAGAATGAGCTTGGTTGACCAATACTAGCCATAATGACATTTAAACATTTTGTTCTTCTAATAAGAACAGCTGATAGCCGATAGCGAATGCTGTAGCTCCAAATGGGCCATTTCCCCTTCGAAGGCGTGATCTTGAAAGTGCTAACGAACTACAATCTGCGAGCGCAATTATCTTTTGTCTTCCGTTCAAAACCTGAAAACGCATTTACGAAATGAAAAGTTTGATTATAATCTTTCAGTGGAGACGAAGCAGTGAGGATTAAAATAAAACCGGACGTTCAATGCGAGAATTGCGTGATTTATCAACGAGTTGTATTGCATCTTGTAAATCAGCTTAAATATGTATGGCTGATATAACTTTCTAAATTTAACCGACCTTTTAGGCAAACAATGGCACCTCTTTTAGGTGAAACCGATCGTGATTTTGTGAGCACATTTATTACATTATCATACGTACAGTCGAGTTCCTAGTGCATTCACGGGAATAAACAAACGTTTATTGGTGTCCAAGGTAGAAAAGGAAGATTTTATGAAGTAGGAAGGTTCTCTAACATAAGCACGTTCATTGATTGTCGTGATTAGACGCGTGGCTCTCCGACGTGATACGCACGGTGGCGCTCGTGTAAATTTCAGCTACAAACTACACGAAAAGAACCGTTCAAATACAATGCTATTTAGCTGCTTTACAGCGGAAACAAACCTCAAACAAACAACAAGAGAATGAAATTCAATAAGCTTTATAACGTTGCACACGGTGGTTTATGGTTTACGCTAAATGCCCAGCGACCGTGTTGGCGTTTATTTGCAATGACTGAATTCTGCGTGGAATAACAAAGTAGTTCATACCGCTAATAGCACAGCAAATGAACCAAACCACGTGTTGAGAAGCAGCGCGATTTTACGTTCGTAGAATCACGCCAACTTCTCGTTAATTCCATGCAGAATCCAGGCAAACAAGAAGCCCGGTATTCGCTAAACACTTCACATTCTCACCTTCCATAAGATTTAGCGAATGTCCATCCATTTTCCCGTGAGAAGCGTGGCTCAAACCGTGACCTAACCACTGCCTTATCACGTCTTGATGTCAATCTTTTGTTGTGGAGAAAATAACCCCAAATCAACTGTTCCGGTTTGATCGCCACTCACAGGATACGATAAAATAATCTTCAACTGCCAAAACACTTGAAGGAAATTGTGGTTGCGTGACGTCACAAGCCTCTTTACGATGCCGTTGTGTCCATCTTCCCGCCTTTCTTTGTATGCAAATTATTTTATTTTTACTTCTTTTATTTTATTTTGAGGCATTGTTCGCTTAAAAAAAGGTCCTCTTCGTTAAAATTAATTAATTTCAAGATAATTTAGTTCAAAAGAGAAGGACGGCTGACGCGTGGTGTAACAAAGAAAAATACAAAGCAGCGTTTTCATTATAAACTGGATTAGAAAAAACAAAATGTTATCTTTTTGTTATTTGCAATTTCCTATGTTTTTTAACGTTTCCTGTTTAATAGTGTACTGTGAAACCACGAAAAAGGTGGACTCTTTTATAGCTCAGATGAATTCAAAGAATTGAACACAGATCATAACCGTATGTTCCAAAGATTCAGCGAGCTAATCACAGATATGGTGTTTTGTTACTACAATTAAGAATATCAAATCAGCAAAAAGATGCGAAAGTTGGCATATGCGACACCATTTCATGTACATATTTTTCCATCAGTAAGCAAAAGTTTGTCATCTTAATTGCACTTATTTTAAAAATTGCTTTTATTTTTACGTGTGAAACACAAAATTTTTGTTTTACATTTTAAAGAGCTTATGCTAAATTTTACTTAATTCTTTTAAAATTCGTTACAAAGTCCAAACGAACAGCTAATCAGCTTTAATTTCATAGATGTCGAAAGTTTACGCCGACATATTAAATATTCTTCCGACCACATGTCATTTTTTGTCAAAACTAGTAGGTGGTCTGTGCATGTTTATAAGTGTCGACGGCCATAACAAGATGTTTGTGCGATACCGCGAGTTTTACTGTGTGCTAATGAAGTTAGCGTTTGGGGGCAAACCATTTCGGACTGAAACTACGAAAATAGACCTACATTCTTCGAGAAAATTCCTCCATTCCAAAATCCCAACAAAGAAACAGCCGACGCAAATTAAACTGGAGTTAATTAGGCTTATTTTGTTTAATTGTAAACCTGGGGGACTTGATTCCTATCTAGGCTAAACAAGTTCCTATGGTTGTGCCACCCAAAATGCTGTGCTTTTCAAGCTGTTTTAGTCATTGTCAAACATGTGTGTGAAATAAGGTTCAGTGATTATGCTTATAATAACATTTGGTCTGAAGTAGATATATTGAAGACAGTACGCGCTTTCTCTGTCTTGATGATTATCAAGTTGAAAAAAGAAAGTAAAGTAACCAGAAAATCTATCGGATTTAAAAAAAAACATTAAAGAAACCACTGATAGTTTGAAATAATACAGATTTGAAAAGGTTACGCAACAAATGCAACTATTTTTAGAGGTCTGTTCTATAAACAGGAACATAGAATAAATCGTTTCGTGTGAACAGGGGTATAGGGCTAAATGGTTTCGACTCGACCCCCGGCGAAAGCTTCCCATCATTCACGGAGACCCAGGGACGTTAGTCGGCCGGTGCGCACGGGTCGAAGTGAAAAACTCGGCAAAAATCGTGCTAGTGGAATTGAAAGGCGTGGTGATTAGCCTCTCGTTGTAGTACGTTCTTGGGCAAAATGGGAGCAAGATGCCTTACTCTCCAGTACATCTCTTCACCCACGCACCCAGCAGTACGAATGGGTACCGGCAAATTAACAGTGGAAGGGGACGGGCGAACCCGGGAGAAAAGGGGCGGGAAGCGGGAGAAGGGAGGATGGGAAGCGGGATTCCTACGGTGGCGGGAACGGGGAGAAAACGAGTACAATTTCGCAACATTTCGTTATATTCGCAATAGACATGGGACAAAGAGGACAGAACGGCTGCGGAAAGGAACGGGAGGCGGGAGGATCAAATCCCCCTATCCCCTCTCCCCTCTCCACTTATCAGGTCATCCTGACACAAACGCTGGGTGGAAGGGGGGGGGGGGGAGTCCTTGCAATGGACTAGCATCCCATCCTGGGGAGCCCGAGTAGCAATACAACAAAAAGCTCTCAAAATTTAATGTTCTGGTTCTTTCTATCTATGGAATAGGAACGCTCTTTACCTTAGCAGCCTGCGGGCATTTCCTAAATACGCATAAATAGTAATTCCAGTATATCTTTCCAATCAATACAGTTACACGTTTACTTTCTTTTCAAACAAAGACACTTTTATTACGTCCTCAAACGATTTATATTTTTGTTTTCACTTATTTAGCATTGAATTTTTTTTAGCAACCAGTTTAGTTTTTCTTTTTTCCATTATCAAAAGCTCTATGCAGAAATAACGTCGACAAGAGGAAGACTATTCGTTATTAAGGGAAAAGTCCTTTAAAATTGACATTTGTCAGTTCCTAGCTGAAAAAAGTGTGATATATCGCCAATGAAATGTCGAATATTAAGCTTTCCTTTTTTATCCTGAAAGCCATAATGTTGTTTTCCAGTCAAGCACTTTTGTCAAACGTTGCCAGTATTTTCATTGCCGTTGTTTATACTGTTTATACGTTCAAATGCCCATATCAATAATTTACTCTTGCTTCTTTGTTTTACTTATTGTCTGCCAGCCATCAGTCTGTACACTTATTTTCTCTGCTAGATCGTTCACCACTTGAACAACTCGACGCTGGAAGCATTGTGTGACAACCCAATGGTGTCATCTTGTGTAAAAACCCGATGTAAAACCGCGCGGCACAACCCCTAAAATGTCACGCAACACCATTGAAGCAGTACTCTGTGACCTCTTCTCTGTAAAACACTTGTTAAACACGTTGCAAGAAGATCAGTGAAGAGCTGGGAACAGATTGTCTTGAAGGAAGACTTCTTCAAACAAATCATCACATTTCAGTAGCCGTGTACTGCCAATTAAGAGCTGAAACAAAAATAAAAGAAAATTAGGAATATGAATGTAACTCTCGGGGCGGAGGATTTGTTCTGTTACTGAAGTAATGGCCACTTATTAACAATTCCTTAGATCTAGGTGTGCCCTAACTGGAGATTATCGATGCAATGCTTGTGCATGGATGGGACCAGAGTTTACAGTGCCACCTTAAACAAGATTAGGGCACTGCACCTCCCTCTAAAAGGCATGCCAGTTGTTTCACAGCAGCCTTCCTGGCTATCTGTCAGAAGAATTAGAGCGCATCCAGAGGCGTGCAGTGCGTATAATTTTCCCAAATCCAGGATACAGAAAGGCATTAGAAGAGGCCGGTATCCCCACCCTAGCTGGTAGGCGTGATTGGCTTTCTAAGAGTCTATTTAATGACATTGCCACTTCAAAAAACCACAAACTAGTCAATCTGCTGCCTGAAAGACCAACCAACAGCCACCAACTTCGGATCAAGAGAGTGTTCAACACGCCTGTTTGTAAAACGGACCGTTTTAAAAATTCTTTTATTATAGACAATAGTTTAAATTACATTGTATAGATCGTCTTTAATAGTTTTTAATATATTTTAATGTAAATAGCTTTTAATATTTTTTTAACTCTTGTAATATATATAGTTTTTATTCATTTACACGTAATTCAGTCTAAGGACTGCCAAGTGTAAAAGTTTTTTAATAATAAACGATATTTCTTCTTCTTCTTCTTGTCGTGCTGGACTCCAGATCGCGGGGTCTGGGATCTAGCTCTGGCCGGGATTACTGTGTTGTGTTGTTGGGCAAGATACAAAGTGCCTCTCTCCACCCAGGTGTATAAATGGGTACCGGCGAAATAATGCTGAGGAGGGGAACCCTACTATGAATTATCATCCCATCTGGGGAGGGAGGGTAGAAATACAGTACTTCTAGCCGCTTAATGCTGCGGAAACTGGGGATAATCTCGGGCGGTCCGGCCTGATGGGCCACTAGGCCCGAAGTCTAAACATGGTCACATCGTTACTGACCTGTGTGTTAGGATGGTACGCAGCAAGCGCTTCCCTTATTTGGTGAACTTCAGAACACGTGATTCCTCCGACAATGAACAGCACCAACAATGGATGGTCATTAGGACGAGGCTTGCTCACATTCATGAATAAACTGAATCAACAATAAAACAGAGTGAGGTCAGTTCACGACCTTCGCACAACGTTGCACACTTTGTGTTGATCTTTTTCTAAGTGAACCCTACCTAAATCCCGTTTTGATGAGATCCTTTAGTCCGTGTGACTTGAATTCAATGTCTGGGAGCTCAGGTGATTCAGGGCTAAATACGCCGTCTATGATCTGTAAAAGGATAGAATCATAAAAAACACACAAATAGTTTAGTTTTTCAGAACACAAAGCAGTCTAATAAGTGGTCTTTACAGTCAAACCGGATGTTCTTTTGATGGGAACTTTGCAATGTTGCGGCGCAATGTTCCAATATTGATTGACAGTTTGCTCGTCGCAACTTGCAACTTTCAATTTCAATTTGCTCGAGCAAAGTTGCCAAGTTCCGGTTTTCATTTTGCCGTATAAAACGAGGTTGTACCACCTTTGTTGGAAAGAAACAGAAAATAATTGCCCCTTATTCAACTGTTTATCAAGAGAATGCGAGAAATAAGCGACAGGCTTAGTTTACATTGCTAAGTAAGGAATTACGCTTCAAAATTACAAACGTAAGCCGTAACTTGCGGAGCAAATTTGAATTTTTAAGCGCAATTTCAAGTTTGGCGATTTCAACTACACCTGTCGCTAATTTATCGCAGTCTGTTGATAAGCAGTTGACCATAGGACAATTATTTCATTCTTCTCTGAGACAGAGGTGGAATTATGATGTTTCATACGGGAAAAATGAAAACCGGAACTTGGCAAATTGCTCGAGCAAATTTGAATTGAAAGTTGCAAGTTGCGACGAGCAAACTGTCAATCAATATTGGAACATTGCGCCGCAACATTGCAAAGTTCCCATCAAAAGAACATCCGGTTTGACTGTTAACACAAACCTGTTTGACGAGTGGTTGATACTGGGCTGGTTTTAATGCCGTCCCCGTCTGAAATACATTTCTGCAGACAAAACAGAATGAAAGCAACTTCATTTTGGGGTTTTCGTTTTAGTTGAGAGTGGAATGCTGACAAATATAAAAGCCCGTGAAATGACCACTTATTCAATTCAAATTAAGAAAATCAAGCTTTTCTTTGACATTTGTAAGAACGTTCCTGAAAGCGCATCACGTAACAATATTAGACATAAATTACACATATGTATGCGGAATTTTAGATCTGAACATGTCAATGTTTACTGCTAGAACATTGTTAATTTAACTCCACATTAATACTAGTATTTCTACTTTTAATGTACCTGAACATTTGAAGTTCCTCCCTTGCCAAGCTAACTCCTCGCACTTTCTCGAACGCATCTGAAATTCGGCTTCTTACGGTCTTCTCCGAAAGTTCTGACCCTAAGAAATAGAAATAAAACTTATCTGAGAGTTACAAGGAGTGGCCACGTCCCAGAAACACATGGTAAGAATAGAATATTCTAGCTGTGGTCAACGGCCAATATTTGTTCGTTCTATGATGCGAAGGGCTAGCATTCCATTGACAGGGTTATTTGACCATTTTCTTGGAAATTTTCAAAACATGGCTTGATTTTTGGTACGTCTTGACTTTATTCTTTGCAAAAAAAAAAAACACTGCCTAATTGGTTTAATTTATTTTGCACGATCAAGATCATTGTCCATGACTTTCCAAAGCCCATGCCTAAATTCCATGACCTTCAAGGGCTGAAAAGTAAAATTCTAAAATTGCATGACTTTCTAAGTTTTTCATGACTCGTACGAACCCTGATTTATTTGAGGGGAAGAAACAGTCCTCCCTGTCCCTCCCCCGGGGGGGGGGGGGGCTCCTATATGAAACGGACGGGGATGCTCGTCGGAAATTTTGAAAAGAACCCCTAAAAGAGACCAATCTGGGTGTGGCTAAAGCTTTTCTTGACCCCTAAAAGATACCAAAAAACTAAGAATATATAATTAGTATATTTCTTCGTGTGTAACCCTAAACGAGACCATTATGGCTAAAAATATTGGCATTTTGCCCGGAACACCCTTACAGTGCGACGCGCCTTACCGTGGCCACCCAACAAACATTTTTACAAGTGTTCTCTCGCAATATTATTATTTGTTTGACGAACACGTCTCCTTACAAAGTTGAATACGGTCCAATAGATACTTATTACATCGCATTTATCAACAAAGCGCAGTGAAAACGTAAAATATTACAAGATGGCACTTGTAAAAACGTTTGTTGGGTGGCCACGGTAAGGCGCGTCGCACTGTAAGTAGCGAGACCAAAAATCCAAAATTTACACCCCTAAGCGAGACGACGAGCATCCCCGTCACTTTCATATGCGAGTCCCCCCCCCCCCCCCGGGGTCCCTCCATGCTACAGAAACGGGGATAAACTCTTTAAGCGTGGTCCACTTTGGCCCGACTTTTGGTAGACTTTGCCGTACTTAAGGTTGTTACTGACCTAGAAACTTCTCACAGGTGCATTTGAGCTCTCCGCTGAGTATGCTGTTCACTAACATGTTCTGTGAAGAATATTAAAGAAAGCAGTACAGACAGTGAAGATTAGTCAAAACTGTAAAGTTTTGCACGCATTCTGCTGAAATGGGTTGCACTGAGTCCCGGGGGGGGGGGGTACTGCCATAAATTTCGGATAGGGGTGTGCCGCCAAGGTTCTTTTCAGAAAAAGCGAAAATTGATACCCTTTTTAAGGCCCAAAACCGAAAAATGACAACCTATTCAAAAGGAGGAGAAGCGTTCCGTGATCAAATAACGGCTAACCGCGCACGGCAAGACACAAATCTTTATAAAATCGCTTTACTAATACCTGAACAGAAAATTCAGTTTTAAGAAACCTTTTTTTTTTCGTTTAGCTAGGCGTTTATTTTAGCTAATAGAATTTAGGTACCCTATCTAAGGATCAAACCGGGAACACATTGCCAAAAGGAGCAAAAATGATACCCTATAAGTATTTAAGGACTGAGAACCTCAAAAACCATACCCTATCGGGCGGCACATACCTATTTAGGCCAAAAACAGTTTGGATGCAGGGGACCACGCAACGAAGAAAAAAACTGCTTGGCTTGCTGCTGCCGGATCTCTTGTTCAAGAAATGCTCGTACCAGACGTCACTCTAAGTGCTTATAAAACCAAATTGATTGCAAGGCTGGTACAACGGCAGGAGGGCAATAAATCTTGCCCTCCTGCCGTTGTACCAGCCTTGTAATCAATTTGGTTTTATATAGGCCACATATGGGAGTACCCCCCCCCCCCCCGGGCACTAAGTGAAGTACTAGTACTCAACTAGTGTCCCACATTCGAACATAACAACCTGTGTAACAATCCAAGAAAAATTGCTATGACTATGACAGACTGGAGGGGTAATCCGTATGTAACACCATAGGGACCTTTAGAACGGAGTACAAGTAAGAGTAAGATTTTTGAGTTTCAATCCAGTTACGTTCCTGGAACCCTTAACTCCGCCCAGTTGCTGACCATGCAGTTGAAAGGGAGACTGTCGGAACGAGATTGGTGTGTAATGCGATTTTTGAAAGCATAGGCACTAGGTATAAAAAGTTATACTCGTACTCAATCTCGTACTCGTACCCCGAACTGAAGGTTCCTACTGTAAAATCATGCAACACCATGCAACACCTTCTTCATACACCGTAACACCCCGTAACACCTTGCAAATCCCTGTAACAACCAACGGAAAATTTCCCAAAATTTTGATAATTGGATTTGGATATAGAATAACTAGAGACTGATTACTCCTCGAGATCTGACAACTCCAAAATTGTCACAAACGTACTTTGATCTGCTCCTCTTCCATGGGCGAGTTAAAACAGTCTTGTCCACCAGTCATCGAGTATAGGAATACCAGCATTAAGAGAATATCCTCTACAGCCACGAATCTGCAGGAACATTTTCAAAAAATAAACATATATCTTTTAACAGCTGCTACTTCTACTGAATAAAAACAGTATGACAAACAGTGCCTAAATGTGCGTACACTGCATGCACAGTAAATTTTATACTATGCTGGCAAGATTAATATGGTTGTTTAATAGCCCTATGTTGTGTTTGGCAGAGACTCCTTCTTGGGTCTTGTCAGAATGTCACAGCTAGCGAGCACTCAGGCAGGTTGTAAACTGCACATAGCCCCCCGCCCCTCCCTTTCATATAGAAGAGCCCCATTGCCACTACCTCACTAGCTTCAGCTTCACGCACGCTCTGCCATGTGAAAGAGTTTGCTTGTGGTTCCAACTAAAGACATATAACTTATCATAATAATAAGCAAATGTGTGAAGCGTATGGGAAAAGGCTGGAAAACATGAATGGAGCATGTGCTGTAATGGTCTAGTTCTGTCCCTCTCTCTCTGTCACGCAATGCTACGCTCTCGGGTTCACAGCGGTCAAACGCAAAAATTGACGTCACATCCGGTCTTTGCCGCCTCGAACGTTTGACACGAAAGTGGGCAAACTTTTGCAAGAAATTGTTAAAGAAATAGTATGGTGAAAGAACAGTTCAAGCTGGGACACTCAGTGGAGATGAATAATCAAATTTCCAATCCATAAGCGGCGTATAAACCTTAACTTTCCAGGGACGGCGTTAACTTTTGGCTTTAAAGCAAAAGTTTACGGAAAACTTAAGAGTTTGTATGGAAAATTTTGGCGGCAATTACACATGAACTGTGCACGCGCGCTGCGTTTGACCGCTGTGTGGCTCTCGGGAGGGTACCGTTGCGTGACAGAGCAAGCCCGAACTGGATTGTTGCAGTAAGAAACATACTAGTAGCTGGTTGAAGAATAAATAAGTTAGATACCAACCTCTGTTGATTATCAGACTGTAAAGCAGTTATCAGCTCTGATAAAGCACTCTGTGTACCATGCTCTCCAATTTGAAGAATTAAACCCTAGATTAAACCGTGGACATTAAAATCACAGAGATACTGTCAAGCTTACTAGTAATTCAAAGTTGGTTGCCAGTTTTTTTGGTATTATTTTGTTCTGTTTTGATTTTTTTAACGAAAATATATAACCGCCAACTATGAAAATATAACTTGGTTCAGCTGACAATGAAGGCAGAGGCCTGTTGGAAACTATGTATCTAATCACAGAAGCCAGTGGCCTGCATGCAGGAAACACCTATCATGCTTTGCTTTATGTATAACACGCCCTTTTCTGTATGAGTTAAGGGAAATAGGAGACATCTGCAGGCAGGTTGAGAAGCCACATTACAAATCTTGACTGCAAATCTGGACTTCTAGTCAGTGAAATAAATGAGGTGGTTGTTTTTTGTCATACTCACTTTCTCTACAGCTTGTAAGTGTTCCATATGTGACATATTTTCATTTTTTAATGCTGTTATTGCTGCTCTGACCAACTGTAGTAGTGCACCATGTCTTTGTAAAGACTTTGGTTGGTCCCTAAAAGAACAAGAAAATCGCCCAAAAAAATTGCAGCTACAGTTCAACCCCAGACAGACTCTAGGACACATCTTACAAGTTGGTACAACATTCACACACAAAACCTTATAAATATATGACATGCATTTTTATCAGTTCACAGTGTAGCAGGGTTGTCACAAAGCTCTGACCTAGGTGGCTTTATTGTTGATGGAGTGGAAATCAGGGCCCAGGGGGGGTACTCCGGCCTGTAAATGACGGGGATGATCGAATGGAGGCAAAACTCAGGACCCAAAAAAATCCCTTAGTCTTCCGACATTACCCAAAAAAATCCCTGGACCAAAAATAACCCCCCAAAAAATCCCTTGTCAAATTACCCCTAAATTGCTAGGAGGGGCAATAATATAACACAAAGAAAATCATAAAAAATTGAACGCTGTTGTGTGTTTATTCATCATACCATAAATATGCCAAGGCCCCGTCAAGGCACTTTAGTTCGTTTTTAATACCCAAAAAAATCCCCTATTTTAATCAAGTCACCCAAAAAAATCCTTGCCAAATTCTCCAACCCAAAAAAATCCCCGAATCGAAAATTTCAAACCCAAAAAAATCCTTCGATCATCCCTGTCATTTACAAGCCGGAGTACCCCCCCCCCCCCTGGGAATCAGGGAGTGGGAGGGGTATGGGAGGAGGGAGAACAAAGGGCAGGAAGCAGGATTCCCAAGGTGCCAGGAACTGGAAGAAATTCGGAAAAATTCTGCAACATTTTGTAATATTTTGCCATACATGTAGAATTAGCACAAAGAGGCAAGAAACACAGACCGAGGGAAGGGCAGGAACCGAGAGAAACAAGTTACAAGTTTCAACCCCTTATGAGTTTCTGCTCACATGCATATAAGCATACCTGAAATGTTCAGTCATGACTTTGAGCTGTTCTGTTGTTACTTTACTCTGCACAACTTTGCTCTTTTGTATCAGTGATTCTTTGGACAATGCTTCTTGCAACTGCCTTGAGAGGTCCACTAGACTCTCCTTGGAAGGAAATGTTCAATGCAAAGAACCAGGTATTTAGCTACTTTCGAAAAAAAAACTCTGATGCTTGTAAACATAACTTTTGGATAGGAAAAAAACATGATGCAACTGTTTCAGAAACCATGATAGCTTTTGCACCTGGTCACATAACTGGTCATCTGTTTCGAACTTGGTTCTACAGTCGACTCCCGATAACTCGAACCTTCAAGGGAAATTGAAAATGTTTCGAGTTATCGGGAGTTCGAATTATCAGGAGTTGAAAACAAATTACCGCAAATAAGGTAAAAAGGGTGTTTACTGAACAGATTCTATTCATAGATCTAGAACAGTGTAGGCTAGTGTACATTTAAAAAAAATAATAATTAGAGTATAGATAATCCGAAAGAGAAAGGAACAACATATTTCTTAATCACTTGCAGGTATACATCAGAACGTCATTCCACAAACGAACTGAACGTCTGTAGCACGTCAATGTCGTATCACAGTTCGTGTTTTGAGGGGCGTTCTTACCAGTGTATGTTTTAATTTCAAAATAATTTCAACGTTTTAGTCTACAGCACGCTGTTTGTTTTGACTTGTCATGTATTGACAGACATGGTTCGAGTTATCGAGGGTAAAATTATATAGAAAATGACCTGAAGGGAAACGAAAGTTGGTTCGAGTTAGCGGGAGATTCGAGTTACTGAGGGTTCGAGTTACCGAGGGTAAAATTACAGTAAATGTATAACGGAAATCCAGGGGAAATCGATTTTGGTTCGAGTTAGCACGAGGTTCGAGTTAGCGAGGGTTCGAGTTATCGGGAGTCGACTGTATAACATCAGTGAGAGTGAACATGACATGTCTTGGCAATTTTTTTTGTGTCAACAAAACAAAAAGTTAACTTTGTGTACCATTCACCTTTTGTCTCTTGGTAACCAAGGAACAGAGCAGAGCCTGGGTAGAAGGATCTCTTGGATGTGCCAGACAGCCAGGTGCCACAGTATGTGGAGTTGAACTGGAAGCCAAAAGAGACACACAAAAAAGTCAGCTCTCTACACTTGAAAGATTCCTTCAATTAAAATGTCATTTTGCAGACCTCCCAAGTCTCTAGGTCTCAATGGGGAACTCATGGTTTTAACCAACATCCTCCAGTAGGTCATGACATTCCCATGTGCAGCAAATTAGCACAATTTAGAGGCTAATCCAATATATAACATCTATTTTTAATGAATCTCCAGGTTTCAACAGGAAGCACCCCAGTTTGTATAAAAAAAAAACTATCCAGCCAAGATTTGAAGGTTTGCATAGGTTGGGAGTTCCATTTTACTGCATCACAAAAATGACAGTGAGATCCATTTAAGCTTTAAAAAGCTTCAACACAAACACAAAATATTATGGTACCATATTCTCCATATTCTCCATTCTCCAACAATGCGAATCAGCTGCGAACGTTGCAGGTTTCAAAGAGAACAACGCTATAGGCTACTGCTGCAGAGTTTATACGCAAATTGATTTTTCGAGAAATGGTCACTTAATTCGTCCTGGCGATAATCCTTAGACGTTTTCTAAGGTTGGATTTGAAAAATCGGTATCAACCTCCACAAAAAAACTGAACATCCGAAGCACGTCAAAGGCGTGGCACAGTTTGTGTTTTGAGGGGCGTTTCAGGGACGGCTCTGACTCGTGTATGTTTTTTATTTCAAAATAAATTCAACGTTTTGGACTACAGTACACTGTTTTGACTTGTCATGTATTGACAGGCATGGTTCGAGTTATCAAGGGTAAAATTATATAGAAAATGAGTTGAAGGGAAACGAAAATTGGTTCAAGTTAGCAGAAGGTTCAAGTTACCGAGGGGAAAATTACAGTAAATGTACAACAGAAATCCAGGGGAAATCGATTTTGGTTTGAGTTAGCGCGAAGTTTGAGTAAGTGAGGGTTCAAGTTATCGGGAGTCGACTGTATTCCATTTTCATTGATCAATAATTATTGCATGCTGCAAGAATTATTCTTGCAATTCTTGCAGCATGTTATCATTGGGATATTTACCTGCCATGAGAACAGAGTGGAGACATGTCTATTGCCACGTCACTGGAATGTTGTGGCAACCTTGGTAACAACTGAATGATCCTATCAGCTAGTGTGTCAAATGTGTGTCCTGATGGCCCCACAAGATCAAGTGTTCTGTCAATCAGAATGAGAGATCCTCGACTACTGGAGCTCTGGGGTAATTAAAAAAAACAGTGTTTACTGAATTATCAACAATAATTAGATTTAGTTTCTTTTTCATAAGGTTTGTGGAGGACCCTCCTGAAAACCACCCTTAGGTGATTGGAGGCCTCCTCTTAAAATATTATGTATTATTTATATTTTATTATTATTTTACATTAGCCTACTGATTAGTGCAACAGACTCTGGATCATAAAATCCAGGTACCATTGGGGTTACAGAAAATTGCTCATGGGAAAGGCACTTAACTCTCGCAGTATCTCTCTTCACTCAAGGGTAAAAGTTTAAACTCTAGCATGATAACTTGGTCAAATGCTGCATGGTGGTTGGGGGGGGGGGGGGAGGGGTACTTACAGACAAACAAGGAGAGTAGCTTCATGTCACAGAAAACAAAGTAGACATCACTGGGCCATTTGGCTCCTCTGAACCATTAATAAATGAAATGGCTAATGAATTGTTTTGAGCATGTTTATAGGCCTGGGACCACTTGTTCAAAGGATGAAAACGCTATCCACCAGATAAATCACTATCCAGCTGATTTAAGAGTTGGCAAAACAAACTATATCATCCACTGGATATAAATTTATCTATCTGATGAATAGCGTTATCTACCCTTTAAACAAATGGGACCACGGAAACAAGTACACTTGAAGCTGCATCCTGTAGTTTAATTTACCTTTCTTCTCATTCTCGCTGCTGGTAAGTTTGCTAATTCTGTAGCAATAACTTTGCTGATGTAACCCACACCATAACAATCCTCGCTCACTTCCATCAGTTCAAATAAACTGTTCAAACCAAATGCAAACATCTGAAACAATTAAAAACAGAATGCAAATCAGTTAGTCCTGTGTGTTAATTCAGTAGGAGGTCATTTTTTTACCAATGAACTACAAAGAATTTCCTAAAGTAACATTACGAATCGGCGCCCATTGAAACGTGTCGCCCGAGAAAAGTGGGGCACCCATGACGTTTTGCGGGCACCAAGCCTTGGAAACAAGACTGCAAAAGCGGCGACAGTTTCGGTTTCTTTAGATCCTGATGTAAGAAATTCCCAAAAGGGAGTTGAACGCTATGCCCCTGAGTCCTTAAGAGGAAAATGCCAAAGGAAGTGAAGGAATTAAGCATTGTTTGGAAGTGTTGGCAAGCTCTTTTTATCGAAGAGTTTATGCAAAACTTTGTAAGTAATATTCGAAACGTGTTGTAAACATTTGCCGCTATAATTTGCCGCTGTGTTATTTACTTTCATTTTATCGGGAAACTTTATTTAAACCGATTGAAAATCATTTTCACAAGAAAAATAACAAATGTTTAGAGAAAGGGCAATCGACAGGATGGAAATTTAACCGAGGAAAGGTACAAACAACAAATTTCTAATCGCTAAATTGTCTACTAGTGGCAACTGACAATTACATTTGCCTCCCGGGATTAACCACAAATTACCGTCCATTATTTCCGCTGTCTTAGCAAAAACAATGGTTGAGAAATCGACCTACACAGGGGATTACTTGATTGACAGTACGTTACGCATGCTCTGTGTTTAATTTTAAGCTAATTTGCATTTTCCCGTGCGACGCTTATCAATGGGCGCATTTCCGTAATGTGACCCTCATAGCTTTTAGATTTAGCACCCTCTAATCCTATCCTATCCTAGATACCTACCTTGATTTTAAGTTGTAAATTATGAGGAAGTGAAGACATCTCAAAGTCATTAAGGTTGTTGAACACTCTTTTGTCACCCTATTGAAAACCATGCTCAGATCAAGACATTATTACACAAAAATAAAAACAAAAATTAAACAAATGCTCAACATAAGTCTAATAAATGTTCCTCAGTCTTCACAGCAGAGAAGAATAACCTTGATGTGCGTTTACAATAATTTTTAATATGGCACTCTGTTTAGTACTCTAAAGACCATACCGTACTCCTGAGGAATTTTTGCAGCCTAGGTACATCTGATGGCAGAAGAGGAAAGAACGTTGAAAATACAGGAGTGATGAATAGTCCAGGACAAACAACAGCAGGAAACAACGGCAGGTGATGGACATCCACAGTAGCGTACTGTATAAAATAATCAAATGATAGAAAAGGTTTTTCCTTCAATTAACAAAACAAAGCCCTACATTACTTCTACTGGCCCTTATCTACATTCATAGAGTGACACTGTTTAAAGGGGCTACGTCACGCAATTTTAGGCAATTTTGCATGGCACTGACCAACTGGTCATAGAATTTAAAACTAAAATATCACAATAAGGGCTTAAAACTGTAGAAGAACTCGAAAGAAACACAGAAAGGCCAAAAGGGGGCATTGGATGGGCAAAATTTGCAAAGATTATAACGGATTGCATTCGGGTAAACTTGAAAAACGTTGGCCCAACTTTTTTTAAGTTTATCCCAATTTGTATGAAAGTGTCATTTACAATCCTCAAAAATCATCGTAGGTTGTTTGTTATGTGGCTGTGATTTTGCCAATAAAAGACTTTTGCTCTGCTAATTTGAAGTGTAGAGCTCTTAAATAACGAAAATATAAAATTACCCAAAATACCATGACATATATAGCCCCTTTAAGAAGTATCTCCAAAAATTGTATTTTCAAGTTTAGGAATTAATTTTGTTTGTGGCACATCAATTCCCCAAGTTAACTGTCACTTCATGACCATAATGGTCCAGTTGAGAAAAAATCTAGGAAACTAAGTGACAACCTATCTAGAACCCACATTTAAAAGAAAGTGAGGAAGGCCTAAAAGTAACTGGAGGAGGTTAAAAGAAAAGCAGGAGATAAGGACCACAGTGGAGCAAAATAGAACATTAAGCCTAGGATTAAAGTGAGTGGAGGAGAACTATAGATGCCCTATAAATTCACAGATTTAGTTCTGAATCAGTGGAGTCAACATAAAAACCTAAATATCAGTCTCATCCTCAGAGCCTGCAATCCTTTTGGTCAGCACCAAGAATCGCACCATCTGGCCAATTGAAAGGTCCATAATAATTATTCATGGACCTCCAGTCATTCTGGGAAGACTCGCAAGTTATTTTGCTTAATCTGGTTGGCTGACAATCAAACATTAGCACTCTGTACACGTTTCAAAAAATCAGACCCAGCTAGGATCCACATTCTTGATGCTGACCAAATCCAGACCTGACAGGGGACAAGAATAATTGTAAAATATAACCTATACTCACCATGTTCCCCATCCATTCTCTAAGTTTCTGTGATAATTCTCCAAATGGTGACACGTCTCCTACCTCTGAGTGCCTTGCAAAACTGTGGACATTTTCTGGCACAGTACAAAGGATTGTACAGTGTTGAAAATCACTACATTCTACAATGGTGTGAATTAAGTCCAGCGTTTCACTCTGAAGGAGTGTGCCAACAATAAAGACAGCCTTAGTTTCTGACTCATTTCCACCCTAGGAATAAGAAGATAAAACCAAACTAGCTATGCTTCAGATATTTGGCCTGTTTGCTATTTATAAAATATCTCCTTTTGGTAATAGGTGGTGGCTAGAATTCATTAGGTGTATAAGCTACTAAGGAAGTATGTAACCATTTTGTTTTAGTTTTTCACACATTCACCTGTGGTTATTTGTTGACAAGATTTACATATATAGGGCTTCAAAAGTCATTTCAGAGGGAGTGGTGTCGAATGGTTAATGCAAGACTTGGCGAGACAGCAAGACTGATATCTTTTCTGTGAGTCTGAATGGTTAATGGTTAATGCGAGACTTGGCAAGACTTGGCGAGACGGCGAGACTGATGTCTTTTCTGTGAGACAAATGGATTAAACATTCGGACTCACAGAAAACGTCAAATGGTTAATGGTTACCGGTAATGCAAGACTTGGCGAGACTGATATCTTTTCTGTGAGTCCGAATGGTTAATGGTTAATGCAAGACTTGGCTAAAATTTTGGGAGACACGCATTTTTTGAAGGACCATTCACCTCCCCTAGAGGGGGTTTCCTTTAGCACTTGTACGTAAAGAAAAATCGGTTCATTTCTGAGTGGGGCATCATGCCTGCACTTTGCTCCTTTTTTACAAGGAGTATTTTATAAAATGTATAGAAATACCCCCTGGGATATGGGTCGGGATGCCTAGCAGAATACTGAGCAAAAATATACTCAGGTTTACTGAAGTGTGGGCGCTAACTGATCTATTGTACTAAATAATTTTTTCATATATAATGTGACATTAAAGCAAGAAAAACAAAAGAAACTTCACAAATAGATATAATGAAAGACAAAAGAGGTTAAGCTTATTTAAGTCGTACAAGAAGTGTACAAGAATTGAAGCGCTTGAAAATTACGTGCTCCTACGCTGTTTTACAATAGGGGCCTATCAGTGGCATTTGCTTTCCCTAAACTCTTGAACTCCTCCAAGAAAAGCTCCCTTCTTATAAACTTATATTAATCATATTAGCTCTACTTAAAGCTTTATTCGGCTCATCAATAACAACTTAAACAAGCTCTTTGTGCATGCTGATAAATTATTGACTTACTCTTCCGGACGCAATGTCGCAGACATTCAGAGCTCCTGCATCTATCAAATCTTGAAGACTACCACACCAATGCATCCATTCAGCCGTCCTACTATCAAGATAGACCATCGCATTGTTGACAACAGTCAAAAGTTTTTGCCAGATTGTAGTGATTCCACGTTCAAGTGCGCCTTTGGCCGCCATGTTTACATCTTTTGTTACCCAGTCCCTTGCGCGGAACCAAACCACAGGAATTTGTTTTCAGTCCTCACTCGGTCTTGGGCGCGCAGTTAATACTGCTTTGTGTTTGACTAAGGCAAGGTTTAAAACAGAAATTGCTCGGTATAAAGTTGCCATGTTGCAGGACTGTTTCATGTTTAAGATGAAGATGTCAGGACTATTTGCTGATTTAATAGGAAGGATATGGAACACTCTGGGAACTCTACTAACAAATTTACAACGCGCTTAGCTTATTTTCCGGTTCTGACTGTGAAAAGAGCGCGCATTTTTTTTTCGCTCTTCCAGCTCACCGTACCATCTTCCTGCAGCTATCCCGATTTTGTGTCGTCACACCACATAACTGACTTAGTGAACACTCAGCGTGTACTCTTGAAAATCTTCACATCTGATTGTTCGCTGATTGTTCTTGATTTTTGGCTTAAAAAGCATAAAATTGTGGGCTTTGGACTACAATGCTTTACGGCGTTTTTTTTAAGCTAAATAAGACTAATCGCCCTTGGTTTGGGAGTGATAGAAAACTCGAGCTCGTAGTACTGACATGGAAGGTTTAGTGGTGGTCGGGTAGCATTTTCTAATTTTTGTGTTTTGCTGCAGCCGCAATGGCTGCAAGCAAAACACATTGAGAGCTGAAGTTTGTGCCGTAAGGTGTAAGTGCCGTAAGGTGTAAGTGCCGTAACAGAGGAGAAATCTGAACTACCGATGTCAATCAAATCCATGAACAAACAAAATCGAAACCAATGAACCGTAGCGCTGATCGCATTCGAAGTTACGGGCCAAAGTATTCGAACGCAAACCACGTTGGACACGTTGGAAAACAGAAAACCGATTTAAAAGTATATCGCATTGGGAAAGAAAACAAACTGTGGCGCGACCACTCCAGTTTTATGAGAAAATTATTCTGCAGTTTTCATCATTTACGAAAAGAGCGAAGACTTGGAACCTCGCCGAAGGTCATAAATATTTTCTCCAAAGGACCGGTTAGTGCACAGTTTGTAAACTTTCGCTTTGAAAATAAACTTACCGTCACCTTGTCTACACTGTCTACAGCATACTAGTACTGTATTAACTCTGAACTTCATATTTTAAAATAAAATGTATGAACGTGTAACTTGTCACGCAAAGACAGCTGGAAAGGAATATACCATGCTGGTAGGCTGCACCGCTAATTGTAGCTGTATTCGAGCTATATAAAAGACAGCTAGAAACGAATTAATACTAGTAACATCACAATGGGAAAGAAACTTATTCAGTGGTTCACACCGTCGAAAACAAAGAAATATTAAAGGAAGTTCTCATTCACCAGATTCACTGCATCAGATGCAACATTCGTCAGTTCGTGTTTAAATGCGTGGCGACCAGTTTGTTTACTAGTTATTAAAAAATAATACGGTCTTCATTTAATAAACAGTTCATCCTTAAATTTCAGCTTTTCTACGACTGACAGGTAGGTACTATAGTATAAGCCCCGCTAAAATAGCTGGAAAGGGAAAGTTTTTTGAAAAATGAATTTTTGACTGCCAGACGCGCTGGCGCCACATGTTTATTTTGTGAAGATTAATTAAACGCCGTGAAAAATAGAATTTGATGTCCAGCGAGCCACTGCATCTTCGGCTACGCAGTCCTCAGTGAATCCTCCAACTTCACAAATTTCTAAAACTTTAAGAAAACGAACTTTCGCAGAATCAAAAATTGGTCCTTATCGATCTTCCGATCTTGTTGTGAAGACACTGAAATTCGACGAGTGTTCATGCGTGAAGGGATGACTGACGAATGATAATAATTATTTGTAAACTTTCGCTTTCAAAATGAACTTTGCGTTACGTTCAACGCCGTCTTTCTGTTGTTGTACGCCGGTGCGCGTGCGATTATTTATAATTTCTGAATTTTGATCAGTAAAATTATCAGGATTGAATTAACACAAAGTGACTACAATATAGTGCAATTATTAACCTGCACACAAGTGACAGACAATAAAAGACGTTGGATTTCAATCTCGACTCACTTGTCTTTCATCAACATGTTCCCTAAGACTTTGCTCTAGCAGCAAAACACATGGACCCATTGGGGCCCTATTTTTATAATAGCAATGTCAGCAGCTTGTTGCTATTATGAAGAGCTACCCAAATTTGTTTTCGTTTTCTCGTCTGCCCATGACTTTTCTGTCTCGTCCCTCGTATTTCGCGCGGCATGTTTGCACCCCTTAAAATATGACCGAAAAAGCGCACACAACCTGCGCTCCCAAAAACAAACAAACAAAAAGCAGAGCACTTTTCAAAATAAATCATTTAATATTACTATGGAATAGAGTTATAAAACTTACACTTTGAAAAACGTAGAGAAATATATAAAATTGAATTAAAAAATATGAGCGTATAGTTCATTAAAGTTCAAAGTTTTAAATAAAATAAATATCTTACTGGCCACAGAAAAGGCCTAAAAAGTCAGTTTACTAAGAGTGTCTTTACACAATGATCTGTTGCTCAGATTTGACTTCAGTACAATTCACTGCAGATCTTGGTACTTTGCATCTGTTCACTCGTCGGCCATTGTTAGCATTCTCGATAAAGACAACATGAACAGAATCATCAAACTTGATTGTCTTGCCTTTTCTAGAAGGAACAGAAGGAACCTTGGCAACAATGTTATGTAACTCGTTTACAATGTGAAACAGATCGCCGTTTTTATAGCCGTATATTTTGTACCATTTCTGATTGATTTCTCTCAACTCCTCAGGGTTCATTCTCGGTCGTTTCGTTAGCCTTTCTTTTCTTTTCTCGCGATTTTTTTCGCGCCTTCTCTTCAACAATTCACAACCGACTTGTGTACTGCTAGCTGACTCATTATTCCACGGAAGCCTTGTGTTAAAATTGGCTTGCAAGACGCGCCGTTGAGCGGCTAGCTGGTTTCTGGCTTGCGTGATTCGGTGGACATAAAGAGGTGTGATATAAGATAGCGATGGTTCTGTACGGGGCTCGGTCTTTCTAGCGCTCCTAATCTTGGGCCATAGAGAACTCATGGTACCCACTACTAACAATAATGTCAGCGCCAAGAGACTTCCACATGTGGTGTACAATGATGGTAACAGGAAATCTGAAAACGAGACCCAAAACACGTCTTGTTATGGATTTCATACGAAGCAAAGAGATCATCAGTGGCGGATCTAGAGGAAAAGCCCTGGGGGCCCGGGCCTTTAGAACAAATAGAGGCCCGAAGAGCCAAGAAAAATTATTTTCGAGAGCGCCCCCCTCCCCGATTCTAGGGTCTGAAACAACCCCCCCCCCCCCCTTCATCTGAAAGTCTGGATCCGCCACTGATCCATCGTCGGAGACCCAGGGGCAGTTAGTGGGGGACGCGGGAGAAAGTCTATACGGGGGAAAAAAAAATCGGCGAAGAAAAGTCCCTTATAGACTTTCCCCCACCCCCACTTACTGCCTCTGGGTCTCCGAGGATGCCACTGATCATAACTATGAAAACAGTTATTGTAGGAATAATTAAGAGAAAACTGTGATAAAAAAAATTGGCAAAAGAAAATAGGCAGCTTGAGAAAATACTGTGGCGGAGCTGGTACGAAAAAACATTTCCCGCCGAATCTTTTTAGTCCACTTGCAAAAACAATTTCTATCCAATTAAAACCATTTTTCTTTATTTACTTACTTTTTGTTAAATCAAGAACATTTAAATAAGTTTTGCAAGGCGATTTCGAAGAGAAAACTAGACGCAAAGGGAAGGTAGTCAGTCAGTCAGTCAGTATAGTTGCTATAGCATCTTTATTGTAACTAGACCAATACCTCCCTTTGGAGTGTGGGGCACAATAAAGATTTACTGTTACTGTTACTGTTAGTCAGTCAGTCAGTCAGTCAGTCAGTCAATCTTTTTTGTGTCCTGTGGTACATAAGGCCTTAGTATTGGACGGAAGGACAATAGCATATTTGACCGTAAAGCCAAGAAAAATAATACATGTATAAAGAGGTAAGACGGATATCAAACTGAAAAGACGAAGAAAAGAGAAAAACACGAGCGGACGTAGGAGACAACTGGACTAGCCTGCGCGATAGACAACTGACCTCAATGGACAATTACAGTACCCCCACATTCCTTCAACATCGCTGACCACATTTTATTACACTTACTTACCATTGTGTGGCTTCAAGTGCGTTAAATACCAGGTATTAAGGCTGTCCACAGAGTTCCTGGACTTGGTGACCCACTGACCAGTGGGGCTCGCTGTCGTCAGCAAAACGAAGATCAAGATAATTGCACCTTTCATTGGACTTGACCTGGTGTGAAAAGGAAGCGCATGTTTGAAAAAATATCGCAGTTAAAGGCATAAAAACATGAATGCGCAATTTTGTTCCTTACCTCTAAAACAACAACACTGGCTGTCAAAGTGAAAACATTAACGCTATTATAACTGGCTCCTAAATCTGTTTTACGCGTTCTTTTATAACTTTTTTCGCGGACAAGAGTGAAACACGTCTGCTCTGTTTAAAAGCTTCTTCCAAATGAAGATTCACGCAATTGTTTTCCTTTATTGACGCATATTCTGCTTTATGACGTATTTTCGAACGTCTCGAGCTGTAAATGTACTGCGCGCGCATTGAAAAATTTACCACGCAGAAAATATCGCAAAACTCTTCAAGACTCTATGACGAAAAACCTAATACCTAGCTTGTTTTAAGTTCCCATCGGAGTAAATGAGGAGAGTTGAGATCAAGATTTTATTTTCTTCATCTTTGCGCGTTTTATGTCGAAGCGCGCGCGACTTGAAAAAGTTGCTCGCGCAGGAGCCCGCGAACACCCCACGGGATCAAAGTAAGGTCGATTTCAATCCGCTTTTCGGAAAAATGGAGCCCCCAGTCATTCCCCGGAAAGCCTCTCTCTGGGAGAAACAAAGACCGGACTCGAGAATGCGGCTGAAATCGAGCCTAAGGGGCAAGTGAAGTGAAGAAACTATTGTACATTATCAAGAGAGTATTTTCTCTTGACATTATACGTGTGTCGATGATTCCCCTAAAGGGTCTGAGAACTAATTTGCAGTTTCATGTTGCAGTCAGGTAGCAAGCTATCGACACGATGCGGTATAGCGATTGATATGTGTCAAGACGCCTTCGATAGAGCTGGTTAAAAATTTCTGGACATGGCATGGGACGATAATGGCTCATAATAAAAAGCACTTCTTTCAGATTAGAAATTATTCTTAAACTAGTAATACGTGACTCGCAGGGCCTCGCGAAGCTCTGGGTTGGGGAGGCGGGGGGGGGGGGGGGGGGGTGGTGTTATAAATAAGGAGTGGATTATTTGAAGTTGAACATTGTACATATTCAATTTTCCACATTAGGCAGGAAGATATATTTGTTAAAAATTAGTAACGGGCATGGCCGCGACACCCTCGTTCCCAGGGTCTACTCCGCTTTGAAGATGGCGGCTCTTTCAGGTTCGTAAAGAGGTATAAAGCGTTGGGAAGCGCAGGCTATTTTCAAAATCATCGACAAATTATTGGATAGTCGCATTTTGGACATTTATTTGAGGGCATTAAAAAAAAAGAAGAACGAACGGCAGGAGGATTCGAACCCTCCGCCCGCGCGCCCCTGATGGCGATGAAAGGTTTATAGCCTGAACTTTTTCAGGGAGTATTATGTGGAAATCAGTGTTATTTTAATCCGAAAAGAAAAACGATAAAAATGAAAGGCTCAGGATTCGAACCCACAAAAAAAAATAAGGAAAAAAAAAAAAAAAAAAAAACCCCTAGCCGGATTCGAACCCGCGCCCTCAGTCCCGAAGATCTGATTTCAAGTTCGACGCCTTACCATTATGCCACCAGCGCGCGGCGGCCGTGTGACGTCATTTCCGCCACACACCAAGCTCACAAATAAATAAATATATATATATGACCGTAAACTCCACACGAGATTTCATCCCGCCTGAGCCCTTTGAGGGACAAAATTATACACCCCGCTACGCTCGGCCTTCGGCCTCGCTTCGCGAGGAATAAGAAGCTTTCTCTGCTTATTTTAATTTCTGTCCATAATCTTTGGAAACATTAACTTCAGTGGTGTTGAATGAAGTTTACAAAATTCAAAACTGAGAAGAAAAAGGACTTTCCTTTCCATAATATGGAGTGCAAAAATCGCCACATGAAAGGTACTTCTAGCTTTTCCATTTGGAAGATTACGTCAGTTAACTACATATTCGACTCTGGCGGTGAATTGTACGTCTTTCACTGCCGTCAATCATAATTATGGCGACAGCCAACAAACTTTGAGAAAAACTCATTTTCCCCTCGCCCTCCCCTTTGAAAGCCTGTCGTGCAGGCTGATCAAAATCTGCCAATCACAACCGACACAGGAGACCATTTAAACTGGTTGGAGTGAACTTCTGTTTAATGAGAGGTCCGCTTAGTGATTGGCGGCAGCGAAAACATGACCGTTGTTTTGAGCGGAGAGCGCAGTAAGGTGGAGAAAGGAAAGTGGAAAAGGAGGGTAGACTAAGAAAACGAAAGGAAAGTTCTTCTCTACAGTCTTTCTATTTTTATTTCGAATGTTATGTCAGAAACCTTCAGCTCGGTTTTCCCGAGAATTTGAGAGCGTGGAACTTGTACAAACGCGGCGGGATCCACTGCAACGGTACATCCTTTCTCGTCCAAAGAGCCGCTTGTCCCTTTTAGCCATCAAAGCCTAAGCACTAGACACAAGTGGCTCTGAGAACACATGAATTGATTGGCTATTGGCTTAACGTTTCTAGCCAATTAAAGCAACCGTTTTAAATTCTCGCATAACTAAGGCATTGTATAACGGTTATTTGATTGGTTTCTCCTTTTGTTAAAATCCAGCCAATCAAATCATGTGTCCCCCAGAGTCACGTGTTTCTCGTGCACAGGCTAAGAAAGGAAAGCGTTTCTGGGGACGAGAATGGGGGAAATCAAGTGTCTGCGTTTACAGGTTCTTTCTTCTTCCCGTTCCCTGAAGAGAGAGACCCTGGGAACAAGGCTGGTGGAACGTTGGGAATAAAGGCCATTCTCGTCCCCATAGCCCTTTCGTTTCTCTTAGCCGGCTGAGCCTTGGCACGAGAAAACGAAGGGCTCTGGGGAGATAGGATTTTTTAAATAATTCGAATTTTTTTTGACTTGCTGTTCGGAACAAAGAATTCCTAAGCGGAAGTCAAAAACGTAACGACTCTCTCATACATCTTTTTGAAACATCATGACTGCATACATGAAGACCGGAAGTCCTAGAATCAAGGACTGGAAATCCTGTGTCCCCAGAGCCCTTCGTTTTCTCGTGCCAAGGCCCAGCCGGCTAAGAGGAATGAAATGGCTATGGGGACGAGAATGAATAAAGGCAACAAAAGGGACATGCGGTTCAGTGGAATCTTATCTAAGACAGATGTTGTAAAAACCAAGCATGTGTAGAATAAAATGACTCATCTGTAGTAAAACGCTGATTTATTTACGTTTGCAATGAGAATAGGATTCTAATTCCTTAGTTTGCTGTCACGCAACGTTATGAAAAGTTTGGTGAATCTTTTAGCGTGACACCCGACTGTTGGATCATGTAATTAGCAGCATAGTGCCCGCAGCGAACACAATCTTCAATTGATTTTCCTTGAGCAAGCTGACTGAGGAAACCTACAACAAAACAGAGAGCGGTTAATGATGATAGTCTTGAAAAACTTTCCATCCTTGAGGAATCCTTGAAAACCTTCAACCCACGGAACTGATATTGAATTCCATAACTGCTCTTCTAACTAAGGTTCACGAACAGACAAAAGTTCAAAAAAGTACCCCTCTATAAAGTTACCCAAGTGAATTGTTACTTATTACAGTGTAAATCACTATCAGTAACAGAGCGGTTCTCATTTGCGTGTCGAAAGAAAATTGCTTTTACTTGCATTACTACGCTCATTAATTGGCTCAGTAAAAATATTGCGTCACTTTCTCAGCCAATTACAGCCAACTCTCGCCTTGTGGACACCCTGCTATTGGGGACAAAATTCAGATCCCCGGCGAAAGAATATTGACTGGAAATGACTCCCGCTATTACGGACTCTCGCTAAAACGGACACTAAACGACGCCCTGAGCGTGTCCGCTATAACGAGAGTTGTCTGTAGAAGTAAAACCAAAACCAAATGTGAGTTTACTCGCGCATGTTTTCCCGCTCTTAGTGACGACTACATGTACGGTAATTACTACGAGTTATGATTTGTTTAATAGTCAGAAAATTTCTTAACTTTTCCAGCATTTCAGACTATGAATAGAACCCTGTGCACACCAAATACCCAATTGACTGTAAAACACATTTAACAAATCATCTCTGTGATCTCACCTCCTACAAAGGCATCACCAGCTCCATTTGTGTCTACAATGTCTTCTTGTTTGATTGGGATGATTGGGTACTCTGTGACTTTACCATCTGCAAACAGATTATAGAAAAGTGAGTTATAGTTGGTATTCCTGGCAGGGTCGTACCTAGGATGTTTTGTCTGCAGGAGTAATTTTTTGTCTGCGAGGGAAACTCTGCACACCTTTAGTTTTCTTAGTTTTTTTAGTTTACCTGGGGGGGGGGGGGGGGGGCAACTGTGTTGAAGGTTTTGCGCGCAATATTGCAGAAGTAGGACAAGATACTACTTGTGCAATATTGCACTCAACAATTTTGTTTGTGAATACATGACGCAAGATTTGGATTTAGAAATTGCACGCAATAATACACCATGTGCCTGGGCCTTAATTTAACTCGCTTTATGTCCGTCCGAGGCTTAATTTAGAGTTCACTTTAGAAAACACTCAGTGACAGGATAGGACAAGGGCACTAGGAGAAACTTCAGAAGATTGTGTTCCAGTCCTGCTTTCTGTTTATGTGGCCTCATTCAGGGTTCTATCTTGGGTATTTGAGGGGTAAAAGCTTCCCCCCCCCCAACAAAAGAAAATAGTGTTATCATTACAGTATATAAGTAACTATATCGGAAAATTCATCCAGACGCGACGAGGTCAGTGCACATAAAGTATTCCCTGTCTAAGGACACTAATTGTGTCATAAAATTTAAATGCACCAGATTGCATCTCAGCGCAACTTTATTTTGGGGTAGGGGGCATGCCTCCAGACCCCCCTAGTAAGCTCATGGACTTCGGCGACAATTCTGGATAGGACCCTGTCATTTTAGGTGCGATGTAAACTTGTACGTTTGAAAGTACCTTTGAAAACTATAGTAGGTTCCTTTCCATGCGTTATCACCACGGTGCGAGGGCGGCTTCCATTGACTTTATCAAGATCAGCCATTTTCTTTGCAATCTCTTTAAGGTCTTCAGTCTGTTGAATGGATAACCCGTGATAAGGCTTGTTAGAAGGCAAAATTCAGTGTTCCAGTTAAAAGAAAATGGTTTTAGGTCAAAAACCCGACAAGATCAGCTAAACCAACAAAACAATAGAAACACTAATTGATGATTTGGGGAGGGCGAGGCTAGTATGTATTTACTTGGAAGTTGGAATAACTTATTGACACCTTGCCATTAAAACTACAAATTAGTCTGCAAGTGCCTTTGATCGCTTCTGGCTGATTTGGTTTTTCATGAGAGTGAATCACCAAATTGGCTAGGAGCAACGAGAGGTCGCTGCATTTGCAGGCTACCTGCGACTCATAATCATTTCAGTTCAAGCTCCCTCAATGAACGATCCAAAAATGCATAGACCCTTAGCATTGTCTATGGGTCTCAGTAAAATTCTTCATTCACTGATATAGGCATGCAAGGCGTGCAGAGGGGAAGTAAGAAAAAAACAGTTCTTTGCATGTTTTGGGGGCCTAGGTACTGGATGCAATAACTCAAACACAAGAAAGTGTTTCATCACATTTTCAAACACTGAGAAGAGAGTTGAAAATGTGATTGTTTTTTTGCAACATGTAGCAGAGTATTTTTGACGAACTTCGAGGTGTTTGGACATGTGGGGAAACACTAGATCAAAATTAAAACTAAGGAGTGAATGGAGAAATAATATCATTTAAAGGCTATGTAAACAAGATAGAATTTCCAAACAATTGTCAGGGTTCTCTTGATGAATTATTAATGAGTTAAAAAAATTGTTGTCAATGGTCAGAGAGAAAAGTATCAAAAAAACAGCACATTATCTTGAAAAGGACAGTTGTAAAAAGAAAATAAGATTCTCCTGTCAACTGGATTTTAAATAGGGGGTCTGTGAACAGACAAGAAAATTTCCACCAACTGAAATTAAAGATGCTGTATGCTAATAAAAAGTGTGGAGTGTATTAAAGAAATACACTCACCCCAAAATCCTGTTCTTTTGCAAAAACACCAGCTTCCTGCACAGGAAAGAAAATAGTTCGATAATTTACTAATTTATTTAGTAATACTTGTTTAACCTGACCTAATATATTTCCTAATACCCGGTAATAATTGCAATACTGTAAAATTCCGGTTATAAGCCCTGGGCTTATACAACTTCATAAGGGTTTTTGGGTTGGCTTATAAGCGGGGGGGAGGGTTTATAAGCGGAATAAAAAAAAGTTTCGAAACGAGCCACGGTAGTGTTGATCGAAACAAGTTTTTTAAGTTAAAATGCATAATAAAGCAACATTTAGCCCTGTTCAGTACTGGCAGAGGGAGGCTTATATCCAGGAGAGCTTATAATTGGATGTATTATTTTGTTTCCAGATAGATGGGCCTATAACCGGGGGTATAAGTGGGAGGGCTTATAAGTCCTGGAATTATACAACTTCGTAAGGGGTTTTGGGTGGGCTAATATCCGGGAGGGTTTATAAGCAGGGGGGGGGGGGGTGGGTTATAAGCGGGAAGGGGGAGGGGTTATAAGCGGGAGGGCTTATAACCGGAATTTTATGGTACTCAATGGGCACGTAACCAAGTTTAACCCTTTATAGTTATTCTGGGTGTACTGTTTCCACAATTAAGTAATTAGATCCTACTTTTGTAACCTAGTTTGTTTCTTTTTGGTACAAATAAACTAATAATTTACACATGCACACTACTGCATTTTTTGCTGCTGTCAATCATAATTTTGATGACGATGAACCCTGAAAAAAGAAACAAACAAAATTGTTTGAAATCTACCAATCACAACTCATGACTGTGACCTTTTGAACTCATTAAAGTGAACTCATTTCTCTGAGAGGGCCACAACCAGCTAATAAAGTAGAGTTTGCATGCTGTTGTAAGGTACTTTGAGTTATACAGTGTACCATAAGAATATAGTGAGTGAGCCCCTGGACTCGATATCACTCTATTTTCACCTAACTCCGTCAAGATAGGCCTAAGGGGCATTCTCATATAAGCTAAAGTCTGTATGATTTCTTTTTTTTTTAGTTTCAAACAAGGTTACAGACGGTGCCTTTTTGGTCTAACTGAATGTAATTTTGTCTCTGGCTTGAAACTGGACATGACACAAGTTTACTTTAGATATAGACTTGTAGTCCTCTTTCGATAGCAAGTCAAGTCTTGTCTGGCCATCTTTATTCATAGTATCATAGAACCAAATGAAAGAGAATTGGATTTGACAAAGCCTAATCAGAGGCTGTTTTAGGTCTAAAATTCTAGTTTTTATTTATAAAAGTTTGGGTCTTTGGTCTCAAAAGGGATGTTGAAAATCCAGGGTAAATGTTTTGATAACTTTGCTGTAACACTTCCCCACCCAGGCATTATCACGCCTGACTTACAGTTTCATTGCCAAACAGAATGTCGACATATGGCATGGCGTCCTTCATTGGTTTCTTGAAAAACTGGCATAAAAATGGTGCAGATAGATTCATCATAAAAAGCTGCAATCCAGAACAAAACAAAGGAAAATGAGTACCTGTAAGTGTCATAGAAATAACGAAAAGTCTCTACAAAACAGTCCTATTGTACAGTACACAAAAGGTAAAAGGTAAAGTTTGTGTCCGAGCCATGAGGCTCATACAGCCGGAGCTTATCCTGGTTTCCGTAGCATTGAGTGACTAGGAGTATTGCTACTCCCCCCTGGATGGGGTGCTAGTCCATCGCAGGGTTACCCCCCAGCAGTAAATTCGCTGGTACCCATTTATACACCTGGGTGGAGAGAGGCACTGTGAGAGTAAAGTGTCTTGCCCAAGAACACAATGCAGCGCCCCAGCCAGGCCTCGAACCCGGGCCGTTCGACTCGGAGTCGAGCACGCTAACCATTAGGCCACCGCGCCTTCCACAGTACAAAACAGGTAAAAGATAATTATGGTGCCCAGTACCTCATCAGGCAAACACTTATCTCCATTTTCTGTAGCACAAAGTGACTAGAAGGATCTCTTCTGTGCACTCACCATTAGACCACCATGCCTCCCTCAACAATTACATCCTCCTGTTTTATTTCATTCGCACAAGTGGGCGAAACTGTGCAAAATATTCGTCGGCAAAGCTTTGTGTGGGGGAGCAGTGGCCTAATGGTTAGTGCGCTGGAAGGACCAGGGTCACTGTGTGGTGTTCTTGGGCAACGCACTTTACTCTCAGTGCATCTGGCCACCCAGGGCCCGGTTGTTCAAAGCACGATTAAGCTAATCCAGGATTAGCGTGAAATTTGATTTCAATTTTATATAATTTTGTTGAGGTTTTCTGTTAATATTTTCTGTCCCACAGTTTTGACATGGACCAGTCTCAAACTTAACAAAATAATTTTTATTAGCTTTGGGAAACCCTTTAAAACAAGAGAAATTAAAATCTTGATCATCTTTTAATCCTGGGTTAGCGTTAATCGTCTTTCGAACAACTCGGCCCAGGTGTATAAATGGGTACAGGTGTCTTTAATGCTGGGGGGTAACCCTGCAATTGACTAGCATCCCATCCTGGAGAGGGGGGGAGGGGGGTAGTTACTTCATGCTACTGAAACTGGGATAATAAATCTCCCTGATGGTCCACTAGGCTTGCATACAGATTTCACACCCTTCTATCCGACTATTTTTTCTTGATTTAAAGGTCATGGTTGGACCGAACAACTTTGTCAAACTGTTTCTTAGTCACTGGTGATAAGAGAACTGGACTAGGTGGAATTAATTATACTAAACAACAGAAGTGATAGCCTTGTGACTTTTCTCACCTTGTTTTTGTCAGCAGCATGTTTGCCTACAGTTACAATTGTTTCTGGAGATACTGTCAAGAAAAAGCCCTGTACAAGAGGGAAAAATAATAAAACTGTCTTTATTATGAGTAATGTACATATTTACAAATTTACCTAGGTAAAATACTTAATAATGTGTAGAAAAGGCATACAAATTAAACATAGTGAAGAAATTATTCAACATGACACGAGCGTGGGACAAAGAAAAAATCTGAGTCCCCGACGGGAATCGAACCCATGGCCTCCCAGATACCGGTTGGGCGCTCTAACCAACTGAGCTACAAGAGACTCGTTGTGAGCTGGGCCATTTACTAGGTTGATATATGACACGCGTCCTGCATACTGCTAGGATCAGCAATGTCAAAATCATCAAATGTGTAGTAAATAATAAAGATGGTAAATTTCAAGCTTGGTGATAAATAGTGAAGAAATTATTCAACATGAATAAAGAATAATTAAATTAAACATGAATAATTAAATTAAACATAGATGCTGTTGACTTAGTCCCAAACAGGAGAGGTACGGGGTGGGGGGTAAACAGCACCTTTCACTGTTTTTCCTCTATATTGCATGGTTCCAGAAAATGTCCATACTCTCTCCATTGAAAGGATTGGGCATGCTTGGGGGTGGGATGGGTCTCAAGGCCAAAAACACAGAACGCAGAAAGATGGTCAGCAGTTTGCTTGTGGTAAACTTTCACTCTGGTTTGCTTGCAATGAACTTCACCCTGGTTTGCCTGTGGCTAGCTTTGATTCCGGTTTGCTTGTGGTTAGCTTTTATTTGTTGGTTAGGGCATGCTATTATCGCCATTCTGTCACCATCATTTTGCGTTGTACAAAATACTCCTGTGGCCCTCAGTTATAATTATGGCCAATAAGCCTTCAAAAATCTACCAATCACAATCGAGACATGAACTTTTGAACCAGTTGAAGTGAACTTCTGGTTTGCTTAGATGATTGACAGCAGTGAAAATCATAAACCACTATGTATCTCACGTGTTTTACTGAACAGATCATCCACAGAAATGCACCATAAATGGCGAAACCAACCACCACAATTCCTTCTTAAAAATGCACCTTTTCTGTTTGCCATTGTTTCTCACATATACTCACACTAATATAAATAAATTCTGCCTTCTCAACGAATGCCCAGTTTTCAGGTTTGTCCAAGTGACTTGTCTTGCTGTAACAGTTTGCTGCAGCAAGATTTGCAACAAGAGACCTAAAAGGCAAATAGTAATTATTTACTGTAAATGCCATTAACACTAAATAAAAGGAACTCAAATTGAACCTTGTCAGGGAAAACAAAAAGTAGTTCAAAATAGCCAATTGTATTTGACTGAAGCAGAAATCCAAGGAAACTGTATTTTATTTCAAAATAGCAGGGATTTCAAAATAACCGAGTTTGAATTTGAGGGGTCTAACTGTACTAGTGTTATTTGTACAGCTCAAACGAGGCACGATTTGTAGGACCATGGTTCAAACTTCTACATGACCATGGCTCTTTTAACACCAGTATGTTCAAGCTTGATAAAATATAGTACAGTACATCTACTTAATAGTTATTCACATTTGCTTAATATGAAGAGTTCTGGTGAAGCATACTGAGCTGAAAGATGAGGATTTGCCAGCTTTATTGAAGGAAAGCTGGGTTGAGAAACTTGATGGAACTGTCAAGTCAAGGACACTTGTGAGAAATGTGTGATTTGTAGGTGATGGGTGTAAGAATCTCCCCCTGGACCTCTTCTGCCAGTTTGGTGCTTGCCATGGAAACACAGTTATTATAGGTGAAAGGTCATGCCACAGCTTAAAAGTCAATGTGAGTATTGATCAATCCCGAACTTACCTATGTTTTCCAGTTATACACACAGCACACGTTCCTGTCGGTTTCTCATTGTCAATCATGTAGTTTGCTTTAACACCAGCTTCTGCAGCTTTTTCAGCAAGAATTTTGCCATAGTCATCCTTGCCTTTAGTTAAGAAATTTTACAAAAAGTTACGGTAATCGAATTTCTGACATGCAGACAAAGATTGTAAAACAGCAAACTTACCAATGCAACCAATGTATGATGTTTTTTTAGTATCCTTTCCTAAAAGCCACTGCAAAAATAAAATTTTATTATATATTTTTAGAGGGAACAAATAACACATTCACACAAGTTCACACATTTATTCTCGATGTCTTCCTCCATCCTTTATTTCCAAGGTTATTTTATTGCAGTTTTCAGTGAAATGCGAACTCTGAAATTTAAAATCCAACTAACGATTGCCTTTTTCGTTGCCGTCAATCATAATTATGGCGACAGCTAACGAGCCATGAAAAACAGAAACAAACAAAATGGATCAAAATCTACCAATCATAATCGAATGAAGTGACCTTTTGACCCAGTTGAAGTGAATGTCTGTTTCCCAAGTGGTCTGCTAAGATGATTGACGGCAGCAAAAAGCGCAAACCGTTGTTTACCGATTGATTTTCAGAGTTCGCATATCACTGAAAATAGCAATAATGGGTTAGTCATACTTAATGTGCATACCTGTGCAACTCGTATAGTGTTTTGTGTGGCTCCTCCAGCAATGTATTCTGCATCAAACTTTTCAATCATTTCTTGATAACTAAAAGCAGAAATGAAGATGAACTGTTCAATAATCAATAAATTACCCATTGTATTGTATTGTTCAACAATGAAAAGAGCATGGGACAAATACCGGTTGGGCACTCTAACCAACTGAGCTACGAGAGACTTGTGGTGAGCTGGGCCATTTACTAGGTTGTCATAATTATATAACTTATTCTTTGCAGTGTTAAGGGCAAGTGGATTTTTTAGCTATCAGCTATCAACAACTTGGGATCCTTTTTGAATAAAAACTTAACTTACCGTATTTACTCGAATAAGTGCCGCCCCCGAAAAAGTGCTGCAGTCCCGATGCGGCGCTTATTTGAGGAATTTCATTTAACTAAAAACTGCAGAACAAAGCAACTCTAAAACAAGCTTGAACATTTCTGCCCTCGAATAAGCGCCACATTTGGGACAAAAAAGTTAATAAGCGTTGCCCCCGAATAAGCGCCGCAGTCCCGATGCGGCGCTTATTTGAGGAATTTCATTTAACTAAAAACTGCAGAACAAAGCAACTCTAAAACAAGCTTGAACATTTCTTTGCATGAAAAGCGATGTTTTGCAGTTATGATTGATTGTTTTATCGCTCTCCCATTGGTTTTTCTATTCAACACTCTTACAATAAGTAGTTCTGCAAATGTTGTGAAGGCCGCAAACTTTGCCAGTACAGCCAACGCCACTTCTGTCTCAGCAAGAGACGAATACTGACAATCAAAAGACGCTATCTTCAGTTACTGTAAAAGATATTTATCATCATAAGATTCTTTGTGGCGTCCAAATTTTAAATAAGCGCCGCCCTCAAATAAGTGCCGCACTTGAGGCCCGAAAAATTAAATAAGCGCCGCGGTGCTTATTCGAGTAAATACGATACTTCACTTTGTATCTAAAAGATCACAATGTCCCTGGTCTGCAACGAAGATACAAAAATCTCGAAAAAAGGTTTTCTTTACTGCCAACAATAAACACTCAGCGTTCGTGTTGTTGCCCTTTAAGTGTTATAATTTTTTGCCCCTCAAAAAGAGAGCCTGCTCGCAGGCAAAAGCTACAGAGCCACTTGCTTATGTTTTTGCTGCAGTTCATATAAGTGAATGATACTACTTAAATTATCACATTATATGAACTGCTCAGTGTCACTTAATGGTTAACAACATTACAAAGTACATGTTATAAGCTTACATAGGTTGGTGCTTATCTTCAGCTAAAATAGCATTGTTAGCATCTAGTTCATATCTGTAAAGGTAAAAGAAAACCAGCAATAATCAATAAATTAGCCTGCAAACCCAGAAGTGTTTCCGTCTGTCATTTTTCTCCACCGAAATATGTCTCGTTCGCAGGCTACCAATAAATAATAGCCAATCAAAATATCAACACAGAAAACTACAGATTCCTTTTTGATTCTTTTGACTTACAGTCGAATCCCAATAACTCGAACCTTCAAGGGAAATAAAAAAGGTTCAAGATATTGGGAGTTCGAGTTATCGAGGGTAAAATTAGTAAGAAAATGACCTGAAGGGGAATCGAAAAAGTTTCGAGTTAGCGGGAGTTCGAATTACTGAGGGTTCAAGTTATCGGGATTCAACTGTATTAATTAACCAACTTACTTGTCCAGAAAATCTTTATCAACAGTTGCAGAGATATCCAACAGAGGATTTCCCATTCCAAGGACTACTCCTTCCCTTTGAAAAAAAAGTTCAGTTTTTCATTAGTCAAAATTACCCTTAATGTAGTCAGATATGACTTTCACATTTCATCCTGTCAAATGCAAATGGCGCTATCAGGTCACATCGACACGAAGGGGTGAAAACCCTGAATATTTTTTTTTTCTTCAAGCATGGGGAGGTGACTTCACTTGGTGGAGAGACTCCCTGGTGGCAAGGTGACCAGCATTCCATATGCAGGGATTAGGAAGGAAAACAGGCAAATGAGCCCATGGCCCCTGTCATTGGAAAGTTATGGGCCATTAATTTATAAAACGTTTGGGCCATTAGGGTAAAGAAATGGGCCAGGAAAAAATTCAACGGAGGTTACATAATTCTTTATTGCTTGTATTTCACACTGGTTCAAGCAAAGTGAAAATGCAAAGTCACAGATCTTATATAGCTAATAAAAATAACATACTTACCGTTATTCCATCTAAAGTAACAATTTCATTGAGATAAAACTATAGGTTCTGAACTGGAACTGAAATTTTCGCTCCTCAGAACTAGAATACATGGAAGATACACTTTGATCGTGAGTCGTTTTACCAGACCTTCGTTTTCATCATTGTTTTATACAGGATCACGATTCTGCTCAGTTGTGGCGGACTTGTTGTTCGTGGTGAAAAATGTCGACAATTTTTTCTAAGAGCTGTCCAATTTTAACACTTTTTGGGTATGCATGTTGGCTTTAAACAAATACGGCTAATAAGAGATGTAAATATATTCAAAGCAGCCTATTAGAATGACGAAACAGATGACAACACGAAAACACTGAAAGCACATGAAACTCTGAACAAGAGCCTCGTTTGCAAGCAAAGTCCGGGTTGAGGATCTGGGGTCAAATGAAGCGACCGCGAAGCAAAGAGCGAAGGCGCTAGGCACCGTGGTTCTTCGCTTGTTTATTCGTCATTAAACTGAAAATTTTACACATGAAAAACCTTTTCACAAAGTAGTATATATTTTACTAGCTGTTTTGCGGCTTGGGCGCATCACAGGCCCGATAAGTACTTTTTTAATGCGCCATTTCATAGCTTTATACGCCATATGCGCATGGCGCACGTCCTTCCTAATCCCTGCATATGAACAACAGACATTTCTCAATTGGTGTCCATTTTTCACAAAAATTGGTTGTGATTTACAGCATTGTGTTAAGCAATTTTTCCACTAAATTAAAAAAAAGAAATAACCACACATAATGTCCCACCACAGTCAGGATATTGATGGACATGACAAAATTTGGTCAGCCATTTCCAACGACTGATTGTTATTTGCAGTCTTAGCTTGTCAACATTCTTTATCTCCTAAATAGTGAACTTCTCGCCTCCCCTGCCTTTTGCCCCTGCTTCATTTTTTACTCTCGCCTTCTGTCGCTTTGGGTAGCCGTTCTTTCCTCTTAATCCCACCTAAGAACTCCTGCTTCCTGCCCCTTTTCTCCCGGGCTCCAGCCCCTTGTTTCCCTCCACTTATAAATAACTTAATTTCTGAGAGGGTATTGGTACATTTGCCTTTTTCACAATGGTACACAAAACTTTGTTTAATATTTTTAAAATTACCTTGTAGGGCACAACTGTTGAGTGACTGCATATATACCATACACAAGCAAGGAAAAGGGGGTGGGAAAAAAATCATGGTCTAATGCAAATCAGCTGGATTGCATTCATTTCACAATCACTCAGTGTAGATACAAAGACCAATTTTAAAGTAAAACGTTGTTACTGTAACGAAATACATGTCTCACTACATTATACAACACAATGCAGCAAATCGAAGTGGTACATAAGCTCAGATAGACCATTTTGGACTCGCTAGGTTCATTCGCCGGTCGAATTTAAAATTTATACAACACTCGTGATAGTAAAATAACATCTCAAGAATTGTAAGCTTGGTAAGTATTTTGAAATTGCATCAGATTGAATAAGAATAGCGTTACTGTAACTTACCTCGTCATTTTATAATTCTAATCGCCAGAGAAAATAAATTATGAGATGGTTGCTTGAAAGGAGAGGGCGAGTAAAAGACCGGAGCAAGGCTTTCAACCACTTTATATGTGAGGAAAGGACTGGTACGACCTATTGCCCAATCGCGAGCTGGACACATGCGGGCTGTGTCATGCACCTAGACTGATCTCAACTTACAGTAAAACTACTTCAAACTTAGCACCTAGTAAGCTAGGGATTCTCTGCAATCAATGAACCCGGACCCCAGCAATTTAGAATCTGAAATGTTTTTGCACGCGTCGAAATCGAAGCACAGCATCTACCGGCAGATATGATCAGATGTGACGCAAATACGGTACCAGCAGAAGGCGACAACGAAAACGACGAAATTCAAACGTTGAAGAATTATGGTGGTTTGGAAATGATCAATAAAATAAAATTCAAGCTTCTTACTTCATCTCCACGCGACTCTTCTTAGCCTCCGGTTCCGCCGCCATTTTCTTTCACCGCCAAGGAAAACCACAGGGTACCCAAGACCCACATAAGGGGAGGGGTAGACGGGGGGAGGAGGGGTAGACGGGGGAGGAGGGGAGGAGGACGGGGAACACTTTGCGTTTCGCGGCAATAAAATAGCCATTCCAGAATGCGCGAAAGGCTCATATCGGTGCGCGCAGACTTCTTATGGTCAGCTCATGACGAAAACGTCACAATTTCACTAAGAATTTTCATGAAGAAGAAATTATAAATCAGCCCGTCCTTTTGTGATCAAACCTAAAAAAGATAGCCTGGACTGCATACAGCTACAGCTACAGACGTCTTATCCTGTGAGTCAACCCTTTCCCGTAGGCTCTTGCTTCCATTTTAAAAGATGTCAATCTGAAAGAACATAAAATACCCTATGCCCCTCCTCCCCTGTACAAAGAGGCTGTGAATTTCATCCTTGTCTACTTCATCGATACTTCATGAGATGAAAAATTCCGACACTTAGACTTTCAGGAATTTTTACTGATGCAAACTTTGCTACAGTCTGTAAAGGACTTTTGCTCCATTTTCACAGCTGTATAAAGTTAGATGGAAGAATTACGGCTGATAAAATAAAAAAATAAGACAACCGGGCTAATTTCTTTCTTTTTTGTGGGAAGTGGAGGGGTGGGGGTGTGCGCAACAAGAATTTCAAAATTTTCTAACCCGGCCTTCCTTTAATATGGACAACTCTATATTACGTACGGACACAGAGAGACAAAAAATTAAATTAAAAAAAAAAAAAAACAGCATGTCCCACTTCCAGTAGTTTCAAGCCGTATTTCGCCTTATATGCCGTTTTTGCGCATTCCACCAAACCTATTTTGGCCTTGTGTAAAAAAAAAAAAACTGAACAACAGCGAACAAACAATCAACAACAACAACATAGGTATGCTAATGCACACTCTTTGTCGAGTTATCTTTGTTGATCTTACTTTGAGACTCTTGAATTTAATCTCTTTTCATTATTTCCTATTGGTCATGCTTAATTTTCAAAAACACGATGTTGTTTGCAAGGCAGATTAGCTAGACCCATTGTTATGCAAAATAGGGTAATTGTCGAGATTGATTTTCCGCTAGTTGATTTATTAACTTATGTCTCAGTCCATGTACTTTAGGATCCCCATCATATTTATTTTATGGGAAAGTTCTTAGTGAAACTATCGATTCATAGAGAGTTTATAAAAGTTTTTTGCATTCAGGAAATCGTCGCGTTCAAAGTTTTTTCCGCTCAAGAGCGGCAAGGGTCTGGACCCTAACAGTTTTTCAAGCAACCTTGGTATTCAAGGAACTTGTGTGTACACACATTGAAGAAGAATCTATTTGATCGGGAATAGCGTGTCTTTGCCGTGGATTCTGATGGCCATAAGAGTTAAGGGCACAGTAGATCTGAGCTGTCGTCTCATGCAGTGGTAAGGTAAGTTTGTCCATCTTGTTTACGACGCATTTTGCTGAGGTTTTATTTTCGGACATCTGCAATCAACACGCTGCAACACGCTACAACCTGAACATAAAAGTTCGCGTCAACAACTCCTAATCTCAGGGTTATATTTAGAATTTCGCTTATACGAACTAATCGCTTTTCAAGTTGAACGGATCATTTCATCAGAGTTCCTTTCCATGGCGTAAAAATCCTTAGGAAAACTGAAATGTTTATTGAGAGAAATGCACGGAGAGCTTACAAAATCAAAAGTGCATTTGGTTTTGTATAAAGCTTACATCGATCAACACGTTTGTTTTCTTGACATTTTTATCTGCTTCCCTTTGGCCTTTGAGGTTAGGTGTTAAACGCTGTTTAAAATATTTATAGCAGTCAAATTATACGCCCAGCTGTGGATTACATTGATCGAAATATATCGGATTCGACCTTGGCCCAAATCCTGACAAAAGGTTTGTTTATAATTTGGTGGTTTCATATGATTCTCGAAGTCACAGATTTTAATATTTTTACCCTTTGTTTGTGATTATGATGATAATAATTGTTGGGGCAAAACGATGATACATGTACACCCCGGGGGGGGGGGGGGGCACTCCCATACATGAGCTATATAGGTATGTGCCGCTGTGAAGGGTATGGTTTTCAAGCAGTTTAGTCTGGGATAGGGTATAGAAATCAGAGAGTTTTGGTCTGGAAAAGGGTAGCATTTGCTGGGAAACTGATCGGTGGTATGACGAAATAAGTCCAGAATAGGAATAGAAACTCAGAAGAGAAAGAGGATTTCCTAAACGTTAATAAAAACATTGCGGCATCGTTGTTGACAGATGGTTTTCATTAAAACACTGATAGTGATACAGTTCTAAAAAAATGCAAGACTGGGATAGGGTAGGGATTTTCGGTGTCTAGTCTAGTATAGTGTTGCAAAAATCAGCTGAAAATGGTCTAGTATAGGGTAAGGCCTTCAAATTCCCAGCGGCACACCCCCACCCAAAAATATACAGGGTGCCCCCCCCCCCGGGATGTACACATTTTTTCGCTTTCGAAGTCATTTAGGAAATGAACTAATTAACGGTTAATCATTAAAGCTGGTCAACGTTCCATTATATTAGTTCCATTGTTTGGTAAAGTAACTGCTCAATTAGCTTGCTAAAATTTTCTTTTTTTATTACTTTATTACTTTGGTTGAGCTTTACGGCCTGATTACATGGCGAATTTCAGCCCGGGCTGAAATTCCAAATTCCAGTTTGCCTGGCTGGAATTTTGTTGCTATAATTTACATGGAGATTTTCAGCCCGGGTTGAACACTTTTAAAACTGAATAATTATCGTGGCTGCCATTTTTTTTTCGATGAAGACCACCACTGCGCATCCCTAAGCTCACTTTCAGCCCGGGCTGAAATTGAAAATGCGATTACATGAGGTTTTTCAGCCCGTTTGCCCGGGCTGAGATTTCCAGCCTGGGCGGTAGTTCGGCCCGGGATGAAACTTTCTTCATGTAATTGCAAACATGTTTTTAAGAAGATTTGTTTTGGAAGCCGAGCTGAAATCTCAGCCTGGCAAATCGGGCTGAAATTTCAGCCCGGGCTGAAATTTGCCATGTAATCAGGCCCTTAGTCATCAATGTATCATTTGATGAAACATATATATCAGTGAGGGCTATCTCCTTTTTTGAGAAGTTTGTTTAGGGGACACACACAGAGCTTCACTGGAGATGTTAGATATACCAGTATTCGTGGTATCTTATTGGAATGTTGAGCAAGTTACTCAATGTCAGACTGAAGTTACCTTATTGTTACTTATTTTCACGGAAACTTCATTTCGCAAAAAAGGAACGGGCATATTACATGTTAAACTAGTTTGACATGTTCCTTTGAAACAAAGTAGTGCTAGTTTGACATCTGTACCAAGATAAATATGTAGTAAACTGACGGCATTGTCGATTAATCATAATAAATTATAGGTATTAAAATTTGCGTTGTCATTTTTCGCGAGAACCTTTTTTCATCGATCTTTAATTTCACATTTTTTTTAACAATTGCGAAGAAATGATAAATATAACTGCAACTGTTTTTTTATTCTAGATTCTTGAAACAGTTAGCATGAAGAGGACAAACACAGTACCTTCACCTGGTGCCCAGAATGATCGTCAGGCTTTGTCTAATGATGCCACACCCAAGGGAAGGTACAAGAGTGTGGTATTGACTCAGGGTAGGCGTGGCTTGCCGTCATCCTCAACACTAGCACCAGGGTTTCTACATTCATTTGGGTTTGCTAAAACCAGATCATCATCAGAAACTGGTATGTTTAATTTTAATTTTCTAATTTGTAAGTAAGTATGGTTAAAAGGAAATTTATGGGTCATTTCCAACCCCCTTCCCTCTGATAGATGGCATTATTAATTGATTTACCGGTATTTATTTATCAGGCTTACTTTTTCTTTGTTGTCTTTATATCATGCCAGCAAGGCACTTTATTTTAGCTTGCAGTGCCTAGATACTAGTAAATTTTGTTGACAAAAAGAAAATAAACAAAAAAATAAATTTATTGTGAAGTTTTGAATTTATTTACTTCAAGGTGCTACTCCTAAATATATTTTTCAAATTTCTATTTAATGCAGAAGCTACTGAGTCCAGTGCAGAATCCACTCAACAGACTGCAAGCACACTTGATGTAGATGGAAATTCTCGGTAAGTATATGTCATCAAACCCAAAGAAATAGTCTTTTATGGCCCGCAGAACTACCTTAAAATCAAACAAAATCTTAACATAACTTTACTACTAATGATACAAAAACTCCAAAGTTGTGATAACTAGACATATATTTTATAGATCCCCCCAAAAAGGTTTGTCAAGGATAGGAAAGTTAAAGGTGGATGATTTAACAATAACATAAAAAATACAATGGGATAAAATTTAAAAAAGATGTGCCTTCCACTTATTAATACGTTTCTTTATGATAAAGACTTGCTCAATGGGAAAGACCTGGTTAACCTAAACATATCTTGTGATCACCTGACATAAGAAAGTTTACAAAATGTTCTAAATATTTTCAAAGGCTTTTGTAGACTGCAAATTGAACTCACTGTGTGACCGTGCAACCTTGTCGGACTTTGAATAATTTACTCATGCACAGCAGGTGTCTACAGCAGCTCTTACATCAGCTTGTAATTCTGGTCCTCCAGTGTAGCAGTTGCTATGGTTTTGGGGGCTGGGGGCTTGTTGAAGGATCTCCCCGTTGAGAGAACAATAATTGTTCTCTCAACGGGTAGAGATCCTTTTATCTAATACCTTGCAAGAGCTGCTATGCACAGGCTGGACTACACGAACATTATACCGTAAAATTTGGGTTATTTTAGCCCCCGCTTATAATCCCCCTTGGTTATAGGCCCATCAACCTAGAAACAAAAAAAAAAAATGGTTATAAGCCCCTCCGTTTGTATTACATCCCACCCAAAACCCCTTACAAAGTTGTATAAGCTCAGGGTTTATAACTGGAATTTAATGGTATATTTTAGTAACTTTCTCCTTTGTATTTCATGTTCACAATCACAGATCCGAAGATTCCAGCAGTTCACTGCCACAACTGGAAAACAACTTTAAAGCAGAAAAACATGTTGATCTCTCAGAGTCTCAACTCAATCTACTATCACATAATTTATCAGAAATTGCTGACAGAATATCGCCATCAAAATACGATCCAGTGACTGAATTAACAGACTATGAGTCCTCTGAAACTTTGATAGAGGATAGTTTAGGGCAGGCATCTCAAGCAACATTCTCTAACAGTGAACAATCGCGATTCAAAACTCCATATTCAAGACGGAGAAGGGATTCGAAATCCTATGTTTCTAAACAGAAAAGTTTTACAAGAAAAAGGTCTGAAGGTCATTACAGCTCCCAACAGGAAATGAATAACAATGAGGAAATGTCTGTGGATACCACCAATGTCATTAGCCTTACTGATAATCCAGAAACATTTAAACAACTAGATAGTGAAAGCGACTCTGGGTATAGTTCATCAATGTCGACCTCAATTAGCTTAAGTGAAGAAATTGAAGCTTCAAAGAGGCTCAGCTTGGAAAATGGATCTATTACCGATATTGATACTGATGATCTGGCAATTGGCGGAGATGACCTCGTCAGAAAAATCTCTGGGGAGAAATCAGTAACAAATGAAAACTTTACTCACCCTCCACTGTTACATCGAAATTCAAGCAATCTTGGGGAAAGGCTGGATTCCTTAATTAATGGAGTTTCGACTGGAATGGATGAGCTTAATTTGAATGCTGGACTTGCAACAGGAATGGATGTTCCTTCTCAGCTTAGCTTAGATGAACCATCCACAAGTTTTAAGTTACCTCTTATTGAGAATCCAGGTACAGACCAACCCAAGGTAAAATCAAAAGAACCTTCAGATAGTTTAACAAAACCACCCTTTCCTTTAAGAAAGGATAAAGTGTCTTCCGATGACACTGATTTACCAAGAACTAAAACTGGTAGAAGGCCTGGCCTTTTACGGCGGCGAACTACTTTGGTATCGTTTCGTCCTCCAAAACAAATGACAGTCCAAGAAGGAGAGAGTGACATTGTTGAAATGGATGAAGTTGGCTTCATGCAGTTGTTGACAGATATTAAATCTTTAAAGACTCAGCTACTTAAATTAAAACGTGAATTGCAAGAGGTAAGTTGAAGTTATTTTTACGATTATTGTAAAGATAACTAGCTGAATGAATGCAGTCTGAATGGCCGATATAGCTATGAGCCGCTTGTGCACAGTTCTTAAGGTAGAGGCAAAAGTGCGATTCTTGCTTTCAAGTTCTTCAAAATGGGAGTTGATTGAGACAAGGTAGCAACCTAACTCTGTAACGTTCTTTGTTATGGTCAGCTAATCACAGGAAACTACTTTAAACAGAAACAGGTTGGGTAAGTTTGCACAGCAACTTGTAGGGCCAATTTAGATGGTACTTGGCAGAAATCCCCCAAGGAATTCAATAATATTCCCCTTTCACTCACTTGTACCATTTTGTCGGCAACCTTTGGCCATATTCATGGAGAGCTGTCTTTTATCCAGTTGGGTTTTTGCTCACCCTTCCTCCCCCTGGGTCTTTGTTCCCCTATTGAGGCCCCTCTGCACCCAACTGAATAAATAGTCCCAAGCAGGAGTTTGCTTGAGTGTGTGGCCATTGCCCTCATACCTTCTGGGAATATTGTTGAGTAACTTTGTTGTATACGACAACCTTATAGCAAGTCTGCAAAATGAGCTGTTTTGTAGCCTATAACTTTCTTATTGTCGTTGCCTATTTCACATGAAATATTGTAAGATTTTGAAACAGGTTTAAAAACCCTATGACAATCAGATGTTCAGTCAGTGTTATATCTGGAAGGTGTACACTGTTTTTGCATAGTGTGAGCAGCCTGCACTACAGAAGCCCCATGCGACAAAGTTGTGCACTGTCTATATCAGCCCTTATAAATTGTATTGATTAAAATTAGTACAGGGTTTGTACAGGTCATGGAAAGTCATGGAATTTTAGAATTTCATTTTCCAGGCCTGGAAAGTCATGTGGGCCATGGAAAGTCATGGAAAGTGGTATTAATTGTACAAAATAAATAAAGCAGGTTATTTTTTGTGAAAAGGGTTAAAATGTACCCAAAATCAAGATAATTTTTGCAAATTTTCAAGAAAAATGGTCAAATTTAGGTCATGGAAACTTTGAAAAGTCATGGAAAAGGTCATGGAAAGTCATGGAATTTCAAAAGCTCAAAGAGTACACAAGTGTTTGAATTTTTATAGCATCTAGTACATGAAAACCAGTAGGTGAAGGGTGGTGTTTGTCATGTTTTTATTTTGTAGGCTGATGTTGTCTCTCCTCTGACACATTCACATTCCTGTGTGGTGAGAAGATCGTCAATTTCTGTTGATTCAGATCCATCTCTAGAAAGAGCTGCCATGGTTCATCGAAAGGTACATGATATGTACACTCAAACCCCTATTAAGCGGCCACTTCCTATGAAGCCCCCAGTTATCAAAGTCCCAAAAGTATTGTCAGTATAATAATGTAAATAAAACCCTCCTTTAGCAGCCACCTCTATTAAGCAGCCGCAGACACCTTTTAGCCATCCCAAAAGGGATTCGTCTATTAGAATTTTATACACTTAGTTTCACTGGCCTTGTATTCAACAACCATGTGACAGAGAAAAGTCCCAATTGTGAAGTGACGACTTATAAGAACAATTAAATACACACTTATTATCGTCTTGACATGATTCCTTTGTCACTAAGCTAAAGGATGACCTTTTGATTTCCTGGCAATGAAGTGATGTTTTACTACACGGCCATTTACCATTTCCCCAAAGGTGTCCACTTTATAGGGATTCAACTGTATTATCATACAACTGCAAATTTCAGAAAAGACCCAGACGAGAGAAGGTGTGTAGGTGTTATTGTTCTATTAAGTATGTTTTTATCAACAGCGAATGTTGCTGAGCAGGACAATGACAATGGATTCCACAACAATGCGCGAGAAACTTAACAGAAGAAGTAGATCTTCCACTTCATCTGTTGGTGAAGAAGACGATAGCTTGGATGACATCACAGAGCTGTCAGAATCCTCCAGAACAGCAAATCATGCCGAGCCTGCAGTGGCAGCTACAAATGAAGCAAGTGTTGAGGAAGTGAAGAAACTGCGTGAAGAACTTGGAGAAGTGAAAAACAAGCTCATTGACATCACTCAAGTAAAGCCATTGTGTTTTGTAATAGCTGTTGCATTCCTAGTTCCTTTTGTTGAACTGTTGCATTCTTTTGACCATATCTAGGATTCCCTTAAGGGTGATAAATATGTATCCAGTTTTTTTTGGTATCCAATTTTTACCCAATTCTACCCTGTTGCAACAAAAAAATTGTCATTGTCTAGCATCCTAGATCAATAATATACTCTCAGCCTGTGTATTGTAGCCTATGAATTAGCTTAATTAGAAACTTAGTTTTTAGACTTGGTAACAAAAACTGTTCTCGTGAAGTCTAAATTGGCCTTGTTGATAGGATTTCCAGTAACTACTACTTCTTGGCGGTTTCTTGCAGGAAAGAAACTCACTGATGATAGCAAGAGAAGAACTCGAACATGAACTAGACAGCAAGAATCATACGATCAGAATGCTTCAGAAACAACTGGTGAGAATAAAAGCAACTTTTAAAACTACTGGTGTAAGACAAGGATACCTTAAATGGGGCGGTAGCACTGGGATGACTGGAAGTACAAGCTAAAGTGCAGTCAGTGCCCTTGAATTGGGTTTTTAGCCTGTTGTTTTCTGTTAGCTGTGAAGTAGCACAAGAAATGACTATAAAAATGGCGAGTGGTTCAAACTGAATAACTGAAATTAGTGAATAGGCTACATGCTCTAAGGTGTGACTTGCACTTATTTGAGGGCTGACTTAACACAGAGAGGTACACTGTAACCTCATAGAGGGTGGGAGGGGGGGTGGATATTAATAGCCCTAGTCAATTTAGGTACCGGCCTTCGAGATTAGTTGCAGGAATGTTGAGATGCAGCTGTTTGCACAGGCTAGTAATCAGGATCGTGTTCCTATAATTGGAACAGGTTTGGAAAAGTTTAACCCTAACAGTGGGGCTGACTGACTTTGACGTTTAATTTGTTGCATTATCAGGAAGCTCAAGATAATCGAGATGAGATAGCTTACTTCAAAAGACAAGTGAAGTCCCTGACGGATCAGATACAACAACAGCAACAGAAGATCACAGAACTGAGATATCGATCTACCAGCCCGGGTCCTGTTCCCTTGGGAACGGTAAGGGTTATCGGATACTTCCCTGCTCAAAAGCTCCGCTGGTATTTTTCATTTTCTAAGAACCCGTTCTAATATGGACACATAGCTACTACACTCAAATTTTTGTGTTCCACTGTTGTTGCAAAAATAAGAATACGTTAGTCTGAAGTGGATATATCTGGGTTTTGAGGTGACGTGAAAAGTATTATATTAGGTACTTTAGCTGTGCTGTAATTGAATCAGTAGAGTTTCAAACTCATGACCAGTTAGTTGCTATAATATATGGATTACACTGTTAGCTGGTTAGAGTTTCAACTTTCTCAAAATATGAATTTTATCAGTTATTACATCAGCTCCAGTTGTCATCTCCGTGTGCCGCCAGACAGTTTATTGCAGTTCTTTTTTATATAAAGAATCTTTAATCGGTAGTTAATTCTTAGTTCCTATTGCTAGTTGCACTCAATTCAGTGACACTGACGTAACATTTTATTGCTAAACAGGTTCCAAACTTTCAGAACAAAAAGGAAACAGTAAAAGCAGACATCAGGTTTGTTCAAGGGACATGTGGATTGTGGAAATTTTCTTAACTTACAAAACATCGCTCTATTTATCTATATTTATTCCCGGCGAGAAAGACGTCGAATCGTCCTGAAAAATTCCATACTAGTTAAGTGTCTCTGATTGGTTTTTGAATTCTCCCGCTCAAGTAGCAACCAATTAGAGGGTGCAACGTCATCAGTATGTAATTGTTTGTCTCAAATCTTGGACATCTCTCTTGCTGGGGATGTCAGGAGCCGTCAGCGTTCACCCAGGCTAACAAAAGAGTTTTTCTTTTTTAATTAAACGCGAGCTTGCGAGCTTTGTAAAATGAACTTCGGACGAATACTGGATGGCATTTTGTGTTGATTTGCATTAGACCCTATGCTATACGTCAGTACCAAGCGTTATGGAGTTACTCTCTCTTCTTCTTACTCCAGGAACCGTCTCAGAGATGCATTTGTGAGGCATTTGGGGGAGTCATCAAAGGTTAGTAGCTCGTATTAAAATTACTAGTTTTAGATAAGTGGATTAACCCAAATAACAAGAGCACTAAGTCGACTTTTGAGACAATATCAATAAATTGAATTTGAAGGTAAAACAGGGAGACAGCACCAAACGAAGTCCCTTACTGGGGAAAAAAGGCTTGGAAATTCTTCGGAGATATTTAGAAAATAGAAAAGGGTAATAGGAAGATAAATGGAAAGAGTCCTTAAGCTGTGCCACGGATGGTAGCAGGTTAAGCCAAAGTTTTTCAAGTTCTTCGTTTGTTGCCCACTGTTCACCATCCTTGTGGTTTTTTTGGTCTTTCCTTAGTAAACTATGACTGTGAGGTTTACCTTCGAATTAAAAGTAATTTTGTATGTTAAAAAAGTTAACATTGCACCTCTCTCTTCCTTGCTTCCCTTATCGTAAAATTGAGCAGCCTATTCCAGGCGTTCGTTAGCTGGTTAGTTGGGGATTAGTGTGAACAACGGCGAGTGGAAAAGGAAGAGGCTGGCGGCGTCTGCCCCGCCCCTTTTTTTTTCTCGTCTTTCTTCTCGCCCCCCCTCTTATCCCAACCCCCCGGGGGCCATTATTTTTCACTCCCCTTTCCCGTTCCCGCTTGACTTTGAGCTCGTTCCTAGCTCTTCTTCTCGCTTGTCACAGCGAGAAGAGCCTGCGAAAGAGGCAAATTCACCACCACAGCACTGTAGTTACTTTAAAAATCACTTGCACAATATAGAAGTCACGTTCACCGAGCACCACACATTTTTCATTGATCATGTAACGAGTTGTATTCATGTTGCGTCCTGTTTTCAGAGTCACGTTCAGCTGAGTAAACACCTCCTGAAAGCGGAGCAGAACATCACCATGGCTCAGAAAGGTCTTAGCTCGTTATATTCACCTCACGCCAGCACAGAGCATCTGCCGAAAGGTGGCTTCCACTGCACTTTACATCAGTCACGGTTCATCCCCCTCTCACAGACGTAGCGTTCTTTCACTTGATCGTCACGCAATATTTTCTCTTTTAAAAAGAGTAGCATTGTTTGACAGTTCTCAGCATAGGCTACCTCACAGTATCTGCAGAAGCGTTGCGTGACAAGCCAAAGTTCGTCATCCTATCCCTGAGCACTGTCACACAATGCTATTTTGAGAGAAAACTTTAGCTTTGCACCACGTTTCATCAAGTTTCTTTTCCACTTCACATTTTTGGTACCATTTTCTCCATACACTTAATTGTGTTGATGGCTTTATACTAAAGCATTAAGACATTTTCATCAGTATATCATTTGATGACAGTTTGTGTGCGTGCGTTTGACAAGTATTCTTGATGTGCCCCGGCGGATATTGATATAGTCCCCTTTCCCTCCCAACTCACCCCGCTACCATTGTTTATGAAAGCCTAGAGTTTATATGCGGGATTGTGCGGTAGCTCGTTAGCCAAGATAACAGTAGTTTGCGTGACGTTTTAGTCTGCCTCGCGCACAAAGGACATTATTCGTGTCACGCTCATTTCTGCATTGAAAACTCATATTCGCCGTTGCTTTCTGTTTCAGACAAATCGAGACCTTCGTTTGAAAGATCCGATTCTCAATCAAGTGTCGAAAGAAGCCAAGAGGATTCGGACGGGCGAGAATATGAATCGGATTCTTCAAGATCAAGCAGACGAGGCATCGCACCCTCGCGAACCGAACGAAACAGCGAGGATTCGGGATCAGAGTCAAGAAAATCTGGGAGAATAAGGCGCATCGCACATCCAGGCGCCTCCGCAAGTCAAGAAGAATCCGATGGAAGGATGTCGGATTCAGATTCGGGAAAACCAAGCAGACGGCGAGTGGCATCTCCACCGTTTGACAAGGACACTGAAAAACTCAACAGCTCAGATTTAGGGTTAGACTCGGGTAAAACAGGAGTACAAATAGAGATAACAGACACTGCTAAAGCAAGCAAACAAAACGCGACACCTTCCGCGCAACGGACAAGAAAATTATCACGGTCAAAGTTATTAAGCAAGATAGAGTCATCTCCACTGTCGCATTCATGGACACCCGGTGCGATTGAAAAGATTGTAAAATCGTGGAGGGAAACTAAGTCGCCTGAAGCACAGGATAAAACTAAAGACGATGACGGTAGTCTTAAGCCAGTGTCTCATGTTCAGTTTCTTTAAAGAGACTATGTCACGGCCGGATTTTAACAGATTTTTGAACAGCCCAAATTCATATTTGTGTCGTAGGAAAGCTAAAAATAATGGACTAATTTTAGTTTAGAGCAGTAAAACTATTGAAAAGCGCGTTTGGCTGCGGATGGCTCGGAGATGGAAATGGATTGCAATTTGAAAACGTTAGCCGAAGTTTGATTTCTAACCCCAAATAAAGGTTATATCTTCTGTTAAATGTTCAAAGACAATGTTTTTCATGGGTAAACTTGCCTACCACTTATTTCAGAACAGTTTAGACCAAAATACTGCGAAATTCCCGTGACATAGTCCCTTTACGAACGACGCTTGACAGATGCGACCTAATGGTTTCCAGTTGACGTTATTTAGTTGATTTTATTGCTTACAATATAAAAAAAAGTTCAAAATAATGACCAGAAACGATAGGAAAATACAAAACAAAAGATATGGTCTCTTAACGGACCGTGGATGGTAAAACCTTGAACAGATTGAAACGGAATGCAAACTTTTTTTAGCGTCATTTTTACGGTAATTTTTATAGAGATACAGTGTTGCCTACAATGGTAAGAAATAAATCCTGCTTGTTGTCATTCTACTTGAGATTTTTTGTGGAACATTTTAAAATATTTCAGTTTGGAACTCGTTATCAAACAAGTAAACCAAGAATCGCCGAAATAGCGTAATTTTTATAAGAAAAGAAGAGTATAATAGAATAAAACAAAAGTTGAAATGTGGGGCTGTTCTATAGTAAGAAGACTGAAACCTGGGAACAAGAAAGCTGTCTCAGTGGCCCATATCTGTGTTGGATAGTCGGGCAGTAGAGGACACCCTCAGTTCCTACAACTGAACTGCCTCGCGAGTCCCGTCCCGTCCCGTCCCGCGCGCGGCCTGGAAGTAATAAGACGGCCCTATGAGAAGACTTTCCAACTTTTTCAACTCCCCAAAAATATGCTTCCAACGTAGAGCCTCTTAGCTCGTCACACAATCTTCTCCCATGGCTCACATTCGACCCGCAAAGTTTAAAAAAGATTCACAGCACCACCATGCCACCCTCATTGCCAATTTAATACTCTTTCAAGCGTCTCCCGTGGGCGGGCAGACTGATAAAACATGGAGTCAAAACAATTGAGGTGTCATGGTGATACTTGATTTCAGAACTTTAATTTTGCGTTAATCCGAACGCCGTGAAGGAATTTCGTACTGACTGATAACAAAATGATCTCACGTTCTAAAATGCAAGGAAATAAGCTGTCGGCACTGATAAAAACAAGAATGGTGTTCGGGCAGTTCAGGGTAACGCTTTAAAAATTTTAAAAATTTGCTTCGGTTTTTGTGCCGCACATTTCAACAAAGGCGGCTTTACTTGTATGTAAACTTTGTTCAATTAATCACTGGTGTTATTCGACATCAGATTATTGTCTTCTTTTGAAAAGCAACTGTTTTTCAAGTGCTCTAAGATAAGTCCTACGTAAATTGGCTGAAAAACCAATTAAAAAAGACTCCTGATACGATAATATGATTGGTGAAGTCACTTCGCCTTTGTTAGCCTTTGTTTACACGCGAAAATAAGTTTTGCGGGAGTTTCCATGACAACCATTTCTTCATCCGGGTACCCTGGGAACAAACAAGAAAATGCAGTAGAGCCGACACGTTCCGAAATGTCTTGTTCGAAGGATGTTGGAGGCTAAAATATTTCGACGATTTTCTTCAAAACCGCTAAATCTGTTCGGTTATCGTCGATGTGGTGCCTTAAATTTGTTTCTGTTGCTGAGGAATAGAGTAAAAGCTGAAGATGTTTACGCGAAGTCGCTTACAGACAGCGGACATGAAAACATGGTTTGAGAAGGTTTTGGTGGCGAAGGATTAACCTGTGCTGTGAAAACTGCTTTGGAAAGGTCCATAGATGGACCTGTTTATTGAGACATTAACTGGAACAGCCTTTGAACTACGAGTTAGCCCTTTTGAAACTATTATGAGTGTCAAAGCCAAGATTCAACGTCTTGAAGGTGAGCTAAATCGCAAGCTTTTAGCTAGTAGGAGTTCGTGCGTGGGAACACGGGCAATTCAGTGAAAAATCTGAGGTTTTTTCGCTGATCGCCATTCCGAAAGTGTATGTGCCGTATTTCTTCGGATTTAATGAGTAAAAACTGCCTTTATATGTACGTGTTGTCGAAGGTTTGCCCTCACAGCAACTATAAATAATTTAAAATGTGTGGTGTTGCCCCATTTGTAAACACTCGCCAAGTGAGCTCAATTCGAAAAGATAATCCATTTGGAAAATGCATTTTTCTTGTGTGATAGAAATCGAAATTTTCGAAAATTGAGTGATAAAATGAAACAATGAGTTGTTAAGTATATTGCGTCTGTTTTTTGCTCGATAATTTCTTGAATAATGTTTGATTTTATAAAAATGACTCGGCAAATTTATAAACTTTTACTTGGTATGAATTTTAAAATGAAACTGCCTTTAGAGTTATATCCAATAATTCAACCCGATTTTTCTTTAACCTTAAATTTCTATAAAAAAAAATATGTTTGCAACAGTTTTGGCACGAAGAAAACTATTGTTGTGGATTATATTTTCACGTTATCAGGCTTAACATGAAAGAAGCAAGTGTTGTGAAACTGTACTGTACTCCAGATTTCGATAGATCTCAAAATAAGACCATTGTCTTGTTTGTTTTCTTTTCTATCAATTTGCTAATATACATTCCAACCTGTTTTGAACCATTGCGTTGTTTTAATAAGTTGTACGTGTTTCTGGGTTACATGTTTTTAAATATAGCCAAATGTCCTTGAACTTTGTGTTGGTAGGTATCAAATTCAGACTGCTTATCTGATAAGTATTTATCTGCTCACTGACATTTGCCAACAGCCAGATCCAAGAGATTGACTGAGCATGTCTCTTAGATGGATTTCCACTGTCGTGTAGTTTTATGTACATTTAATAACGAGTGTGAATTGACTGGCTTACGTGCATAAAATATAATAGAGGAAATGTACGGACACCTTGAGTCTAGAAAAGTCGAATGTGGTTCAATGTTTTCTTCAAATGCAAGCTGTCCATACATTTTCTCTATTTCACAAGCATGTACCTTAACATGGTAATTAATTTCATGAACTTATTTCACTGTTACATGTAATTTATTTCTTTATTTCATGTTATGTAAACAGCATGAATTTGACTGGCTTTATTTATGTCAAATAAAAAAGAAAAGAAGTATGGATGTCTTGCATATGTGGAAAATTTGAGTGTAGTTCAACTTTTTCCACAAATGCAAGCTATCCATGCAGTTTCTCTATTTCATTTTACCCATGTAAAGCCAGTTAAATTCACGCCTGTTAATGTATGTGAAATGACATGACAGTGGAATTACACCAGAAAGCATAAGATATTGTAGGCCATTTTAGTGTTTTAAAGATAAATAGCATAAAGTTTGTGATAATTATGTCCACACACATCCATCGATGAACCTCAACTGTATATGGGACTTGTGCAAAGTCACTACTGGAAGCCAAACTAGTGAAATTGTGATTTTTTCCATGTGTAACGTGATTTAGTTGCACAGCCCTGAACCATGAATCAATTTTTTTCCATGAGAATTGCGAAAATCAAAAGAATGTTTTTTTTTTCTTGTGAAATGAGACGGTAAAACTTTGCATCTTTCTTCCTTCAAAAAAAAAATATCAAGTAATGGTGTGACCAGGTCATGATGGGGACTGATTGTCATTCTGTGCCTCATGTCACTGTACCCCGATTAGTAATTTTTTTTATCTTAGTTTCATGAAATAGCCATTCTAATTTAAATGAAACATGTTCTAGACCCCCCTTTACCACCTTTCAAAAGATGGGTAGTACTTTCTGTGAATAGATTTATCTTTAGCTAGCGTGTGACATTGTTTCTGGGTGGTACCTCGAGAAAAAATTTAACAGGGAATACTCCAAAAGATGCGACTTTTGTTAAATTACTGTAGTTATGTTTTAGAGGTACATGTAGCTTCGCAGTCTTATGAACATCAAGGTCACCAGTTCAACTCCTGTTTGGAGAACTTCAAATATCTGTTGGTTAATTATTGAATTTTGTTTATTTTTCAGGCATCCCAATGTCTCAACAACATTTGATATGGCGATCTGTAGAACTAGAAGATGATTATTGTCTTCATGATTACAAGTGAGTCCGAGTTGAAAAAAACATGTACATACAAGTATTAAAAATATACATTGATAAATGATAACCATCATGCATAAAAATTCTCTTTTTTCTGCATTAAAAATAATTAAAAACCTCCATAAAATTCAATAGTTTAAAATGTGCTTGGGTCAGTTGCACTGATAATTGATTTTGGTCAATTTTTTGTAAAAAAGTGTGTGGCTTAACGTAGTGGCACAGTTACACGTAGCATCTTGACATTGATTGTCTGTGGATATCAGTGCAACATGACCAGTGCTCAAAAAAGTTTTGTCCAGTTATCCTGGACAAGTAGATTTTCCTCACAAAAAAGAGTTTTGCTGCGTAGCACTCAATAGTTACAATAAGTGTTCTTGGAGTGCATAGAGAGTTTTTTTAAGTTGATTTTCCTGCTGGGCAGGTAACTATTTTTCTCAAACAGGGCTGCAAATAATTTCTTTTTTTTAATGGAAAGGACATACGTCCTACTAAGACACCATCTTGGTCGGACAAACAAAACTGTGGTCGGACATCACCAAAAACAAAAGGTTGAATTTTATTCATTGCTGCCGTAAAATGTTTTTCGATCAAAAAATTGTCCGGACATCATGTCCGACCACAATTGGGAATTCATCGGACATGAGGTCAGCCAATGACCGACTGTTATTTGCAGCCCTGTTTACATGCCCGATGCAAGTCATCAGCTGACTAAATTGTAAAAAAAATGTAAACTAAGACAAGCATGCAAATCTCCCAGGCAATTTCAGCTTGTCCAAAGGGCAAGCTGAAATTTAAGCTTAGGGTGTTTTTTTTTTCATCTCTGATGCCCTGTAAGTTTTTTTTTTGTAATTTGTAAGTGCAATCGTGTAATTTCAGGGTCTCTGTGTGTGTTGGCATTTATTGGCATAGGCCATATTGTTACTGGACATTACAGATCTTGAGTTGCTTGTCTTCCAAATTCTGTTGGCTTATCTTTACAGTGTTTGGAATTTGTAGGGTTGCCATGGATACTTTGGTGCTGTGCCAGAATTTTGTCTGGCTCTACCAACCTAATAATGAAAAACCTACAAAACTTCTTAAAGTTCATCTACTGTTGATGACTATAACTCACCAAATTTGCCTTGGGGGCTTCTAACACTAACAAAAATACCTACAGGTCACTTTTCTGCTATTCAAAACTATTGATCACTCTATATTTTTTTGGTTAAATGTTAATTCCAGACAGGTTCTTTGTTGGTACATGTTCTAGTAATTAATTTGTATTTTCCTGATATGTTATTAATGCAGTATCACTGATGGAGCTACATTACAGCTTGTCCTGGCTATGAGAGGAGGTCCTATCAACACAAGAAGAAGTGAGTAGTGACTGATTTGTAGAATCTGTGTGTGCATGTACTACAAAGTTAAAAAACTATGTTTAAAAAAATGAATTGATGTTAGAGCCTTGCTTAAAAGTTAGAAATAATGGACTTCTAAACATTCTTGTGGCATTCTTAAACAATTAGAATTGCTTTTTTAGGATTTCTAATGAATAATTCAAATAGGCCAATTCTGAGTTACCATTATCCTCGTGTTCAAAAGGAGTCTGTGTGAAACCATTCATACGAAAATGGTACCTGCACATTCATTTCCATGGAAGTCAAATTCATTCTCATGTGGCATGTTTTTGCTGGAGGTCTCATTTTGAAACAGAGGCAAAAGGAAACTCAAAAATGGCCTTGTTTTATGTGATTATAAGAATGTTATCTTTAGGTTGAAACCGATTAACCTTGGTTAGAAACAGATTAACCTAAAATCAATTTGACTTACAAAGTTAGCATGTTGTCTGATTTGTAGTGTTAGGCTCATATAACTTGGTTTTGAAATGCATGTTTGTCTTGTTATTGTTTTATGTAGTACCTGTGGAAGATCCTACCCTAAGAGAAATGGCTGAATACATGGAGGTCAACAGGTATGCTCAGGAATGCATTCCTTGTCACTCAGTCATACTAGAATAAAAGTTAATGCTTAAACTAGTTATTTGTAAGGCTCACTACTGTATCCTCTCCTGCACTATTCACTCACGAAGAGAAGGGTCTGGTGATGATGATGATGATAATGATAATGATGGTGATGATGATGATGACTTCTTTACACCCTTTGATTAGAAAAAATTGTTGCATATTATTGTTGAAATGTGAAAATTGTTAAAACATAGATGTCTTGGGTAGTTAGTTTTATTGACGTTTTCTTTCAATTTGTAGGGAAGAAATATGGGATAAACTACCCAAGGACAATCGCCAAGTCACGTTGCTGGTTTTCAGGTATATCTATATATCAACTATCTTATAAATTATTATATACTTTATATAATTTATTATTCTAAAATAACAGATTTTCTTTGTTGCATTTGTGGAAAAAACACTGTACTTGTCACTGCAGTGCGTCTTTCTACCTGCACATAGGACATGAGAAGTATAATGGGTATTGGCAAATTGCTGGGATCATTGCTAAGTAATAACTTGTGATTGAATTCCATGTTATCTAAGTAAAGTAGCAAGACTTTTGGTTGCATCATGTTACAGAGTTCCTCTGATCCCTAAAACTGCAACAAACCTGAACTTTTGTGTTAAGTATGAATACAGTGATCTAACCAGCTGATGTGCATTTTTTATTTCTTCAGGGATGGAGACCAGTTGAATTTCTTTCGAGTGGTGGATAGGGGTGACGGAACTTTGACCCCGCTTTCAGACTCATTAAGGTAATACTACCAAAAACCCAGGGGGGAAGGAGACTCCCATATCAGGAATGGTGCTAAGGGCCGGCTGCCTGCTTTTTTAACCGGCTGAAATAGAACTTAAATCCAGCTGAAATGTCACATGAAAACAAAGACTTAGGTATTAAAACGTTTAGAGCTACTAAGGCCAGAAAAGCCAACTGGGCTTGTTGATGAGCCAGCTTAGTGTTTTCTTAGCTACATCCCTGACATATGAAACAGACAAGGATGTTTGTCAGCAATGTTAAATAAACCCCTAAAGGAGACTTATCTGGGTGTGGCTCAAGCTCTTTTTGACCCCTAAAAGATAACCCTTTTTTTCTACAAAAAAGAGAATTTATATTTCTATATTTCTTTGAGTGCAACCTTAAAGGAAACCTTTACGGCTAATAATATCGGCATTTTGCCTGGCACACTCTAAGTGAGACCTAAATCCAAACTTGACACCCCTAAGGGAAATAATTGAGATTCCACTGAACTACAGACCATTGATAAAGATCACATATTTTAATACAACAGTGGCAGTGGTATAATGTAGGCAAGTATTCCTTCTCAGAATTATTTTATGTACACATAACAAGAAAGAAAATGCATTGTTAACGCCTGTGTCGTACATGGAGGTTGGGTGCCAAGGAACCTAGGGGCTGGAGCTGCCGACCCCAAACCCAGGTAGCAAGAACACCCCGAAAGCCTGCCCTAGCCACAACCCAGTCATGAGCCCCGCCCGCCACACCCAGCCCCATCCCAGCACCCGTCACACTAAATGAAATTCAGTGGAAAAAAAAATTCGAAGTAAGCCAGAACGCCTCGAGCACTAAACTCAGTGAAGCTACGCGACTCAGTGAAACTACTAGCACATGCAACGGCGCACGCATAAAAACGCGGCAGGTAACCGCTGACCACGAGAGCACCGGAAGTTGCCTGCAGGGCTTTGACCAGAAGTAAACGCCATGCATAGGAAATTGCCAGCCCGCCAATATACGCTAATAAACGCCAATGCCACGCTAATGCCAAGCTAACACCAGAAAACTACAGAACAGCCACAAATAGCTCCTAGTCGTTAACTAAATAATATATTTAACCTCATGATATGTTGATATATTAACTGTTCTTTATATTGGTATTACTTTATAGTGGTGCTTCAATGTACAATTTATATGACGAAGAAGAAGAGGAAAATCCACCTCCAATTTCACAGGTTTGTTACCATTGAAAGTTCTTCTGAATTGTGTCATTTGAAACCCTGCTCTGAACTGTGTTATTTGTGTTAATTATTTTTCAGGAAGCAATCAAGGAAAATAGTGTCACAATGAACAAAATGAGACTTCTTAAGAACAGAATGGAATCCCAGAAAAACTTGAAGGTATGAACAATCTGCAACTTTGTGGCCCAAATCTTGAGTTTTGGCCTTAATCATCTAAAAATGTTACATCCAACAAAAGACATGGAGTATGTCATGATATTAGTGAAGTTTTAAACTAGGAGTTGCTGATAGCAAGTAAAGTGCTGCGAAGTAAGTTATAAGAATAATAATAATAGTAGGAACGATCGGAAGGTCATAGGAATGTTTCGGATGTTCACATTTTCAGATGTGAAAGATATCATTTTTCTCAGTGAGTTAAATGCTGGTAATTCTCTTAGTTTATATAATAATTAGTGACATTGAGGAAAGGAAGCAATGCAACATAACATAGCACGTGCAATTCAATTGCAAAGCCATCAGAAACACCAATTTATGTCGTCGCCTTCTATATAATGCACCCAGGCCCCGCGCGGACAGTCAAAAATAGCTCTGCTGCTACGCTAAGGCTTCGCAGCAATAACAGATGATGGGTTATCAATCACGTGTAGATCAACATGACATTTGTAAAACATACAATAAGGTTTAGTGAATAATGTTTATTCTTTGTATTATTTTAGCCTAAACATCAACCAGCACCTCCAACCACTGAGAAACCCACAAGCACATCAATACTTAGTGCAAGGAGAAGGTAAAATTGTTAATTTGTTAGTCAGGGATGCAATCAATATAAAAATTATTGTCAAGTAGGTGATAAGAGTTAAAAAGATATTGACTCAGAAATTTTGTCTTGATGAACCACTTAGTTCTCAGAACTAACTAGAAGAAGAAATATATGGTGATTACACTTATGTCCAGAAATGCACGCAACCACGAAAATGACGAAATTGACGAAATTTCGTCAAATTCGTCATTTGACGAAATTTCGTCAAATTCGTCAAGTCAGCAAAGTTATGTCATTTAACTCAACCCATGCAGTGCTGACGAATTTGACGAAATTGACGAAATTGGCAAAAATGACGAAATTTCGTCAAATTCGTCAAGCCAGCAAAGTTATGTCATTTAACTCAACCCATGCAGTGCTGACGAATTTGACGAAATTGACGAAAATGACGAAAATGACGAATTCGACGAAATTTCGTCAAATTCGTCAAGCCAGCAAAGTTATGTCATTTAACTCAACCCATGCAGTGCTGACGAATTTGACGAAATTGACGAAATTGGCGAAAATGACGAATTCGACAAAATTTCGTCAAATTCGTCAAGCCAGCAAAGTTATATCATTTAACTCCACCAATGCAGTGCTGACGAATTTGACGAAATTGACGAAAATGACGAATTCGACAAAATTTTGTCAAATTCGTCAAGCCAGCAAAGTTATGTCATTTAACTCAACCCATGCAGTGCTGACGAATTTGACGAAAATGACGAATTCGACGAAATTTCGTCAAATTCGTCAAGCCAGCAAAGTTATGTCATTTAACTCAACAACTGGAAATGTGCATACATACATGAATGACTCGTTCTTTAGACATGACAAAGTTATGTCATTTAACTCAACCCATGCAGTGCTGACGAATTTGACGAAAATACCAAAGTTATGTCATTTATCTCAACCCATGCAGTGCTGATGAATTTGACGAAATTGGCGAAAATGACGAATTCGATGAATTTGACGAAATTTCGTCAAATTTGTCAAGCCAGCAAAGTTATGTCATTTAACTCAACAACTGGAAATGTGCATACATACATGAATGACTCGTTCTTTAGACATGACAAAGTTATGTCATTTAACTCAACCCATGCAGTGCTGACGAATTTGACGAATTTGACGAAAATGACGAAACCGACGAAATTTTGTCAAGCCAGCAAAGTTATGTCATTTAACTCAACAACTGGAAATGTGCATACATACATGAATCCCTCGTTCTTTAGACATGACACAGGTTAAAACATTACAACAACAATTTTGTTGTGGTCTGTTATTCTATTTGCATATTTGTATGAGAATCAACTCAATTATGCAATCTTACCAACTTCATGAGATATATGTTCCAATGAAAACAATTAACCTCATTTGGTTTAGGCATCTTTCCTATCCATGCAGAATTTCCTGCTGTCGTAGGAGACGTCGATATACTGAAGCTCTATCGAAATCAGGAATGCCAGTTGCACAGGCTTGACATGTTGACACATTGGGCAAGTAAACAGCTAAAAAAAGTACATGTATGTATGTCTCGTTCTTCAAACATGGTCAGGTAAACATGGAGAAGAAAGTACAAGGAATCTTTCGTATCCATGCAGCCTTTCCTGCTGTCCTGAGCAGAGTGTCATTGATATAATGTAGCTCTAGGGAATTCCAGATTGTGTTTGTGATGGAATTGTAACAAGGCTGCAGTTGACTGTACGAAAGAATCACCCTTTTCCTTTTGTTTAACTGCTTTTAACCTTTCCAAAAGAAGGCGTGTAGAACGAAGGAATCCAGTAAAGTCCAGGGCCATTACACTCCCAGAAATCGCCAAGAAATCGATGGTTTGCCGCCATCTTGGAATTAGAAAGCTTACATGACGTATTTTGTGTTATAGAAAAAAATCCGCTGTTTATAAAGATCGTAGTCTGAGCAATCTGAGATTACAATGTGTGTCACACAGCGGTTTCCCTTATGCCATGGGTAGGAACGTCATGTAAGCTAATTGCCTCCAAGATGGCGGCGTTGATTATTGTGTTTTCAAGAACAATGATTAATTTCTCAAGTAAGTGAAGACTTGGTGTGGCACATTCCAAGCTTTTTGGTTTTCACACAGAGTGAAACACATATACCCGTTCTTCCCAGTACCACAACTGATGTGAGCTTCATGCAGTTCAAACAACTATTAACGTGAAACGCAAAGTCTGGAAATAGCACTACATCAAGGAAACTCGAGCTTTCACTGCGTTCTCTGTTGCGAATTCAGAATTTCTTCATCTTAAAATAAGACTAAATTCTGCATTAATACGCCAGCAAATTTCTTCGCAGTTGGACAAAGAAAGCTTGAAGAGCCACCTGTATTTAGATTGAGTACATCTACTCAATTCACAACTGTCAGGAGTGTGATAAAACCTATAAGTGTGATGGACTCACTTTTAATAGTTTCACATCAACAACCTGTGGCAAATATTTTAGACATCAGTCAGTGGATTGACTTCAGTGATGGCTTCAATAATTCTACTCCTCCAAGTATAAGAATATTAGTAACAAGATAGAAAAATTTTACAAGACACTATGTTACCTGCAGATGGAAATGACAAAATCCATAAGAACACTTACCGCTGGGCATGTGAGTTTCCTTTTCGTTATTATATTGTTTTACTATACCAACTCATGCTATAAACTTGTTGGCTAATAATCATGTCATTGCGGTTTATACAAATCTTCGACTTTGGCAAAATTTTGCCAAAATCCTTACTTTCGTCGAGTTCATCGTTTTCGTCGAATTCGCCGCTTTCGTCGAATTCGCCGCTTTCGTGGTACCCCTCCTCTCGAGCTCGTTCGCTCAAATCTTAGACTTTGGCGAAATTTCGCCAAATTCGTCATTTTCGTCGAATTCGTTGTTTTCGTCGAATTCGCCGCTTTCCTGGTACCCCTCCTCTCGAGCTCATTCGCTCAAATCTTAGACTTTGGCGAAATTTCGCCAAATTCGTCATTTTCGTCGAATTCGTCGTTTTCGTTGAATTCGCCGCTTTCGTGGTACCCCTCCTCTCGAGCTTGTTCGCTCAAATCTTAGACTTTGGCGAAATTTCGCCAAATTCGTCATTTTCGTCATTGCGTGCATTTCTGGACATATCTCGGTGATTAGCAAAGAGAGTTGATAATTATGTTGATCTTGAGACTCACAAGGCCAATAAAGTTGTTGCAACTTGCATCTATTGTTATTTATACAACAAGGAGCCCAAACGTGTGACCACTTTAATTTGTTCACATTCTTTCATGCAGAAATCAACTACAAACTATCCTTGGTTTTTGATTGGATAATCACTACCGTATTTACTCGAATAAGCGCCGCCCTCGAATAAGCGCCGCACTTGGGACAAAAATGTTAATAAGCGCCGCCCCCGAATAAGTGCCGCAGTCGCGATGGGGCGCTTATTTGAGGAATTCCGTTAAACTAAATATAGCACTACGAAGCAACTCTAAAACAAACTTGGACATTTCTTTCCATCAAAAGCAATGTTTTGCAGTTCAACGTTATTGTTTTACCGCTACGTTTTACACTACATAGTTCTGTTAATATTGTGAAGGCTGCGAACTTTGCCAGGACAGCTAGCCCCACTACTCTCTTCAGCAAGAGACGAATACTGACAATCAAAAGATGCTATTTTCAATTACTGTAAAAGATTAGTTTCTTTGTGGCGTCCAAATTTTAAATAAGCGCCACCCTCAAATAAGCGCCGCCCTTGAATAAGCGCCACACTTGAGGCGCGAAAAATTTAATAAGCGCCGCGGCGCTTATTCGAGTAAATACGGTATGTGAAGAATGTGAATTAATTAAAAGTGGTCAGTCACACTTTTGGGCTCTTAGCTGTAAAAGTGCTTTTTCCACTCTGCCAAAACCTCTTCCTGTCGAAACCATGCCTTTGTATTATTAACATGTGTTTCTGTTAATTACTTGTTTGCCAAATCATTCAAAGAAAGTCTGTATGAATTTCCAAATTCAGAACTGATGTCTTTTCTTTCACAGTACTCATTTAAACATATGGTTTTGCGTAACATTTCACAGAAATTTGCAAAAACCAGGCTGTGAAGACAAGAAGTATTTATTTTAAACCATGCGATCCAAGTTTCTAAAACATGATTCAATTGGCTCCTTGTTTATATTGTTAGAAATTTAATTTTAATTCTTAATTTCTCTTAGGTTGCAAATGACCTCTGCATCAGCTGCAACAAAAGCTCATGACACTGCGTTCCGTGTTGTTGATCAACATTCCTCAAGCAGGCATCAACCTAAAGCAGGAGGTGTTCAGGGTTCACCTTCTAAACAGTCAAGTGCGACAGGCAGGGTGACGCCTAAAGGGCCACTACCACCTGTTAACACAAGGAGAAAAACAAATCAAATTGATGTATCAGACTTTTTAGTACAATCTAGCCAAGAGGCAAAAATGGTTCCTTCGAGTCGAACTCTTAATAGGAGTGCTATGAAAGAAGGAAGAAAAACAATATCAGAGCTTGTTAAAGACTCTAAAGAAATTAAACCTTTGGGAAGTATATCAAAACCTGTGAATCATCACAAGGAAACAAGAACTTCTAGCCCTTCACACGGGGCAACCAGTTTAGACTATTCATCAGGGAGTGCCAGTATACGGCGATCAAGAATTCCTGAAGATTCTTCTGATGTAAGATATCCACTAGATTTAACGTCAGGAAGCGGTGGGTTTAGACGGATTCGTGCAATGGAAAATAGAATACCCACACCAGAAGGAAGGAGATCAGGCCTCCTGGTAAGCAAGAAGACAGTTTTCTGAAGAAATTTGTTTGCAGTTTGTAACTAAATTGTTCAACTGAAAATAAAAGTATCAACGTTTTTAGTTATTGTCCTGTCAAAGCCTCTTGTGAGTCATACTGCATTTATTGGATACTGCCGTACATTTCTTATCATCATAATTATGAAGAATGTACTCTGAATTCATATCCTAGCAACTCTTGAAGGCTACATCGTAGTGGATTTTTTTTTTATTTTGAGAGGGTAAAGACACATATATTCAGGTTAGCAGGAGGCTATTGGGCAAGTGTATTGAACAATAAAAAATATAGGTTTCTTTCTTCTAAACAGGATGCAAATGGCCACAATTCCAAATTATTGTGGAGGAGGGCATTAAAGTAACTACCTGTTATTAGCATCAAGAAGTCATGAGCATTGTTTAATACTTTTTCAATGAACTGTTATGGGAGAGAACCTAAACTGCAAGGTTATTGCTTTGAAAAGGCTTCAAAATGTTGTAAGGTTTGCTATTTAAACAAGTACAATATTGATAAACATCAATTCTTTTGCAGAATGATTCTCTGTCTTATTCGTATCGAATTTCCCATGGAAGTACAAGTGCTTCAAATAGTAAGTTTGGGTCTTGATTTTATTATTTGCTACCACTGATGTGAACAATAGGAATTATGGTTTCCTGGAAAAGAGCCGGGTTGCCAAAAGGAGTTTAAGAAATTTCCTTTGTTTAAAATAAGTGCAAGTTTCACATGGTGCCGAATTTACAGCACAACAAGGGGTGTGTGATTGAGAAATCAAAATTATACAGTGACCTTGTGCTGTCTAGCCAGCACTTAGGTTATTTGTCACCAGTTGCCACCTAGTGATAAGACATTTAAAAAGAAACTTCACATCATTCCTTTGCCTGTTACGTACTGTTAATTTTTTTCTTGATTTGTTTTTATGGAGTTTAAAGCAAGCAGATTGTAATTGCTTGGGGTATTCTGAGAAGCTTTTGGCTTTAACTGATAGCATTTTTACCAGCAGGGATCAATGTTTTATGGCTGATCATGTTCACTGTGTTATTTTGTAGATTCTCCATCTCACATTCACCATCTCCCGCCCGTTAAAACAAAACCCCATCCACCTCCACAACTTTTACCTGCTAAAAAGAAGACGAGATGTTTTACTTGTGGAAGGAAAACAGGATTAGCTACTACTTATCAATGCAGGTGAGCTTTTGGGTGCATAACTTGACATTTATTTTACATGTTAAACTTCTTGTTACATAGAATAATGGATTTGTTGGATTTGAAGGTTAGAGGGACTGTGTCACGCATTTAAGCCAAATTTATGCATGGGAAATGGGCATCAAATTCGGCGAATAAAAAATAACTTCTTAAAACAGTGAAGGAACATTTTAATATCACAGCAAATACAAAAGAAGGTACTGATGGTCAAAAGCGACGAATTATTGAAACAGATTGCGATACGGGTTTTTGAAATGTTGTTGGGCTGAACAGTTTTTAAAGTTTATCTCGTTTGCTTGTAACTTTAAATTATAATGCCCAGGAGACAAATTTGGTTTTAATGAAGCTATGGTTTTGTCATTTAAATCCAGAGTACGAGGTGAACATTTTTGTGAGAGACAGTAAAGACCATTGCAGTGAAACTGTTCATTACAGCATGTAATACACTTGTAATATTTGTTTTGTTTGCTTTTGTTGAACAGATGTGGAAATTCATTTTGTGCCACTCATCGCTATGCAGAAGCTCACAGCTGTACATATGATTACAAAAGTGAAGGGAGAAAGATTATTGAACAGAACAATCCTGTAATTGCAGCTCCTAAGCTACCCAAAATCTGAACATTTCTTCTGTTACTAGCAGTTATGTATTATTTTACAAGATAAATATATTTGTAAATAAGTTTAAACTTAGCAAAAATTAACACTGCTATGTTATGTAACTTGTAGATAAGAAAGTTGCTGGGAGATTGAATATTATACAAGTGATTTTGTTTACTTTTGGAACCATGGCAATGGCTGGCAACAAGTAATATAATGGTGTCTTCTTTTGTTTTGAAAATGTTGATAGTTGTTTTGCAAACCTCTCTACTTTCATGTAATAATTATATTAGCCCAAGCAATGAATGTTGGTTCTAACTCAAGTAATGTCATTGTGAAAAGGTAAAAAATTGGTTTTGTTCTAAGCATTTTTAAGGACATTTTTATTGGTTCTTAGTTTCAGTTTTTTTTCCATTTTTGTTTGATGGGTTTTAGTTCATAAAGAATCCAAAGGTCTTGTTTAACATTCAGCGGCTGCAGCATGTTGCCCAAGTCATGGCTACAGCATTTTCATGCCAAATTTAGTTTAATTCTTGCTCAGCACTGTCTGCTAATGGTTAAAATGCAGTGTATTACACTTTTGTCATCTCAAGTTAATGTGGTTTATTTAAACCTCTTGTGAAAAAAAATCTCAGGAAATGTCATTTCTCTGCATTTTATTTTCAGCAGCTGATAACTCAGGTTTGTCTCATTTCTATTGTATATAAAGCTATAGCAAACTTATTCCATGGTCACTTGTAAACAAGCAGAGTCACTAAAGGTGTGGGTGAAAGAGTAAAAAAATAAAAGTCAATTCAATAGGAGGTTTCTTTTATCATTGTCTTTATTTCCTTGATATTTAGGAAAAAACACATTTTTTACTGGTACATTTACTTTTAACACACATATTTTTTGTGACTAGTCCACTACAATACCAGTTATGCCTAGGCCCTTTTCAGGTCAATGATGAAGGGAAGTGTCTGCATTGATTGTGCAAGCATGTATGTTGTCTTGAATGTCATACTTGGCCTGTATATTTGACCCCATGTTGTGTTGTAGACATTCCGTGCCTGTCTGCATGAAGAAACACATGAAAAGCCTTCTAGGTTCATAAGCAATAGACCCTAGCAGAAGATACTAAGTGGAAAGGCAGCTGACTTCTTGCCAACATCATTGCTGCAGTACCTTAATTAGGGGACACTGCTAAACGCATGTTGACATTGTTCCCGAGAAGACAGCTGCTTCAGACTTGCCACCTGGATCAAACTACCTTTGCCTGCCAATGTTTACCTTGGGCGTCTAAACAGCACTATTAAGCATAACACAAGTTAGAACACCCCTCAGTTTTTTGAGGGTTGCTGGTGACTTGTGGGCATCCAAAATTTATGTTGTCTTTTAACCATCGGTGGCCATAACAACCTATAAAATTTCGAACCATCTACGGCCCTCCATACTGAGCTGCAATATGCAATGACAAGAACCAGCATGTCACCATGATGTTACAAAGCTGTGAGTTTCTCCTTGTTCTCTTGGGTTCCTCTTTGCTTCACAGGAAAGGCAACAAAAACAGCATTTTTCAGCCATTTTCAATGATTTTTTTTATTCAGTTCAAATACAAAATAACTTAATTTTTAAATATTTGTAAATTACTGTTTTGCTTTATGCATTACAGGAAAAATATCAAACATCCTTTCAAATTCCAAAATCTTCATTAGAGATTGTGCATTCCTTTTTGTAACCTTTTATGTGCAGAGCAAACTGTACAAAACTGTACACAGACTTGTTAAACCATCACAAATATCATAGAAAAGATGAATTAGACCCTCAAGATTTATCACACTGTTGGTGCTGAATAACTGGTGTCTTGCTTGCATGTTTCTTGACATGTTTCCTTCTTTTTCTTTTTCTTTCTGTTATACATCAAGGTCTGCATGTTGACTGTGTAGTCTGCAACAAACAGAAATATACAGTCAACTCTCTCTTAATGGACACTTCTACAAGACGGACACCTGGTGTTGGTCCCGCCCCTGCTGTTTTTCAGTCATTTTACTGTAACTAAACACCCTAACGACAGACACCTCTTTAAGATGAACACCTGGTGTTGGTCCCGTCCCTACCGTTGTTTTGTAACTAAACTCCCTATAAGACTGACACCTCTCTAAGACCATGGACGGTTTGAACCGGTCCTGACTGTGTCTGTTTTAGAGAGAGATGACTGTAATGATATCACTTAGTACTTCCTGTTATGTCACAGTTCAAACTAGCTTTAACTGACAGTTGCACATGCATGTATTAAACTATCTTACTACTTCGATCTCTGCAATGTACCAGTTGTTTTGTGGCTCTTTACCCCTTCAAAACTACTACTGTCTTGCTTAAATATTTGCTTGTACATGTATTACCGTATTTATTCGGCTATAAGCCGAGCGATTTTTTCACCAAATCTTACAGAAAACTGGTCAAAACCCAACCAAATTGGGGGTTCGGCTTATAGCCGAGTATTTCCGCCGAAAAAAATTCCATGGTACTAGAAAAGAGTTGAATTTGAATAAATTATTCATCTGTAAGCCGAGCGATCATCGATAAAGAAAATTAACAAGCATTTGTAATTAATTCTTGTTCATTACCTTTTATTTAAGTGGCGGCTCCTAAAAAGCTATTTGGTTCAGTGAAGAAACGTTAAGAATGAAGTTTTTGTTCGTCTTTTCTTCGCTATTTACTAGTAGGCTGGAACTGCGGTCGTCCATCGGCTCGCTCTGGAATATTATTTTGTCGGCGTGCGTGATCGTCTTTTGAACGGTCGAGATCATTCGAAATCTCGCATGTATTAAACAATTTCCTTGCAATCTCTTCCACAAGCAAATTTCTGCCTGAGACTGTTTCTTTTCCTTCAGCTTTTTAAAAGTTTTATGCAGAATCACCGCTAACGTGACACTTCAAGAGAAGAAAGAAAGAATCGATTGTTTTGACTTGCTTTGGCGACGTCAGAAACTGACCAATCAGAAGCGGCTGTTCTCACGCGTTTTTTATCTATCAGAAAGCGGCTGGCTGGATGTAATATTTTTGTTCAAAACTACAAACTTTTAATACCACGACTTCTCTGCTAAAAGAAACCACTTCAGAAAAGCTTGATTGGATTCAGAATATTCGACAAATACCGGCAACAGCACGGCGTTTCGTGTTGACAACATCTAAAGTTTATCCGCTTAATCTGCTCGCTGGCGACTTGCAACGAACTGAACAGTATTCATCCCGTATTCTCTGGCGATTTTGCAGTTGTTTTGAACGGTTTTTACCACAGCAACAACTTTCATCGGAAGGTTTAGTTGTTTGAAAACTAGTAGCTTTTGGTATGATGATCGATAACCACTTAATTCTTCAGAAGAATGCGTGATTGTTTGAGATGGGATTCTAAACTCAGGTGAATTGTTTGTCACACGTATGTACGGTTCTAAATAAATTCACCTTTTATGAGTAATTTCTTTTGTTGTTTTTTCAATTGCATACATGTAGTTGTGATTTAACAAATATGTTGATTTGCTGCACGTGGATTGTTTTGTAGTTTGAAGGAAAAACTGGGTCTCGGCTTATAGCCGAGTGTTTTGGGTTTATTTTTTGTCAGACTCGAACTGGTTCTGAAAACCGAAAGTTTAGGGTCTCGGCTTATAGCCGAGGTCGGCTTATAGCCGAATAAATACGGTAGCTGATTTATGCAGTTTCAGGAAAAATCCATACCCCTGGGTGTATGGAAGGCCACAATTTTTTAATGGAAATAATTTTCTAAAGGAAAGCATGAATCTGAATTTGTATTTCTGAAGGCGTGGCTGGTTGGGGATTTCAAACCAAAACAACTTTCTGAGTTTTTGTGTATGGGGGGAGTGTAGTCAGTGTAGGTGAGGCAAGAGGTCCTTAAAAATATGTCTTGCAGAACTTGAGTCAAATTTAACCAGTCTCACCATCTAAGTTTTTCACAAGCCCTCCTGGAACTCAAACTCATTTCCAGGGTCTCTCTCTCCCCACCCCCGAGAGTGAGAGTTAATAGTAAGAGAAGAGATGGGGGCAGGGAGAGAGAGACCCTGGGAAATATGAGGTTTTCCGAGGCTAAGATTGCCGTAGCAAGGGAGGGGCCGGTGGGCCCGTGCCCCCCCCCCCCCAGTTTTTTTCCCAAAAAGGAAAAACAGACCTGTATAAAATGTTGAAAATAAAATTTTATCTCCCGAGAGGTTTGAAACAATAACATTTGTACTTCTTTTCATTTTTTTTTAACGTACATAGGGTGATGCACAACAATGTTAAATGGCCAAAAACTAAAACAAACCAGAAATTAAGACCAGAACGTACTATGATGACTCTGAAAGGTGAAAAATTTGCTGGTTTCAAGATACATAGACAGTCGGTTTTCTATTTTATAATTGACGTTGCAAGGGTTATACTCTCTTCAGTGGTTTACTGAGACAGTGTCAGGAAGTAAATAATTCGCGATATGCGTAAATCACAAATAGTTCTTGGAGAACGCTGGAAATAGCATTTCCAAGCTTCTAGATTTCAAAATTTTCTGAGGGCGCATGCCCCCAGACCCCCCTAGCGGCTCGCGCCTCCGGCGCTCGCGTGCCCCCCCCACTTATTTTACCCTTGCTACGGCACTGTAAGAAAGTCTCAGCCAACAAGTGTGGACAGATTTACAGTCTGCACTTGCAAACTAAGAAAGTCTTGTGCCCATTTGAAAATATCAGTCTCATTATAGTCTCAAGTTAACTATTCATCACACCCTTGTATGTCATGTAAGAGATCAACTGGTCAATCAAACTGGAAATCTTATTGGAAGGCAGTCAAAAGGGATTCGATATCAAATGCTATATTAAAAACAAGTGGTTATAATACTGTATGTGGCATACATGATAACTATTGAAACTGTCACTAACTATACATACACTACAACCCTGTTTCTAGACTAGTAATAAAATGGAGAGCTGTTAATATTAACTATTTTACTGTTAGTATTTTACCCTTTTATTAATTTAATGTTTGCTTAGTTGTATATTCTCTCATTTTCTTCCTATCTGCTCAAGAAAACCAAAAAGTATAATCTGGCATGCTTTCTCTAGCTCTCCTTTGCCTCGGTCTGTTGTTATTTTCTGTTTCTCCCTGACTCATGAAACTCAGATAAGGAAATGAAAACTTTTTCCAGCACTTACGACGTAGAACTGGACTGAGTACCAGACCGAGGTTTACTTCCAGGAGCAGCTGAGCGAGGTCTAGGTGTTGTTTGTCTGGGGGCATCAAAGAGAGGGGTTCTTTGAGGGGTGGGTGTGCGGGACCTGAAGTGCCGTGAACTGGATCTGCCAGGAGGTGTCATATGCCTGTCGCTCCGACTGCACAGTTGAATCTGATCATCTGTTTAATATTACCAGTATTTGAAAAAAAAGTTAAGCAAATGAACTACAATATAAACAGTCAAATATTAGTAAAGTCTTTGTCACACTGATCACTTTGAGATTATTGCTAATCATTTTGTTTCAAACTAACCTTTAGCAGAGTCTTCTGTTTGTTCATCATTTGGGCCTGCATACCTGCGAAATATATGCCATTTTAGGACAATTGTCAATACTGCTAGATTTTATTCATACATGTACTAAGAGGGACAAAGTTATATCAATGATCACATATATGAATTTAGGTATATATAAATAACAAGCTCCTACAATATATTCTGCTTCTGATTATTTTAAAAAACTCACCAAGGATTTTGATAAAGATGAGTATGTCTATCCTCTGTAGCTTGTCTAAATTCACCAAGCTGTAATTTAATCAAAATAAAGCAATAGATCTTTTAAAAAGATATTCCAGAAATATGCTTTTCAATATACTGTAAAAAGAAAATTATTTTGTTATAAAATTTACGGTCAACACTCGTTTTTGGTTAATTTTTAAAAATTTTTATACACAGAAAATTATTGACTACAATATGGCAGCAGAAAGATCCAAGAATATATAAGTGAAAAAAATAGACTAGTTTGATTCAGTTACCTTGATTTGGTGTCCACTTCTTAATTGCCGACGATCTGTGTAAAACTGTAAACCCCATCCTACTTCTCCAACCTGCAATATTAAAATTCATGTGTCAGTGGTGTAGCTATTTCAGGGCCGTAGGAGGGGAGACGATAGAGCATCTGCAACCCCCCCCCCCCAACAAGCCACAAAACTCCACTTAATCGTAGCCTCGCATGCAGTCGTTTTCCAGGGGCGATCATGTTTCTCCCAGTGGAACACACTCACCCCTATAAAATGACTGTGTGGGGGACTAGCCTAATCAGGGAGTGAGGGTTAAAATTACCCTCATAAAATGTAGGAAATGTGGACCTCGACAACGTGGACCCCCTAGATGCTCATGCCAACTCTCACACCCACCCATGCAAAATCCTGCCTATGGCCCTGCATAAATATCTTGCAAAAAAAGATTTTTTATAATACAACAGTAAGAGAAAGAACCAACACAAGATATAATATTGAGCAGTTTCTATAAACCAATGGAGACAGTACTAATAGAAGTTCATTAATTTTGAATTACCCCCGGGGTAATAGCCTGGTCTAATTTACAACAGCCATATAATACCAAGGTGATGCTGACACTCAGAACCATGAAATATTTTAGTTTAGAAATAAAAAAATAGTGATTGAGTCAATACCTTCGCTGACTTAGGTAGTGGATGAGGACAGCCCTGTGAATAAAATGATAATAAATTACTTGTGATAAAATAAAATAAAAATAAAATAAATAATTTCAGATGATGATTTCAAATAAAATTATGTGCCCTTTTTATCACAGAAGGAATGGTGTGGAAAAAAATGAAAATCAATATTTTTAAAGTAGACAAATTGCTTTTTGGAAATATTTTTTGTTCCCTTCTGGCCTGAAAATACAGCTGCCATTCATCGCTCCTGGCTGGTTTGGGGTTTCTCGTTAAACGCCAAACTGGACGGGAGCATTAATTGAGATCAGGCGGCTGTATTCGCAGGCTAGTTCGCTTCCCCTTCCTTAACTTCACTGCCAGGCCCCACCTCCCCCCACCACTAACTCAATACACCCCTGGATATCTGTGGATGAATATAATAATACAGATATATAATATAATTATTCTCATAAATCAATCATAAATTATATACCCTTGATGGTCTCCATAGATAGTTTAGATCACTAGTCCCCTCGGGGGACATTGTTCCAATCCCAACATAAGTATTAGGATCAAGAACTGAAGCCTGGTGATCCCGGATGCCATCAGGACCTGTAAAATGAGATATTTGTAAGTCTGTCAGCTCATGCTGATGTTGTGACCGCGAAAAAATTTCGGAGATTGCATAAAAACACTGATAACAACAAATGGAAACAATAGAGAATCGAAGTCATTATGATACGCACTGATAGACTAGCTTGCATTTTAAATAATTCAATTTGGCACGGCACTCCAAACTACAAAACTACAATAATTACAGGACATAAACATTATTCACAAACCTCGTTTAGAATTTCTGCTATTTTTTGGGAGAAATTATGCATGGTCAATTTTTCCGTGTAAATTCCTGTGCTCGACCTGTCCGACATGTTTATATTTTCTAGTTGTATCTTTGTTTCTTTTTGAGTTTTGATAATATTTTAGTGTCTACCTTATAAAGGTATCTGGTGTATAGTGATCACAATTATTAGCGATAATCTTAACAAAGGTGGAACAGTAAAATTATTTGCACCGGAATTATAAACACATAAAACACGTGCCACAGAGTTAACATTCCAAAGCAGAATTTTGTTCTGTTCGTTTTCGGTGTTAACCTTATCGATATGTTAACTCAACAAGTAATTCACCTGTGAATAGCACTTCTCCTCGGCCAATGTAAGGGTTGTAGTATTGATCTGATCCTCTCCAGGACAAAACGCTTGCCTTTTCCACCATCTTGTGATTGTTTCTTTCGCCTGTCGGCTTCCAGCTGACCCAGACGCTGTTGCTAAGCAACAAGGTAATTAGGGGAGCAACAGGTCGTCGACACCTGGCTGTCACGCAACTCGTAAATAAGAGAAGATTATTTCTGGCTTTATGTTATGTGCGTTAATAATCAAGTAAAGTTATTTTGATCATCATTGAAGCTATATAAACTGCTCAAAATCGCGCTAATTTCGTTATAAACATTCATATAGGGGAAGACAGCGCAGCATATTTGCGTTGCGGAGAAACAGACAGAATTCAGATTCCACAACTTGGTCACACAAAGTACTCTGGACCTAAATGTTTGCAAAACAGGTTGTGCGATTGTTACTTTCGATCGCAACAAAAACTGTGATCAAAATGACAAAAGTTAACCTTCTAACACAGATGAATGCCCCTGCTGGAGATGCCGGTTCAAGGGGCAAGTGGGGGAATTATTGTTTTTTAATTTTATTTTAAAAAAACATTCTTTTTAAGCAAAAGGCTGGCGTTTTTGTGTTGAATAGTATAATGTAGTTGTACTCGAAAACAGACCGTTATTGACGACCATTGACGTTATTCCTTTAGGGTAAATGATGATAACGAAGGTTACGGAAGAAGTATGCAAGAACAAATGATACTAGTTTTTTTTCCCATAAGGATAAAGAAATTTTTAATGGAATAGTTTTAATAAGGGTGTCGGAGGATTAGTTTTTTTATTAATATTGAAACAAATGTATTATAAATCGAACAAATTTAAAATTTAATTTTTTTAGCAGAGGCATATTTTCATCCTGTTTTAATATTGAAAAAGGCGATCTGTTATTATTTGGGGCAAGAACTCTTTTACGGATTATCCATATGGCTTTTTGAATTTGTATGTTATTTTTATTTTATTTCAATTTTAATAAACTCCTTTTTTTCTAAGCTAGCCTTTACATTACATTGCAATAACTAACTAACTAACTAACTAACTAACCAACTAACTAACCAACTTACTAAATAAATAAATAAATAAATAAAAAAGTAAATATTCAATTTTATGAGGTATGGTATTCTTGTTTCCCTTAGAAAAGAAAAGAAAAACTCACGAGGGACGAGGACACTGCTGAAGAGAACGTGTGCCCTGGATCAAGGATAAATTACTTAAAGGAGTTTTAATTTAGAGTTGAAAAAAAAAAACTTTATATATTAAACGGCCATACGCCGACGCGTCTCTTTCTCTTTTTTTGGGGGGGGGGGTGGGGGTGGGGAGGAGGGGAGGCGGAGGGGCGTTGTACTGGGTATAAATATCGGATTCCGGGGCAGTTATTTTTTGTAATGGGTTTTTCTTGTTGTGTATAAAAATAAAATTATAACTTAGCAATTCATACGGAAGGGAATTCGAATGTAAAAGACCGACGGAAAATGAAATTCGAAATGCCTGCCCCAACAACAACGTGCAACCGGAGTATGATTGGTGACAGTTAAACGAAGTAGCCCCTGAATTTTCCTTCAGTCGCCCCACGCCACATCTCACTCTCTGCCAAGTCAAGCAGAAGAAGGCAAGTCAGCTACTCCAAGGCGGAGGAAGATAACGTAAGTTTCTTAGGCGATATTTAAATCTGTTAGCTTAATAGCGTAACAAAAGAACTAATCGAACACAAATTTAGTTCTTTATTAAATGTCTAAAGTTAAGTCCGGGTATTTTTTGTGAAATCGTCGAGTTCTTGGAATATCACTCATGGCACATGTTGCGCGTGGCCAATTTTCTGATGACTCAAGCTAAATTCTCCGCTTTTGTGATTGATACTCCACATTCCATTGTTTTATAAATCTTGCTTCTACGTAAGTAGCGTTCTGTCCCAAGTTTCGTGAGAATTGTTTGATCTGTTCTGAGCTTGGTAATTGAATATTCTCGCTTTAGAGCAAAATATTGATTTGAAGACGCCTGCGCTGAAATAGCTTATAATGTCCTGAGGGAGTTGACGAAATCGTAGATGCAATAGTCGCCTTCATATTTCATCATTATTTATCAGTTAGAATTTGTGTACACAAAAGATACAACGTAATTGTCGATTGTGTCATCATGTGCTAACGTGTATCCTGAAATCTATTTTACTTTGCCGGTGCTATTTCGTGGATAGTATTGGTATTTCCATTGCACTACACGTCGATGCGTCGGTAGGCTCATATAATTCATTGCACAACTTATGCATGAATAACAATATGCTAAATTATTCCACTTGATTTGTACTTTTCATGACTTGAGGTGTACATCTCGGGATGATGTTGTTTTGGAATATCGAAGGTTAGAGGTTCACGTGATTTTCAAAATCTTCCTTATTCAGTGGATAAGAATGTAAAATGAAATTAATATACCCATGAAGTGAAAGCTTTCTTCTTTGTTTGAGTGATCTTCAGACCTGGAATGTCCTGTTTTTTTATGAATAAATAATTTCCACATTTCATGGTAAATTTCACTTTGATACTATCAGGAACAAGGCCAACCAGTTGGAAATGTTTATTAAATCAAGAATGTTCAAAATATTTATGTGATATTATTGTGCTGTTTTGAAACATCTGTACTTTTCCTGGACTTTTTTATATACCTCATCCTGTTAATGTTGGAAAAGGTGATTGGGGATTGATGGGGAGTGTCTATGAAATCATTGGACAACAATGATCTTACTTTTATCCTTATAGTAGCTATAACTTGTCTAGGATTTGTACATACTCAATACCATTACTACCTTGTCACATTATGCAAGAGAAAAAATGTCAAATTTAAGGGAAACATGTAAATGAAATGTTGTTAAGTTGCGGAAAGTAAAAGCAGCTGAATCAGAAAGTGCAATATGTTGCATTATGGTATTGATTACACTTCAAAACATTTGACTCCATGTAACAATACAATGCCAACTTTATTTTACTCCAAAACATAGTGGAACAAAAAAGCTATGGAGCGAAGCTTTTGGAGCAACCCTCCAAGTTAAGACCATTTTAGTTGCCATGGCGATTCTAGAGCTGGCGACTAAATTGAAACCAAAGTCGCCAGCTGGCGACTAAAATTGAGAAGAAGGATTGATAGCACAAGCTAATTTAGCGACTAATTTTTCACTGGCGACCAAACTTGAGCAGGCAGTGGCCAAATGGCCACTAAGGAAAAAAATAAACTTGGAGGGTTGTGGAGCGAAGTGAAGTTGGCATTGCATTGTTACATTTTGTCTCATGTTTCTCGTATAATCTATCTTAACTACAGGACTTATGGTCCCTTGCTGGGATTATTTCCATAATTTAAATAATAATGCAGAGATCCAGAATGCATATAATTTCATGAATGTAAAGAAACTGCAGTTCTGGGTGAAATTAAAATCTGTGGATAATCTATTAGTCCAGAAAATCAGGGTTTGAAAACAGTCAATGTGTAATCTGTAGCCAGTGTTGTATAAACAACTTTGTATACAATTGAGGCAGCACCCAGGCATTGCCCCTCCCCCTCCTGAATAAAATCTTTAGATATAATATATAAAAAAAATAGTTAAAAATAAATAAGTAAACAAAAAATAAATAAATTCATTTATTTAGTTATTTGTCTTGTTCTGTTTATAGAGAATGGCAAAAACTCCACCAAAGTATGATGATCTTGGCAAAGAGTCCAGGGATGTGTTTGGCAAGGGATACGGTAAGCCAGAGCTATTTAGAGCTTCCATTTACAATTAAAAAGACTGCAATGTGTATCAGTTTGCATAGTTCCACTGAAGGTAAAAGGAAAATAATGATTTATTTTGGGTGCTATAACTAGCTTATAACAACATCTTGTCATATTGTTTTCTCGGGAATTCAGAAGCACTGATCTGAGCTAAAGTTATATGATCATGTGTTCTCAGTGGACAGGAATATTACAAATGTTTGTCACTGGTGTATCATAAATCTACCATCATTCTTGAAATCTTTGTTAAAACTTAACTGTGTGGATGACTTCAGAATGCCACCTTTGCTGAAGCAAGATCTGCTAACTGCATCATGATGATGTAAACAGCTGTATGTTTTAAGAAATTACTCCACTAAAAATTTGCTTGATCAGGAGTATTAGTGATGAATATTTACTTGTCAGTCTGTATTGCAGAAAAATGTTTGTTATTTGTACGGGTTTGTGAAATGTTCTGGTCCATTTGCAGGGGTCACAAGATTTCTCTTTTGCAATCAAATTGAATTAATTTTGATTAAAGTTTTGTTTCACTGTTATTGTTCAACACCCCAGTTCTGCATTTGTTTGTAATCTTAGCACAAGCTGGTTATTAGTTAGGAATAGCATGTTAAAATGCAATTTTACAATGTGTGTTCTTGTTGTAGGATTTGGAGCTGTCAAGCTTGATTTAAAGACAAAAACAAAGAAAGATTTGGTGAGATAATTACTTCTGATCAAGAGCACAGTCAGCTAATCTAGAATTGTAAAAAGTTCAAGTTCAGAACTTGTCAAAATGAGTCTGATGTACAGTCAATGTACAGCTTTCTTGGATTTCCGATTTTGTTCAACTCTGTTTTGGACAACACCAAATATAGACCGTTACAAAATTGTTTTATGCTGTTTGTTTATTGTTTTCTAGGAATTTACAACTTCTGGATCATCTAACAATGACACAGGGAAGGTTTTTGGTAGCTTGGAAACAAAATACAAGTATGCTGATTATGGTGAGTTGCGTGTTTTTCATATACACTGACACTGGGCAGCATCTCTTTTGTATTTTGCTTATGCAAAGATTGGCGAAGTATGGCCTGACTAAAAATACACTGCCATATTAAATAGAGAATCAGTTAATAATGTGTAACTGTATAATGAAACCCATTTATTTCGTTTCCTACTTATACTGTATGTTATTGTTTGGTATGACAGGTGTTACCCTTGCCGAGAAGTGGACAACGGACAATGTTCTGACCACACAAATCACAGTAGAAGATCAGGTAGTCAAATTATTATCATTATTGACATTGTTGTTGTTGTTGTTGTTATTTTTATTTTAAGAACAAAACTCCCCTTTCCCCCCCAAAAAAAATGTCCAATCACAGACTTGAGAGAACGGTGACATCATACACATAAACATGCCATAAATTAACATTACTCTCTTTTAGGATCTCTTTTAACTCGGTATAAAAGTTATGGTATTTCTATGTATTTCTATGTGCTCAGTTGTTATTTGTCCATTTTACAGATAGCAAAAGGGCTCAAGCTGGAATTTGACACTAGCTTTGCACCTAACACTGGGTAAGTTGTGGCATTTACCGTGTTTGTAATAACTTGTTCTACAGTACTAGTGGTAACCACAGGTTAGAAAGTGCGGGCCTGACAGTGTCGATAAATCACTGGACAAAAGAAAATTATTCCAAGTAAGGTCGAGTAACCCGTCACGCTTAAGTCACGAATGTTTTTTTATCGTTTCCTATTGCCGCGAAACAATCAGAGTTGTTTTTTTGATTGACAGTTTTGCGAAGTGTAGTCGAGCACGCGGTATGAATTGAGATGTGATTTTCCTCCGTCGGCAAACTCGCCTTGTTGTCAGTGTGAATTTCTCGAGAATAACCGTTGTTGGTTGGAATCATTCGCTTTGCCGTAGTTTATCTGTGATACAATCACAGCAGATCTTCACAAAAGCAACACCTATAAAACAACGTCTGCAAAACCTAATGTCTGCAAGACAGAAGCCTCGATGTAATGTGACAAACTGTTGATTTTTCGCATTCTTATCGCTCTTGGAGACAAGATTTTTCTCTTCCGGTGTTACGACAAACTGTCGTGATTGACACATTTTTTGCATTCCGATCGTTCTTAGTGGAAGAACAAAATTTTCAACTTCCGGTTTGCAGATAGCCTTTATAAACGTGGCACGCACGCGTAATACGCAATCCGCTGGTCACTGTCAAGATTAGGGTTGCGGGCCTCTCTTGGGCCCGCAAAAAACAAATTTATAAGGCTGTAAAGCTTTTAGCGACTTTTTACTTTTTACTTTTTACTAGGGCCTCTATTGATAACAGTTTTTATTGTAAAAGCTGATGGAGTAAAGGCTTTCTCTCTCTCTGTCTATAATATTGATATATTCAACAGTAGTACACTTCTTTTGAGATTTGCCGCAGGTACAGATGTAGTAAACTTGGTGATGTTTCACTAAGTTACTATTTTTTCCCATGAAAGCTGTGCTTTCTAGTTGTTAAGTGAAAGATTAGCATCTTAGCAAAAAGTTTTCACGGGATCAGAACAAAGAGTGTAAATGTTGTTGTTTTTGCTCCTGATGTGTGCATTTTAGGAAGAAGTCAGCCAAGATAAAGAGTGCATACAAGCAGGATTACTTCCATGGCACTGGAGATGTTGACTTTGATTTTGCTGGACCAACAGTACAAGCATCAGCAGTTATGGGGTAATTATTTAGCAAAAACACACTTATTCTGACTCAGTCTATTGCTTGGACGGTCCATCAGTCAGTCCGTCATCTGTATTTCCAACATTGGTCATTTGGTCAGGCAAGCAGTCAGCCAGTGAGTCAGTTAAGTTAGTCAATTGGTTGGGATTAAGCATTCAGTTGGTCAGTTGAAATAACTGGGTTGCTATATTTAAGACCTATTATGCATTTGTTTAACTTTTAATTACTTTTTTGGAACCTCAAGGGTATAAAAATGGTGAAAGTCATTACCATGTTTACCAAGTTGTTTCCCTTTTTGTGATTCATTTACAAGAAATTTGTTGTTACCATCATAACCTGAAGGTGGAAATTCTCTTGTGCCTGGTCTGAAATGTCTACTCTTGTACACAATGGAGTGGTACTGTGACTGGCCTTGTAACCAAGTACATCCATGTGATTACTATTGATAATATGTTTTTGTTTTACAGATATGAAGGCTGGGTGGCAGGTTATCAAGCTGCTTATGACACTGCCAAGTCAAAGTTGATTGGCAACAACTTTTCATTTGGTTACCGGTCAGATGACTTCCACATTCACTCTTCTGTGTGAGTATACTGTTTCTTGTTGTTATGGTAGAATCCTGATTTCTCAAACCCTCTGTTTCTCAAAACTCCTGATTAATCGAGCCAATTTTCGTTTCTCTTGGATAGTACTTCTCTGTATTTTTACTCTCGATTTCTTAAAGCAATTTTCATTTCCCTGGAGGTTCAAGAAATCAAAATTCTACTGTAATCACAAAGAGGCTGGAGGGCTCATCCAGCTAGTGGGGACATTCTATTGTGGTTCTACATCATTCTGTTTGCTTTTGGTTTGAAGTGGAATAATTTAAATATGTATGATTCTGATAAATAATCATCATAATATTCTTTTATTCCTAGGAATGATGCATCTAGGTTCACTGGATCAATTTATCACAAGGTAAATTAAAAATAAATAAATAAACAAGTAGATAAGTAAGTAGTAAATGGACAGACAGACAGACAGACAGACAGACGGACGGACGGACGGACGGAGGAAGGGATGGATGGATGGATGAATGAAACCCGGATGACAGCATTATTTGAAGTACCGGTATTTTTCTTAGCACTAACTTGTCCAACTTCATGAGTTATATTATTCAAGTGTGTTGTACCATTATGCTTTTCTTCTTATAGATCAACAGCAATCTTGAGGCTGCTGCTCAGCTCAACTGGGCATCTGGTAGCAGCAGCACAACATTCCAAGTTGGCTGCAAGTATGATATAGACAAGGATACAACTATTAGGGTAGGTGAAACAATGGTACACGCTACAGTGCTGCACTGTAATTAGAACCTAGTTTGAGTGGTTCACCGTATTGTTAATTGTGCAGTTCCAAAACATGTCCAACCTTCCTCATGGAAGGTCATTGGAAATTCCGTGGGGGTGGGGTTGGGTCTCAAAAGCCCAAATTTTTTAAAGGAAAGTATGGAAATTATCTGGAATTTCCAGAGGGTGGGATATGGGGTATGGATATTTTCTGGAACAACACATGGAGTTAGGTAAAGGGTGGATGGCTTTTCACCTCATAGCAGAGGGCATAGTGTCAATATCTAGTGGCTACAAATTTCAACTATGAAATAACTGTTTGCTAAACAGAACACATCTAAAGGTGTTTGAGCAGGACTAGATTGGAAACTTTCAGACTACAGTTTAACTTCTATCTTTTCATCTTGACTCATTTGTGCATTTATTTTTACACAACAGACCAAGGTGAACAACACGAGCCAGGTGGGCTTGGCATACACCCAGCGCTTGCGTGACGGAATCAAGGTCACACTGTCTTCACAGATTGACACCAAGAATCTCAATCAAGGTGGACACAAGATTGGTTTGGGTCTGGACTTGGAAGCTTAAGGGATGCGTCGTGTACGGTCTTCTAACAATATGTTAACTGCCAACTGGTGCAGTGTGTATTGAATTTAGTGTTTTTCATTAAGTGTGAGAAAGCTTCTGAACTTTGCGGTAATACTAAGGCTAAAAATACATGTAAAGTCAGGCTTGTACGCAACTGATTTGTTTTGAATAAACTTGAAATTAACATGTTGGTCCGTTGTCATCTCTTGGTCATTACCAATCACAGATAAGGGGAATGTGTTGTTACTAGAGACTGGTACCCTGAATGGTAAGGGACAGGTCATTTAGGTTGTTTTTTTTTTGGGGGGGGGGGGGGGGGGAGGGAGGGCAACTACGAAAAAGAAATGCTTGCACAAGAAAAATAGGAGAAAGAAAGTCATGCACAAGTAAATGCAGGAAAAAATCAAGCAAGCCTCACCTGGTAAACATGGATGGTGCAAACAAAAAATCTTGCAGAGGCTTATGCTTGAAAAAAGTTCTTGCAAATACCAATGCTGAAGAAAAACAAAATTAAACAGACCATCCCTAGCTGGAAGCAAGATGAAAACCATATTCCAAGTGTCACATAAGTTCATGCAGGCTAGTAGTTCATGCATTAGTAAGGGGTAACCCAAATCTCAGGATTAGGAATCTGTAAAATTTAATGTGCAGACTATTTCACACTTGTCCCAGGCCTGCAGACAAGAAGCTTTTTATCATAGCTGTCATAACCCTTCAGGCCTTGTATTTCTGCAAAAAGAATTTAAAGTGCCCAGCCCCACAAACAATAGACCTGGGACCAGTTGTTTAAAGGGCAGATAATGCTATCCACTGAGTAAATCACTATCCAGTGGAAAGCGTAGTATGTTCTGTTAGCATTTAGGGACTGACCATTATAATTATTTTTTTTGGAGGGGGGGGGGGGGGGGATGAAAAATATTGGAAAAAATTGTTTGCAGGGCCTAAAACGACAAAATTGTTTACACGATACGTATAACAAAAAATAGTTAGAATTTCAAAAAAAAATGTTTGCAGAGGTGCATAAACTAAAAAAAAGGTTGCAGAGGAAAATTTTTCATCCCCCCCTCCAAGAAAATAATGGTCCGTCCCTTATCCACTGGGCCCCGCTACTAGAATCTCAAACCTATTGATTCCCTGGGGATAGAGGCGAAGGAATATGAAACAATCATCTATTTCACCCATCGGTTCGTCAATAGAACCTGTGATCATGCCCTCTCTTCCTTCTTGTCACTCCTCTCCCTTTTAAGAAATAAAAAAAATGCGGACCACAGGTTGCACTCAATATAGCTTGAGATACATAAAATTGTAAATATGCAAGTGGGCTGATACTCTGAAACCCTTATGGAGTTGGAAATTCCCTTTTAAAACTTAAAGAGAAGTGAAAGTGCGGAAGTGTTTGGTTCCATTGGATAATAAATATTTAAAAGCTAGCCTGTTTACAAAGGCTATTAAAAAGCACTCGTAGCAATTTTTTTTATAAAAAAAACATTTGAAAAGTTTAAGCTTCTTTGGCTCCTAGGCACGTGGAAACTTAAATTTTACAACAAGATCACATTGAGAACATTGGCACTGAGGTGGTTTTAAATACTTTATTACATAAATTTTCGCGACACTTTAATTTCGCGAATTTCGCGATTCAAAAAACTTAAGTGACGCGAACAATAGTGCCAAGACGCGAAAATTAAGTGACCACAAGCCAACAATCAAGAAAAAATAAGTAGTACCACTGAAGGAGGAATTCAATAAATGGATGTTGTCGTCAATGACACCATGCACGTACGCGACGACGATTGGAATGCCGAGTGTCCCTGCGTTTTTTTTTTTATATTTCAGATCTTTTATTATTAAGGGTTAAATGGATGCCAGGATATTTTCGTACTAAAAACGGAATAAAGTGATAAAACGAATCGCAAATCGCGAAATTTAAGTGTCGGAATATGCACACCTCAAAATCGCGAAATTAACATGTCGCGAAAATTTTCATGTAATAAGGTAATTGGAAAAAACGTTCCCCGTGATCTCGAGCAGCGTTGGTTTTCCAGAAAGTCAGTGTTGTCACTTGCACTTCTCTTCTTTTTTGTGTAGTCCAGAGAATTTAATAGCGCATCAAGATAACTTTATTGTTACTTGTCTTCTTGATGTTGCATTGATATTCGTGACCAAAAAGTGATAAAATACTCGTAGACGAATAGACGCACCCCCACCGCGCCCCCCGCCGTACTGTCTAGCTGAACTTTGTTAGGTCACATGACGATCACACACGAAGCTAAGCTCGGATTTATTTACATCGTATTATTTTCGTTTCGTTTTAGAAGGAGGAAGGCGGCAGCAACGCTCGGTTCATTTGTCAGACATTTCCAGTTGAACTTTCCAATCGCTTCCAGTAGACTTTCCAGTAGCATTTAGAGAAACGCCATACTTGATTTGGCCGAAAGAACCTGGGCCGACTTGAACTGTGTGTTGTTGCTGGGTCCTTTGTTTCTGTTCACTTTTGGTGCAGTTCTTTATCGCATCCTTCTTTGATCAGGACCGTGATATGGAAGTGATCAAAAGAGCGGTACTTTGTTTACTAGCTGCATCATTATGGACTGGAACTTCTGCCGTCGCGCCTCTCCCAGAAGAAGGTCTAAACGTGGTAAGTCGAGTGTGATGGATGTATAAATGGGGCGATCGATGGCGATGGTGGCTGTTACATAAGACTATTATTGTAAAACATGTAGCTAAGCTTGAATGTTATCCACGATCATGCAGAAATATAGAGAGTACCTAGAATGAATTCACTGTACCACTAGCTATAGTTATAGCTTAGATTGTTGTACGATTATTGAAAATAACCTTTTTGCTTCAGCTAAGCTGGAAAGAATGTGAAATGTTGTTCAATGTTGATCCTTTGTCTTCTAATCAGTATCAGCACTTTGCACGTGACTCGGCTTATCTGAAGGGCCTCTGTCTATATTAAGTTGCAATTTGACGTCATGTTTTTAAGTTCCCTTTCTTTCCAAGAGACTGGAATCATTTTCTGACAGAGATAGCTACAGTTAGCTTACACTGATTGCTAAATGTGTTTAAAGTAAACTTTAGATTTTGTACCGTGTTTGATCTTTTTTATGTGCTTATAATTAACAATTATCCTGCGAAATCGCGCGGAATATCGCCTGATACTTAGCCGACGAGGCCGTAGGCCGAGTTGGCTAAAATCAGAGGATATTCCACAAGATTGAGCAGGATAATTGTTTTATTATTCAACAAATTGTCAACGAAACACATTTTGCACATAAAAAAACTGTAATTGTGCAGCGCTTTACAAGATTTCGGACGAATCTTCGCAACCTACGAATATCGCAGGATATCTGTTATGTACGGATGACAGATATCGTTAACATTTTGACCATATATGGGCAGCGCGCGCATCTGTTGAATAATAACTAGTAATAATCAGAGATTAGGGGAGTGCGTTCGACCCAAGATAGGTACCCAAGATAAGGCTAGAAAAACGTAATCCGAGTTACACGACTGTTTATATCGTCATACAAATTTAAAACGACAGCGCTTGCAACATCAGTAAAGCCCGTATCCAACATCACTTGAAAGTATCAGAAAAAAATCTCAATCCAACAGTTCACGAGGCAGCACAGCAATTTTTTTTTTACTACTGTTAAAAGGAGGACTGCAGAAACGTTTATTTTACAGCACAACTTACAGGGCAAACTCAAAAACGCAAACCAAAGAAGATCATAAGAACGAATCAACCTCGTTCCCTGTGTCTCTCACAAAGAAACTGCGACGTCATTAATTAGCCAACCTGCCACATACCAAGATACATAGAACAAAATATAAAAGAACTTTTACTGGACAGCCACGGGACCACACGGTGACGCCACCACAAGATTAGAATTTTTTCTCCTACCATCGAACACAAAAATTGTTTACAGCCTAGCGTTATTGGCTTCATGAATTTTTTTGCGCGCGCTGCCCCTGTCTTTGTTGAGGTTGCTCTGACGCAATTAATTGCTTTCTAATGTCTAATCACATGAGATCGAGGCCAACTTGCCACATACCGACATACATAATACGACACATAGAACCACTTTCGCTTGTGCTTTCACAGGACAACCCCGGGGCCACAGGCCACCGCAAGATTAGGATGCGTTCTCCTACTGTCGAACGCAATTATATTCTGTTAGTAAAAAACTTACCGTATTTACCCGTGTATAAGTCGACCTTTTTTAACCTAAAAATCGGCCCAAAAAATCACCCTCGACTTATACATGGGTCAAACTTTTTGACCCAAGCACCAGTTAAATAAATTCTGTATAATTAGCATAACAATTGTTTTAATATGTTCACAAACATCTAATAAACAACAGTACAGGTTATGTTGTCCTTTTGCTTTGCTATCTGTGTCATTAAATTGGCAGTTCAAGTTGAAATTCCGTATGATTTATCGCTTAATATAAACCTGAATGTTGTAGAGACTCACTGGCACAAGATCTTACCAAGAAATGTAAAAAAGTTTAGTTACTGGCCTCAAAAATAGCGGGTCGACTTATACACGGGATCGACTAATACACGGGTAAATACGGTAATGTAATGACTCATATCGGCCAAATACTTAATGATGATGATGATGACTTTTGACGAATATTCTGCAGATTAAGGAAATTCGAATTGCTTGCTACAGTCATGACCAAGTTCGTGATCTGTGCATTTAGCAGCAGTGGTATCTTGCAGAACGCAGAATGATGGTCAGCACTTTTCTTGCGGTTAGCTTTCACTCCGATTTGCTTGGGTTAGAATTTATTTGTTGGTTAGGGCATTATACTATCGCCGTTCCGTGATCCTTCTACATTTTTTGTTCTGCATTCTGCATTTTGCCTTCTGGAAAATATCCCTGCCGTGCATTTAGTACTAAAAATTATAGAATCTTAACTGAATAAAGTTTTTCACAAGATTTCTTTTATTAGTAATAAACCAGGGTATGTTCAAGTGTACAACAACTAAATCATTTTTAGCACATTTATTGGCTGCAAGACAATTTTTCAGACTAATGCCCAATTCCCTCTATGACCCACGCCTGCAGGTAGGGTAGCAAAGGGGGTGTCGTGATCCCTTTTCACGCACAATTTTTAACCAATTTCCGGTCTCTTTTTTTAAAAAGATATTTTTTTTTTTTTTTTTTTTTCCTTTTTTTTTTTTTTTTTTTCCAAATTTTTTCTTTTTAAAAACCCTCCCCCCTGCAGGGTACTATTATGGTAGTAATATTCACCAAGCCATGCACAAGGTCGCGCGAGACTTAGCAATGATAAATACAACAGTGAACTACCATGATTCCCTGCAGGCACAAGCCATAGAGGGAATCGGCCATTGGCATCTCTTTGAAGATTAAAAGGGTAGTCAATATCAAAAAATATTTGTTTCTTCCAGACTCAAATGATCAATTACAATGGCTACCCTGCTGAAGAGTACAATGTAACCACAGATGATGGCTACATAATAACCATTCAAAGAATTCCTCATGGACGGCAGAAAAGTTACTTATCTGGTCTGAAACCAGTTATTCTGGTTCAACATGGGCTTCTGTCTTCGTCATCTAACTGGGTGTCAAATTTGCCAAATGAAAGCTTTGGCTTTATTCTCGCTGATAAAGGATTTGATGTATGGCTTGGAAATGTCCGAGGAAATACCTATGGCTTACACCATGTCAATCTCTCAGTGGATTCAGATGCATTCTGGGATTTTAGGTAAAATTTCCTTCCCTGGCTACGTTCATTGTGTTGTGTTCTTGCATAAGTCACTACTCTCATGTACATAGTACTTACCCAACTCTAGGGTGTTAGCTATAGGGTATTGTGACAGAGTGCTGGAAAGTGATCTGCAATGGACAAGCATTTGCTTCATGCTATAAAAAAGGCAGTTAAAGGGGGTTTATCCGGATATTGTACGTCATTTTTCTGACATGACAGTTTTCTAAGGTAGAAAACAGAAGTAATAATAAACTGAAATGAAACAAGCCAAGGATCATTACAACTGAGGAAGTTTAAAACGGATTACAAAGTACAAAATTGAAAAATGGCCAATTCTTTCAAGATATGCTATCCATGGCATAGCTCCTTTAAGTTATCCAGCAGTTGTGAGCCACTGGGCTCAGACTGACCTATCACTACTTCTCTGAGAGAACATTTATAAAGATAATGGCAATTTGGTTGTTAAAACATTGTACAAGAAACACAGGTGTCCCATCAGCTCATCACATCCCCCCCCCCCCCCCCCGCTTAATTTGTTATTGTAATCCCTTTTTTACAGGGAACAAATAGTGCTACTTTGTATTTTTTTTTATTTTGTGGAGTTACCAAATGAAATCCATGGATTGTTTTAAATGTAGATTTATATCATATCTTTTTCTCATCCACTGTATAGCTGGGATGAAATGGCGAAATACGAGCTTCCAGCAATGGTGAACTTCATTCTGAAGAAAACAGGACAGCCATCGCTGTACTATGCTGGTCATTCACAAGGAAGCCTTATGGCTTTTGCAGAGTTATCAAGAAATCAGCTTTTGGCTCCAAAAATAAAGGCTGTGTTTGCTCTGGGACCTGTTGCTTATTTGGGTAACATGAAGAGTCCATTGAAGTATTTGGCAGATTACCTGCCAGAACTTGAGGTATTTAGCTCGATAATTTTTTAAATTAACTCTTTGTGAAGGAGAGGCTGAGTGCACAAGGATTTTAATTTTGTCACTGCCCAGTAGCCCAGGTGCAATCATGTTACATAGAGTTTAGAGCCCTATTTCTTTGGCCACAAGAATGATGTCGGATAATAAAATAGTGTAGGTGTTGTAGGTCACATTGGTTTTCAAATTAAATCTGTTTTCAGCCTAGGTTACTGGTAGTGGTAATCTGTTTTAACCTGAAGATGACAATCTTTTAATCACTTAAAACAATTTGAATAATCCAATATTTAAATAAATTTATTAAATTGTTTTCAGTGATTAAAAAAGTGTCATCTTCAGGTTGAAACAGATTAACCTAGGTTTAAAACAGATACCTGAAAACCAATTTGACCTAAAAGAGACACTCACTTTTTAATTTGACATTGGCCTTTGTACATGGCCTGACATTTTTTGGCAGTGGATGAGCTTGAGTGCCAGTCCTCTAGTGTTTATGAGTTTGAGTACCACCCCAAGCCTGTTCAGTGGGGGTACTTGAACTCAAGTACTTTTCATAGCAAATTAGAATTAATATTAGGTCATGGTTGTGATAATTGTCAGTTGATGTTAGTTAAAATCAAAAATGCTAAAATAATAGACTGTTCACAGTCACCTATTTTTCCGTGAAGTCGTAAAGATCGATCATTCAGTCTGACGGCCGCCATCTTGGTTCACGAACATGAGCAAAAACTGGGAAGAGTGCAAAATTCTGGTGGGTAGGGGGGTGGGGGTGCTCCCTCACCCCCACACTATAAACACCGCACCACCCTACCAATGGGTTTTTGCACTCTCCCCAGTTTTTGCTCGCATTTGTGAACCAAGATGGCTGCCCGTCGGACTGGACAATCGATCTCTACGACTTCACGGAAAAATGGGTGAATGTGAACAGTCTACTAAAATTATAAAATATTTTTATAACATTATTGTTTGTAGGATATGTTCAAGATATTTGGTGTACGTGACTTTCTTCCCTCCAATGACATCTTACAATGGATGGCTACATATGTTTGCGAGCCTGATGATTTACGAGT
>NC_135759.1:28374650-28489650 GCF_052425735.1 Oculina patagonica
AAAGGGATGATCAATGTATGTTTTATTTTATGTCAACTAGGTAATGGAGGCCTTTGTGACAAAAATTAATTTATATCTTTCTTGTGTTTTAATCTTTCACTTTACATAAAGCTGTACAAGTCCAAGAATTTCCAAATGTATGACTATGGCAGTCCAGAAAAGAACAAAGAACATTATGGCAACGTAAGTGTTATAATCATATTGATCCTAGAATGTGCCTCCATGAACCTTTCTTGATAGGTTCAGGTCAGATCTTTAGCTACTAGGATTTTTGTGTCACTGCACAATCAATTTCTGTCAACACTCTGGCCCTTGGGTTTCATCTTTTTTGGTGAAAATCCTGGTGAACTTAAAGCCAAGATTTTTTTTCTTGCACTTGCAGCACAATGGGACTGGCAGCTTCCTCCCTTTGCCATTCAGCTGCAAAGTACAGGTCATGCCAGTCTGACCCATAGTGGTTGGGGGAACCCTGTGATGGATAGACTGCAAAACAGTCATATCTTTTGCGAACGCGCTGGGTCTTCGAACGAGAGCGAGAGGTCTGGAGCCAATGTCAAAACTGTGAGTGAGACTGGGGAGAGACGCTAAAAGATTTTTTCTCGCCTCCCACGCCATGCGGGCGTGCGAAGCTCGGGAGACAATCAGCGCTTCACGCCTCAACGTTCGGCGCTTCGCGCCTTCGATAAGCACTTTTTTCAAAGACTTTAGAGAAAAAATGACTGTTTTGCAGTCTTTGTGATGGACTAGTTTCCCATCCAGGGGGGAGTAGAAATACTCCTGGTCACTGAAGATAAACTGGGATGAACATTGATGGGACCCATTGGCCAGATGCAGAATGGTCCTTCATAAGGATTTCTCACAGAATTTTAACCAACTCTTACAGGTCTCACCATCTTGAATTTCTCTCAGCACCTTGATTTTTTTTGAAAGGCTCAGGAAGTCTTGGCATTGCAGAAAGGACAGTAGTATTGCTGTCTCATGTGCAAAGTCATGAATTTTAATACCAATTTTTTTCCCACCCCATCTCATCCTCTTTCTTTGAATCTAAGAAATTTAAAATTGCCACTGATTTGTGATTTGTTATTTTTGTCACAAATAAAGTTGGAATGCTGATCTATGGAATGCTACTGATCAAGGAATGGAGACCAACTCTAAACACACAAGCAGACTCCTTCTGAGCAAAACTGTTTAATAAGCTGACATTATTTATCTATATATTCTAACTTAAAACTTTAATAAATTGTATTTGTTGAAGGCGACTGGATGACTCCAAGACGTCATGTTCTTGCAGTTATTTTTGTCTAAAAATGTTTTTCTATATCTTCTTAAACAAATAAAATAAATAAAAAACATTGATGCTATTTTGCAGACCACTGCACCAAAGTACAATGCATCTGCCATCAAGGTACCTGTTGCACTCTACTGGGGAGGTAATGATTGGCTAGCAGACCCTGACGATGTTAAGATTTTAATGAAGAAGCTTCCTAACAAGTGGTACGATAAATACATTGAAGCCTGGGAACATTTGGATTTCATTTGGGGTTTGGATGCAGCGCCCCTTGTCTATGATGACATCATTAAAAGGATTAACGAAATTGAAAATGGATCCTGAAGATGGAACAGGCTACAGATAGTTAGAAATGTAAACTGCGCCTTTCGATAACATGCAACTCCTGAAATTGCAACTGGACTAAAGGCCTGGCAAAATAAGGAAACACCCATAGCACCCAAAGCGCACAAATGATTCCTCAATGTTTCCCAGTTTTGCCACACGGGAAGCATTGTTTCCAGTGTCAATTTTGTTCAAGAAGCAAAATTTGCTTCTGCTACATGGCAGCATGGCATGGCAAAATGAGGAAACAATTATGGAAACATGTTTCGTTGTTTTGTCGGCCTTTAACAGTTGCATTTTATGTTGCCTTCAGCCATTCGAGTGAACATCTCAAAAAAACAAAGAAGTTTACTTCAGTGGGTTCAAAAGGTCATGACCTCTTTGAGTTGTGATTGATAGATTGAGAGCTTTTGATCTGTTTTTTTTTTTTTGTCTCTTTGGGTCCATTGGTTTTTGTCATAGTTATGATTGCGGTGGTGTAAGTAGAATCAGAATTCATGTGTCATTGAAAGGGGTAGCAAAAAAGACTTACCTCAATGGTATCAATAAAATGAAAAATGAGCTGTGAGCTGTGACAAAGCTGGAAACGTATAGCCAAAGTAATTTTGTACAAAAAGGGAAAAATACTCTTGTGACATATATTAAATGACTTCCTGAGCTGGGTTAATTTTTACATAGTTGCATATTAGCTGGAAAATGGTGACCATTTTTTTAAAAAAAATCAGTGTTTTTACTTTTATTTGCAATGCACTTTGTTTAAGGTATACAATAAATTATTTTGGAAGCATGTCATCATTTTACTTTATGAAGAGCACCTTGAAGTATCTTAACAATAAACACTGTTAAATATCATTTTAGCAGTACATTTTAATGATATTAAATGAAGTGAGGGAGGGAGATGGGGTCGGGGGGGGGGGGTTGGGGCGTGTATTAAGATTGCCTTGTACTCTCCTCTTTAAATAAAGTGTATTTTTTTCTGGTTTCCATGCTGCTGGCAGTCACTAGTATGTCATGCTTCATTCCTTTTAAGAGTCATTGTCAGAGATAGTGTTCCAGACCTTGGAGGTTGGGGTCAACTGATTTTCTTGAAATTTGCTGCAGAAGTTATGGCCTTGATGAAATATTTCAAAAGCCATTTTGGTTTGGTTGTCTGACTTTCACTCTAAAAGTTTCAGGGGTGGTCCCATATTGGGCCTTCAAATCATGAAAAATCCTGTTTTTGAAGGAGTAAGTTTGCACTTGTATAAAAACAATTACACAAAACCTTTTGGCTAAATACTTATAGGCCATGATTCTACTATAAATGCTCTTTCATTTCATATATGCCTATTTGGCATAGAGGGTTCTGACAGTGTGAGGCCTGGCACGAAAATACTTAGCCGACGAGGCCGTAGGCCGAGTTGGCAAAAATCAGACGTTATTCCGCAAGATTGAGCAGGATAATTGTTTTATTATTCGACAAATTGTCAACGAAACCAGGACGTAACAAGTCGATCAAAGTCGATCATCGGAAACGTAGTCGATAAGTCGATAGTGCTCGATATTTGTCGATAATCGTCAATCGACAAGTTTAATTTGTCGATAAAAGTCGATAATCACAAGATTTTCAACTGATTATCGACTTTTATCGACAAATTAAACTTGTCGATTGACAATTATTGACAAATATCGAGCACTATCGAAACCAGTAATAGCTCGAACAAATTTTATATGGAAGTGTATTATTCCATCCGTATAGCAATAAAGTTTAATAAAGAAAGAGTAGTTTCTTTTTGTTTTTTCAGGTTTATTCGTGCTTCCAATTACAGTGTTAAAACGCTAAAATAAAGTCTTGGCATAACCGATCCTGCTTCATTAGTATGTGCGCGGCAACTGTAGTCTTGCCACAGTTTTTTGTATTTCCGATACTTGTCGATCGCAGTCGATCAAAATTGATTTAAATCGATCAAAGTCGATAATCACAAGAAATTGTGTGATCGACTTTTATTGATTTCCGATATCTGTCGATTGATTAGTATCGAATTCGATCGACACCGATCGAATTTTATCGACTATCGAAATTATCGACTTGTTACGTCCTGACGAAACACACACCGGAATTAGCACAAGTTTTGAAACAGGTTGAAATCGTTTGTCATTACTTCCTTTTCCAGAAAAACAATGTATAATAAAACAATTATTAGATTCGGTTTATGTGATATTTGGAATAATCAAGGTCTCTGTAAGTGTTATCAGCCTCAGCCTTCGGCTTCGGCTGATAACACTTACCTCGACCTTGATTATTCCGGATATCACAAAAACCTCATCCAATAATTGTTTAATATCCCAATGCAAGTAGAATATGAAAATTCAATTGAGAAAAAATCTGGCAGTGTAAATATTTAGTTCTCTAATGACCCATTTTGAAGCACACCCGACCAGAAGTGTGTAAGGCCTTAGGTCTTTAGTTTACTCGAACGTACCAGTTTTCATTTATTCTAGTTCCTCTCTAGTTGGTCTTGCCCAGGGGAACGGTCAGGAGTGATATGGGGTACAGCTGGCCTGGGGTTTTCCTCCTAGGAGCAAGTGGACGCGGAGGTTTTTCACCCAGCTGTTGTTCCACAACCCCATTTTAGTTAGCTTGCGATTTAGAAATTAAGTCAGGGTCGTAACCAGGTATATGGGATCAGGGATCACAGCCTTGGGATCGGGATCACAGCCTCGGCATCGGGATCATGGACCCGGGATCCCGGGTCACAAGTCATGGGATCCGGATCGGCCAATCAGATGGGATCAGAATGGAATCAGGGATCAAATGTTGCCACATTTTGGGGATCAAGAATCAAAATTTAGAGCTAAAATTTAGGATCAGCGATGAAAAAATATACCTGGTTACGACCCTGAATTAAGTCCTGGCCAAACGGAGGTGCAAGTAGACGCAATTTTTCAACTAACGTCCACTTGCGTTTTCGTTTTGCCAGGACTTGCGTTGCCTTGCGATGACTTGCGTTCACTTTGGTCGAGATCAAATTTGGACGCAAGTCAACGCGAGTTTTTCACTGTTTGGCTACCCAAGGCAAGACAACGCAAGCCTTGCTGTTTACTTCAAGTACTGAATTGGCACGTTAGCAATAAAATGGCTTTTTTGACAACTTGCGTGCATTTGTGAGTAAACTTGCGAGTCCCCTTGGCCAAAACGCAATGCAAGTTTCACTTGTGATTACTTGCGTCCACTTGCGTTACCGTTTGGTCAGGGCTTTTGGATCTCTTAGCTACGTGAATTTTTCATTAGTCAATGATTAATTCTTTTCGCTTATGTATGACTATATGATGTTTTCTTTAGCCTTACCAGAGCAATAAACCGAACGCTTGGCTTGAAGCGAGCCACATTCAAGGGTTGTGTGTGTTTTGTGTAGATTCAAACTGAGATTTAGACGAGAGGGACATATGGCCCGGGTCCATAGACGCCCTTAGTTTTGCTACCCCAAAAGAGTAATAAACATAAACAAGGATTAACTGTCCGTTGCTGTCTCGGTCGTCAGTGATAAGGATTACTTGAAAAAGGAAAATCCTGAAATATTATTCTGAATAATATTTTGAAATTGTTAACAACGAACATAAGAATAATGTAAACGACAGCAATGTAAAATCGGTAAAATCCAGGAAATAGGAGGCACAAATTAAAAATAAGACTCCAAGGTCCCTCGACGCCTGACGTCACAAGTCCAACAGTGAAAACCTCCACCCAAAGAGTTGGCAAAGCGGAGGGAAACTGGAACACACTTGATTCCAAGTTTCTCAAACATCTGGTGAGAAAAAAAAAAGAACGCTATTTTTTTAACACAAGAAGTCACATTGTTTCCCTTGGGAGAGGAGGGAGGAAAACTTATATGAAAAGACGGGGATGCTCGTGAGAAAATTTGAAAATTTGAATTAAATTTAAATCTGGGTGTGTCTCAAGATTTTTCTGACCCCTAACACAGACCATGACTTTTTATTCCTATATTCATGTGCAAGCCTAAACGAGACCTTGAAAGCTAAAAATATTGGTGCCCTGTTCTGAACACAAGTGAGACGAAAAACCATAATTTATACCACCAATTGAGACAACGAGCGTCCCTGTATCCTTGATATGGGAGTAAAGGTTAGTTAAATCATTACGTCTTTTTGACAACTGCTCAGCGGCTTTTGTTTATCAAGTGTTTGAGTAAACTTGGCAGGACAACTCAAGTATTCGATTTTTCCTCAAAACAGTCGTCAGTAATTCGTAAGAAAAATCAGTCACTTCGTCGGCATGGCAGCAGTAGGACGTATACGGCTTTAATCTGTATTAACAGCAAAACTACCACCGAGTCAAAAGAGAGCACGTAAGCTGGAAAACAGACAACATTTCAACGCGAAGTGCCAGAAAACAGTTTGGATCGCGGGTGAATTTTTTTCGGCTGCCTCGCGAGGCTTGTGCGCTTAAATTGCGCCATCATCGATGTCTCGATTTCTCGAGACATCAATGAAAGCACCTAGAAGAATTTTATTAAGTCTGTGGTTAATTTATAATCCCCATCAAATCTACCTTTTGAGTGGTTGTCTCGTTTTTATCGACCATGACTCTGGTTTGATCCAACATGAGAACATTCATGGATAGCCACTTGGATCCCATCCATAATGGGTGTGTGTCTGGAATGAGAGGAGTGGGAGGCTGTACCACTGTCCAGCCAGCCTTGTGGAACATATCAATCTGATGACAACCCCTGTCTGGATTGTGTAGTGCTAATCCAGGGCCAATGATATTGAACGTAGCGTCGATATGCATGGGATTGGGATCGGCAAAAGATAGTTTGTGAACACGATAACCTCGCTCACCAAGATGGCGGCTCATCCACTCAATACCAAGGTTGTTAGTAACCTGAAATGATAGACGGAAAAAAAAACTATAAAAAAACCTGCCTAAAACAGTCAAAAGAGTGAATTCGTGTCACCCTTTTTTTATATGTAAATGAGTCTTATATTATTTTATTTTTCTTGTAAAAAAAAAAAATATACAAGGGGCAAAAAAACAAAAAAAAAAATAAAAATATTTTTTAAAAAAAAAAAAAAAAAAAAAAGGAGGTTTTTTTTTAAAAAATTAAAAAAAAATTATAAAAAAAAAAAAAAAAAATAGTGTTAAATCAAGTTTTTTTTTTTTTTTTTTCTAAAAAAGAAAAAAAAAAATTTAAAAAAAAAAAAAAAATTTTTTTTTAATAATTTTTTTTTTTAAAAAAATTTTTTTTTTTTTTGAATATAAAATTTAAAATTTTTTTTTTTAATTTTTAAAAAAAATACGTGAAATGCTAAAAGGGTAATATATTTCGTGAGGGTTATGTTACTATCAATTAAAGAAGACGTGAAATCCTGCTTGTTACATGGCGACAAACAGTTTTAGCCAAACAAAATTCCAGCGCTTTTTAAGCACAAAAAAATTAATTACTTCATCAATCACTTGGGCCATTGCTCAGAATGTCAGACATCTGTCATTCTGGTAACCTGCGATCAGGCTTTCTTTTATTTCGCGGCGGAGGGAAGGCGAAAACTACACCGCCGCGGCGAGAAAAATAACGCCTGATGGCACGTTATCATTCTGGTTAAAACAGAATTTTTGAATTGTTAATTTACAAAAATTCTCACTCTAGTGTACTACATGTATTTATGACTCAATAAAGAGTTGTTTACTCGCGGCAGCCATAATTTCAAATATACGCAATATAGAGCGACGAAAAACGCGTATTTTTACTCGTATTTTCCGATGACCACAAGAGAGTGGAACGCACTCCCTGCAGCGATTATTGAGTCTGACTCTCTTGCGTGTTTCCAGTCTGTACTGCGCGATTACCTAGGTAGCGATTAGAAAGTATGTGCGACGTGTTTGCTCATTCATTTTTATTTATTTAGTTGTTTACCCATAGAATTTTAGAATTTTTTTTTTTTTTTTTTTTTACATTTAGAATTTTTCAGTTATTATATATACACATATTGTATTTTACTTATTTTTAGACGTTGGTGTGATATCCAAATTGACTTTTTACCAACGTAATAAAATGTAGATGTAGATGTTTACATGTAGATAACTTTGTAGCTAGTTTTTCTTTCCTCAATGTCAGTTCGGTTCTTGTGCCAGAGTATTAGACTTGACTAGAGAAGGATGTTTTCCAGTTTTTTTTCCTGCATAAAGGAGAATGCTGTTTCATATTTGAAAGATTTTAAGACTCATTCAAAACATGAAGGGTCGATTTTTCAAAAATTTTTGCAAATTCAAGGACATTTCAAGACAAGACTGATATATAAGGTGATTCCATTGAAAAAGAATTTGTAATTAAAAATCTTTTAAAACTTTGCACAGTAGTTAATTAAAACTAGTACATCAAATAAATGAAATAAAAAGGGGGGTCACCATGTTTGTTTTCGCGCTGTTGAGCCATAGTTTAAAAGTACTTTGCTAGCCTAGCCTTGGTTGAGAGGCGCTCATTACAAACAGAATTTTTTGATAGAAGTAGAATATGAATATCTTCCTTTAGTGACACAACAATGTAACAGTTAAACGCCGAAATTTTGCCGAAAAAAGCAAAGGTAATGGAACAAAAGGGCTATTGAAGCATCTATATGCTTCCATTAAAACACGTAAAAACGGATTAATGACGATTCCATGAGAATATTTCAAAATCGAAAAATCAAAATTTCTTAAAACTTAGATATACCATAGAGAGTTCTTTTTTCTTTAAATTATGTAATAAAAAAGGGGGTCACCACACTCGTTTAAAAGAAAACGACCATTGATTTCCCTGTCGAGCTTCTCCTGTTAGAAACCTCGTAATGTTATGTGTGCACGCGCGCTCGTGCACGCACTAGATGACGCAAATATTATGCGCAGAAAGACCCAGAAAGGATGCGCAATGCAATTCACTGGAATCACCTTAAGGGCTTCAAAGCTGTATGAACCGTGCTATAATTCTTAAGAATTTCGTAACAAACAAAAGAATTGCTTTTGTCTGTCTGTCTGTCGGTCTGTCTGTCTGTCTTTCTGTTTGTCTGTCTGATTCCAGTGTCTGTTTATCGGATAGTTTTCTTACTTTTTTGACATGGACTCACAGTATTTATAGGCGGAAGTGATGAAGCAAATATCAAATAAAGCAGATGATGACCATGATGATGATGATGATGATGACGGTGATGATGATGATGATGATGATGATGATGATGATGAAATAAAATGGTAACTGCTTCATAACGGGCTCGCTGTTTTTTTTTTGAATGGCTGGCATCTTCCCAATTAAGGTGGCTGCCAACGGTTTTCAGCACTTTCTAGCTCTCATACTTTGATGACTCAGTACTACCCATCTTTATCAGATGATGCTACAACTATGGTGTCATACCAATGCCCAATTATTGTTAAGTAAATTGTGCTCAATTTCTTGACATTATTGGTTACCATAGCAAAAGTATAATTTCTCAAAAACAGCCTTTATTTCAGCTTTAAATGCTATAACTCAAAAACGAACTCGGTGACCCCTATGTTTTATTATTGAGTAATGATCAACATGTTGAGATACAACTTTTTGACAAGTTAAAAAATTTAAGGAGGGGGTTCAGAGCCACCTTAATTTTTCAAAAATCTGAGAGATCTCTAAACCCTCTTCGTAAAATTTTTTAAAACTTCGCAAAGAGTTGTATCTTAACATGCTAACCACAATTCGATGATAAAAATTGGGGCTCACAGAGCTCATTTTTTAGTTATAAGCACTTAAATATAAAATTAAGGGTGTTTTTTAAAAGTTATACTGTTGCTATGGTAACCTTTTACATCAGAAGAATCACCACAACTTGTTTACCAATGATTGGGTACTTGTTTGATACCATTGTGGTGGAAAGTGCTGGAAACCGTTGCCAGCCACCTTAATATTCCTTGGATCGAGGCAACTTCTTGACAAGATATAACACCAGTTACATACTACTTATTAACCGAGAGTGAGGTCATTACAGGGGAATCTCAGACCGAGGCCTTGATGTATTGACCGAGCGACAGCGAGGTCAATACATCAAGGTCGAGGTCTGAGATTCCCCTGTAATGACCGAACGGACGAGGTTAATAAGTTATTTATTATATGGCCTTTAAGCACTATTTAAAAAGAGTATAATCAAGGGAAAAAATACTGGAGGTAAAACTCGCTCTCTGTGGCTCTCTTCGTCGCTCATACTAAAGAAGTATCGGTATGCTTATATTTTTCTTTCAGTTATTGAAAAGAAAAGTTATATTTTGTCGGCATTTTTTGTTGTTTTTGCCCCCTCGCTAGTAGCTTTTACTCAGAACTCAAAAAAACAATTTCATAATGCCCGGTCATTACAAAAAAATAATGCCCGCTCAGCAGCCAATCAGAGCGCGCGTACTATTGTAGCCATATAATAACTTATAGGAATATAACGAAGCATTTTAACAACGCGAACAAAATTTACACGTAATAAGATTAACGCGAATTTGCGAAAAGTTCTGGTTAAATGCTTATAATTAACGTGTTTAAATACCGTATTTATTCGATTAAGCGCCAAACCTCGAATAAGCGCCCACCTCGAACAAGCGCCCACCCTGAAGGTAGGAAAAGTTAATAAGCGCCCACCCTCCTCCCCCAAGAAACTAAAGTCCACAAGAGGAGTATCAATGAGATTACAATCGACTTAGTATTACTAATAGACTTCTCCAAAGACCGAGTTTTGTTAGTATTTCACGGAAAGCTTCAGTGAATAGTTAAAATTCTGCTTTGGTACATAATCAAGGTTTGTTATTATTTGTTGTTTTGTTGCAAAATAAACCTCCTACGTGCTGAAAATGGTGAAAATTTAATAAGCGCCCAGCCTCGAATAAGCGCCCAGCCTCGAATAAGCGCCCAGCCTCGAATAAGCGCCCACTCCCAAACACCAAAAATTTAATAAGCGCCCAGGGCGCTTAATCGAATAAATACGGTAAATAAAATTAACGCGAATTTTTGAAATTCGCGTTAATCACATGTATCATTAATTTCCTATAGTAAGGTAATAAATTGGTTAAACCGTACCCTTTAAACAACGACAACGGAGGACGAAAGCCGGTCTTTAAACAAAGTCTTTATAAGTGGCAAAATAAAAAAAATACCTGACTCCTTTGAACGAATATATCTCGTCCTGCTCGAATGAAATCAGCGGCATCAAAGCAAGGTTCGAATTCTGTGGTCACAAACTTTCCTTCGGTAGCCAACTTTTGACGGTCTTCAACTGAGCGTATAGGATAGTCCTGGAAATTTATAACAAGAATTTTGAAACCTTTCCCCATTTTACCAAGATAGCGAGCAAGGACAGGGAGCAAGACAAAACAGCTATCCGAGATTAATACAACTGGAGCATTTCATCTTGCAGTTGCTTGTGGGACCGTTACTGGGGACAAAATGGCTTCACCTCATTTGTTGTCTCCAGTGACGGTCCCATATGCGACTGCAAGATGAGACATGAGACTCGTCTTTAGTTTTCTTCTCGTTTCTAAGGTAGCGAATGAGGAACATGGGCAAGTGAAACACTTAGTTGATTAACCGCCTTAGCAAATTTGGAAAACTGGCGATTTGAGCGTTAACCCTTCGCCGAGGTGAAAAAAAACCCGTGGTTGTGTTTGTTCGGTCTTCGCAACCCTCGGTAGGTATTCCCTAGTACGGCTCCGGTTTTCGTTTAGTCAAAAGTAATTAAGTAAAAAAGGGGAACTCATAACATCTCATTAAAAGTATCGTCACTGAAACTATTTGAAGTTTACGAGTTCCGGACAAAACACAACAAACTCATGATCTTGACTAGTCTCCTTCGCAGCCGTTGTTTAGCTCGTCACGCAGTGGAGAGAAGTGTTATGTGACGACCCAAATAACGACTGCAAAGGAGACTAGGTCTTTACCTGATCATACAGGGCGTCACTCATAAGGGGCTTGGGTGCAGTCGTCCATTTGGCACCTCTCTTAAAGTATTCCTTTAGAAGAGGCCTGTAGGCGCGATATTCAAAGAAACGAGACCGCCATGCCATGGGCGCTTCAATAATTTCTTCACCGACCACAAGCAGAATGTCACGTGGCATGGCTGCGTATAACCCGGATGACTGGAAATCTGGAGTTCTGTAAACCTGTAAAATATTAATAGGACGAGTTCAACTAAGTGACGGATATAGAATTATTATAAAATACAAGTGAAAGATATGGAGATAAAATGATTATTACACCATTTAAAGATAGAAGATAATTTGAGAAAGAGCGCCGATTTGTGTTTGCAAACAGAATATAAGAAGTTCTACATTTTTCTAAAGGCTTTCACCGGCCCTTTCCCCCTCTTTCTACCCCTTAGCTAAATTCGAATTACCTCTGAGAAGTCGATGGCTTCAGGACGACGTACTATGACCCCTTCATGTCGCAGAATGTTACAAAATTCTTCAATTTCTTCTTGTACTTTCTTGAGATGTTCTTTAGGAAAGGATCGGCCGCCAAACTGCTCGAAAAATGGCCAGTTTTTCTCATTTGTAGTTCCCTTCACTTCTACAGCAAACTGTGGCACGGTAGCCCCTGAAAAAAAAAAACCCCACAAACATGCTCATATGCCTGGAGAGCGTTCAGTCGTGTTTCTAATTTTTCCATACGTTAGCTCGTAGTTTTTCCCGCGCTGGTGTTTGCCTACTCGACAAAATCACGCCCAAAACTGGAAAAAGGTTAAATTTAACAATTATTCCACGAGCGCGCGTTGGATATGAGTAACGATCTCCTATCCAACCAGCGCGGGTTGAATAATCGTTTTATTAAAAACGCCCAAAGAATTACAATATTTGAGCTCCCCAGCTGTTTTCGGTTACGCGTATCGGCTACCATATTTGTGGTCAATGGCAACCTCGTTCCCAGGGTCTCCCTCTCTCCGGTATATGAGCTAATATACCATTGCCTGTTAACCAATCGAAACTCAGGAATTGCAATATACCATTTCCAGGTTTTGATTATGTTAAACAATTCACCTTCCACACGTCCCACGATGACTTCTTCAAGAGGATCCCATTCGTTATATGAACACACTGGGCTCTTTAATTCCCCAGTGTCGGATTTGTTGCTTTCCAAGGTGTCAAGTGAGGAACTGGATATGTAGCTTCTAGACTGTGTCTCTACTTTGCGTCTCACAAGCTTCGAACTTGCTCGGTAAAACTGCAAGAAATGATACAGTTTCTTGATTTGTGGTTCACAAAAACTTGGTGACGCTACAAGATGTAATTAGAGAGAGTGAGTTCAAACATGTAAAGTCGAAAGCACAAAATAATACCTTAAGCATTTCATTACACAAAAATTGTCGCGACATTTTCGCATTTTTTCAGCGAAATTTCGAAAATTTGAAATCGCGAATAAACTGGCTTATTAAGTAATATTAATATATCCTCATTGAGTCAATAAGGTTAGATAAGGTTACAGCCATTCCTTAGTATTGCATTGCGGATGCTTCTCCGCATAATCAGAAGCGCGCGCATCATTAGTTATTTTATAGCAAAAACAAAGTGGATAGTGAATTGTGCATTACTGTTGAAAAAAGCTGTCCTGCCAAACGCGTTTTGCAATGAAGAAATGTCTATAAAACAGGTCGGTTTTTGATGGATCCCTCCGCTGGAATACTGACAGGTTTGGCATGCACTTAAAACGAAAAAATTTCTCGGCGATGAATAAAGTATTTGAATTCAGCTATTTTTGACAACAGAAATTTATACTTGAGGACCTACCACTCCAAACTTGACCGCTTCAAGTCCACGGCAGCCACCTTTGACTATCCTTATATTCAGCATGTTGTTTCCGGTTGGATCTGAAATCAGATAAAAAGCTCCATCTCGTGCGCTACGCTCGTCATCCAAAAATCTTCTTTTAATTCCACATTTTAATTTGAAAACCTACGGCGCAAGAACTTTCTCCGTGGCAGCCCCCACGCTTTGGAAGGAACTGCCGTGACATAAAACTTTCCTTTTTTTTTTTTTTTTTTTAAAAAAAAAGCGTTTTTATAACTATTTATATATCCATTTTCATATTAGTCTATCCTGGCTAGCCGGGCTGCCCTCCCTCCATGTAAACAGGCCCTCTGCGGATAAAACGTTCAGGAATGTGATCACGTGCCGGTTCACCTTTTTGGTTTGACAAGCAAAGCCACGTGACCAAAATCGGTAACGTTTGCCTACAAAGAGTATCTTTGAATTCGCGGTCTACCAGTAATAAACAAAAACTATGTTCATGAAAGCTATTCAAAGGATTATGCAAATAATATGCAACGAAGATAAATTATGTCTTATGTCTGTTTTAAGAAGCACCAAAGTGAACTTTAAGGGTAAATTGAAATTCAGATATTGACCAGATATTCAATAGTTAAATTTCAAGAGGTGAATATAAGAATGCGACATTCTGATTGGTCAAGAAGCTCTGGTTTATGATATTCACCTCGCTTGAAGGTGAATATAGCATTTCAGAGCTTGGTTACAAAGCCACGCCATCTTTGCCATCCAGGCAAGTAAAAATGGCAGCCTTTGCTGAATGAAATTTTCGTTCATTCGTGAGAAATCACTTAAGTCCGGAGTATTCAAAACAGTTGGAATTTGGAAAATTGGCTACCAAAGCTTTTGAACCGAAAATATTTTCAGGAGATGGTTCTCAAGGCATTAGAATTGGTGCTAAGGACGGTGGTTTTGGAGATCGCACGCGGCCACATGAAAATCAGTGGCAGATCAATTGACAAAAAAATATTCAGTTCTCTTCAGATCAGAGCTACTCGACTCATTTCAAGACGATTTACACAATTGCTCAGAAGTCGCATTAGATAGAAAAATTCTGATTTACAATCGATGAATTAAACTTGTTTACACGTATTCAAGCGAGCACTTGTGTTTGTTGTTTTCGTGTTTTAGTTCTTTATTTTATAGTTCTTGATATTCACCTCTGAAAATTAGACTTCGAATAAGACTAAATTTGGATAAACATTTGACAATAAAAATAAGCGACAGAAATACACAACGTTTCGATGTCATCCTGACATCATTTTCAAGTGACAAGTAAGATAACGGTTCAACAGTGTTTTATATGCGGTTAGAGGTGTGATGTTTCATTAACATATTTGTTTTAAACAAAAAGTTTCGCGCGGATATTAGAAAGAAGAAACCTAGCCTGAACACGCAATCGGATTCTATCCGCGCGAAACTATTGTGTATTTCTGTCGCTTATTTTTATTGTCAAATGAAAATTAGACTAAAACAATTATTCGCCTCAGGCTCAGTGAATCTCGGCGAATATTCCCCTCGACTTCGCCTGAGGCGAATAATTGTTAAATATATATTAAATATGTTCCAGCTATATTTCGAAATGAAAGTTATGATAACAGGATCTCGCATAGGGCACAGAGGAGTCAAGTTTGTCCGCAATTCAAAATCTCTACCGTGTAAAACGACCTTCAAAGCGATCGTGAAAAAAGCGTACGACAGATCGTCTGGTGATATCGTATTCGTACCCTCATGCGACATCCGCAGACAGCAATGTTTGTGGGCGTTACCAGAGAGACCAGCAGTATAAAGAAAGGGAAAATTCTATATAACAACCACCGTAGCCTAACGATTCATACGTTATATAACGCAACACAAAGTATCGCCTAAAATAAACCCTGTAATTTTTTTACCCTGTTAACCTCTATACAACCATGTACACCCCTATAAAGAGATGTACAACCCTGTTTACCCTTATTCAACCATGTAGACCCCTATACAGCCATGTAGACCCCTATTTAACCATGTAAACCCCTATTCAACCATGTAGACCCCTATATAGCCATGTAGACCCCCTATTTAACCATGTAGACCCCTATACAGCCATGTAGACCCCTATTCAACCATGTATACCCCTATACAGCCATGTGTACCCATATTCAACCCTGTAGTGTTGTATAGGGGTGTATAGTGCTGTATAGAGGTGTACAGTACTGTATAAAGGTGTATTGCTGTATAGGGGTGTATAGAGCTGTATATAGGTGTTTATAGTTCACCACTAAATTTTCTCCGATTCTGATTGGTTTAAATTGAACACGTGACGCGATAGTGCCCGTCCGCCGGAGGGCACTATCAGCCCATAGTGCCCGCTGAAGAAAAATGCCCGGATCGATAGTGCCCGCCCGTGACTTTTTTTGTAAACAAGAGTGCCTGCACACAAAAAAACCCAACAAAATTCACTGCATTTAGTGGGTTTCTTGTCTGGTTTTGTTTCGTTTGTTAAATTTCGGCTTTCAATTGAGTTTTTAATCCTGAAAAGTAAAAATAATTCACGATGCTCGTTTTTGTATGTGAGCGCGGAAGAAAATTTAGTGGTGAACAATAAAGACAATAGAGTGTTTCTGTCTCGGAACTATCGGTCTGATAGTTGCCCCTTGGAAATTTGATGTTCTTAAAAACTAGCATATTAGCCCTCGAAGCTTCGCTTCTCGGGCTAATATTTGTTTTAAGAACATCAAATTTCCGCGGGGCAACTATCAGCCGATAGTTCCTCGACAGAAACACTCTATTGTTAAAATAGTGTTGTATATGGGTGTATAGTGCTATATAGGGGTGTATAGTGCTGTATAGGGGTGTATAGTACTGTATAAGGATGCATATAGCTGTATAGGGGTGTATAGTGCTGTATAGTGTTGTATAGGGTTTTACAGGGCTATATAGGGGTATACATGGTTGTATAGGGGTTTACATGGCTGCATAGGAGTATACATGGTTGTATAGGGGTTTACATGGTTGTATAGGGGTTTACATGGCTGAATAGGGGTATACATGGTCGTATAGGGGTTTACATGGTTGTATAGGGGTTTACATGGCTGAATAGGGGTATACATGGTTGATAGGGGTTTACATGGTTGTATAGGGGTTTACATGGCTGAATAGGGGTATACATGGCTGTATAGGGGTTTACATGGTTGTATAGGGGTTTACATGGTTGTATAGGGGTCTACATGGTTGTATAGGGGTTTACAGTGCTTTATATTAGGGGTATACATGGTTGTATAGGGGTTATCATGGCTGTATAGGGGTATACATGGTTGTATAGGGGTGATCATGGCTGTATAGGGGTTTACAGGGCTATATAGGGGTTATCATGGCGGTATAGGGGTTTACAGGGCTATATAGGGGTATACATGGTTGTATAGGGGTTTACATGGCTGTATAGGGGTATACATGGCTGAATAGGGGTGTACATGGTTGTATAGGGGTTATCATGGCTGTATAGGGGTATACATGGTTGTATAGTGGTTTACAGGGCTATATAGTGGTATACATGGTTGTATAGGGGTATACATGGTTGTATAGGGGTTATCATGGTTGTATAGGGGTATACATGGTTGTATAGGGGTTTAAATGGCTGTATAGGGGTTTACAGGGCTATATAGGGGTATACATGGTTGTATAGGGGTATACATGGTTGTATAGGGGTTTAAATGGCTGTATAGGGGTTTACAGGGCTATATAGGGGTATACATGGTTGTATAGGGGTTTACATGACTGTAGAGGGGTTTGCACGGCTGTGTAGGGGGTGCTGTTCGTTTATATTTGGGGTTATAGTTTGTGTTCTGTTTCATGAAGTACTTAGGGCTACAGTAGTTGTTATTTAATGCTTTCCTAAAGAAAGAGGGCGGTCTCTTTTTCTTCTCGGAACTTCGTGCCTCGTCGGAAAGTTTTCCGAAAAAAAAATCGTCGACGATTTTTTCGCCCCAGGCGACCATTGTCAGAATACGATATTACCAGACGATCTGTAAACAAGTATCGCATGATCGCTTTGAAGGTCGTTTTGCACGGTAGAGATTTTGAATTGCAGACAAACTTGACTCCTCTGAGCCCTGTGGATCTCATTTAATATTCAAAATTCTATTACATTGTTCATAATCTATCAAATACCTACGCAAATTGACGCGGTTCGCGGGATAAATTTTAAACGTAACTAAACGCTTTCTAGCCCAGCTACATCCTTCAAACTTGGTGAATAAAAACGTTTGCCTTGTAACTTAACTTTAAAATTCATAAGTTGTCCAGAATTCTATTTTTGTAAAAGATATTTGCCGTCAGATTCCCATACAGACACTGCAATTTCTACCCGCTTTGCCTACTCGTCAAGATGGCGTCGAAAACCGTGATAAGGCCTAATTATCCTCCTCAATCTTGCGGAATGTCGTCTGATTTTAGTCGACTCGGCCCACGGCCTCGTCGGCTAAGTATCAAGCGATTTTCCGCACGATTTGTTAAGTAGTGGTAATGGTAACACGATATATACTTAAAAAGTCTGCTGGTCTGAAGTTGTCGCACACCGAGAAAAGTTTGGTATTTTGGTATTTTGAAATTTTGAAACACAAACGTAGATTAGGGCTATGAGTAGGAATCGCGAGAAATTATCTCCGCATAAATTTGCGTGACGATACTTCAGCAACTTACCTTCAAACACCAAAAAGAGATGCCTTTGGTATGCGTTTTATATATCTCAGCCCACTGAAACGCAACTCCCGAAAAGCAAAAACTTTGCTCGTTTCAAATACACATTCGGTAAGATTTCAGCCCAACCTAATCCTTGGTAATTATGCCATACAATTTTGGGTCACATTCTATGCATGACTGCTGTTAGAAGAGACCTTTTTCGCTTGGCGCATTAATTTAATTTGAAAATGTGTCCGACGGTTGGCGGAGAAACACAAATAAAGACAATAAAGGAAATCGCGCAGCATTTGTCAATAATTTTAAAGCAAAGCAAAATCACAAAAATCATAATTCTAAACCAACAGTTTTCTCCAGGGCACAAAATCGGCTCTCTTTCACTAACGAAAGTAAAGTGTTCATGAGTTAAATGAGTCAATGAGTCATGAGTCATGCAAGCAACCCAGAGTGGAACTAACCGCAAGCAAACTGGAGTGCAACTAACCGCAAGCAAAGCAGAGTAGAACTAACCATCAGGAAAGTGGAGTGCTTCTAAGCTAACTTGGATAAAGGGAAACAGTGGTTCAGTGGATAATAACCTACTTTGTAAAAATCACCTTGACTCATTGACTCATAGAGTCATTTGAATCACGCATAAAAAGGGGAGCTCATGCATGACTGCTGTTGTGAGCATCTCGTTCTTTGTGACTATGCACGGTTCGTGTATGAGGTATTGAATAAAATAACTGATCATATACGATCATTGCGTACAAGAAATACAGAATTCCACTGTCATTGTGCCCGATTTCTTGTATTCGTGCTTCACCGGCAAACGGCGGACACATTTTCAAGGTAAATGGACGCTTCTAGTAATCGGCTATATTAACACCCCCTCAGGCTGGTTTGAATCATCAATCAAATACGTACAACAAATGAAAGAAAACCACGGTTCATGCATGAGAGATTGAATAAAATAACTGATCACTGACACATATGCTCATTGTGTACGAGAAATATACTGAAATCCACTGTCATCACCATTGCCCATGGACTTCAAAGATGGTCTGAATGGGGGTACACCGATAACACTAAACACCTAATTTTTTGGGTCTGTAACATGAAACATTTACATTTTAGTCATTTTAACACTAACAGCAAAAAAATTCCCTGTAACAGTAAATTTTATCCAGAAAGAAACAAAAACGGCTCCAAGAAGGCCAATATTATTTTGTTGAGTATATTAGAAATTTTCGGTCATTTTCCGACGATTCCCGATCATTTCAGAAGATTTACGAAGACTACCGCAGATTCCCGAAGACTGCCGAAGACTTCCGAAGACTACCGAAGATGTCCGGAGACTACAGAAGGAGAGGCTCAAAGTTCATGAGTGATTTTATTACGGATTTTCGAAGAGCAGATAATAATTTACAATGCTAAAAGACTGGGTATTAAACGAAAAACCCTCCAAACACTTTACAGCAGATTTTCTCTGGAAACAGTAAGCATTAAAAAATTGGCCAATTTAACAGCAAACACTAAAAATTATTGGCAAATAACACTAAACATTAAACTCCATTTAGACCCCCTTCATAGCCTCGCTCATAGACGTAGAGTTTTACATTTTTCCCTTTCAAAAAACAAGACGCCTGATCGCAGGTTACAACTGCCTATCTAGCATAGTCCTTTTTATAAACATTTATGTTCACGTGAAACGCTTGATAAATCTTGACACCTGAAAAATTACAAGGAGACCTACGCCAGCATATCTAACGAATAAATCTGTAATTACGCGGGCAGTAGCCCCGAGTTAAGAATTCGGTCGAATTCTTTCTTTCTTTTTTTTTTTCGTGTCGCGATGGTCCTGATAAGGATGGGCTCGATTCCAAATACAGTCTGACCTCTATTAAGCGGCCACCCTCGGGACTTTGAAAAGTGGCCGCTTAATAGAGGTTGGCCGCTAAATAGAGGTACAATATAAATTGAATAGGAATGTCAGTAAACATGATTTTATGGACTCTATATAGCAAAATGCTTTTAAAAAGTGAACCAGGGGGGGGGGGGGGGGGGATAGAAACGAGGTCTGGGACCGAGTAGCGACGATGATGCAACAGGCAATCTTTTCCCGCGAAATGGAAGCTATGGCAATCACGAATATCATGCCGTGGAATCACTTATTATAAAGGGGTTCAATTCTCTTAACAAAAAATCTAAAAGCAGTGTGTTTATCCGAAAATTTCGTCATCGTCGTGTAGTTATAAGAACGCAGAATTTTGTGATGTCGTGCTACTTTTTAGTGCTGAAATGCAAATGATTGTACCACGATTTTCAACTGGCCCACATGGGGATTGTAAATGAGGTAAAACAAAGAGCGACCAAGTCAACAAACAACCTCCAAACAATAGAGCAAGAACAATAGCTCCGACCGGCGCGGGAATATTCGATCGCCACGTTTTCATTACCATTTCCGTGATGGTTTTATTTCATAACAAACACCACATATTGACACCAAGAACCTTTCAGGAGAAATTTTCGCTGCTTTAAAGGCAAAACTTAGAAAACCTTTTTTTTTTCACCACTATATAAAAAAAATAATCGAACTCTCCCACTGGTCCCTTGTTGTTATTGTTTTGGCAAGTTCACAATCTCGAGCCCAGAGTCCGTCGGTCAGCGGTATGGGACGGAATCTGGGTAGGGACGTTATGTATGGAGAACTATTATGTCCCCAATATATAATTTGCACTATACTCTTGATGTACTCTCCTCTATAGTTCCCCATACATGACGTTCCTACCGGAATCTGGGAAACTGGAATTGATCAGATCAATTTCAGGTTTTTTTTTTTTTTTTTTTTTTTTTTTTTTTAATATTTTTAATTTCTTGCCATACAAACATACAGTACAAAATTACAAAGAAAAAAGAAACACTACTTACAATTTAAACATTACTTACGGTCCTAACGCTACTTACTTACACTAATACAATACTTACTTACACTACAACAATAAATTATTACAAGCTTAACATTACTTACTACAAACAAAGCACGTTAAAAAATAAACAAGGTATATTATGCTATGGAGAGCAGAAGAAAAAAGAGACATGCAAAGCAAACACCAGCTTTCTAAACAAAAGGTCAAAAAGCAGGTTTCGAAAAAATAGAGTGACCTAAAATATTTTCGGTGGAGTTTTTTTTAAAAGGTAGAGTGGAAAAAGGAAATAGTCTAACTTAATACAGGAATAAAGATATTCCATTTTCTGTAATGTTGAGCAAGTGTACCTTTTTTCCTGGCAATGTAAAATTCTAATTTAAGAGTAGCTCTTAATTTAGCCTTAAAAACTGGTAAAGAGGGTTTAATCTTATCAAGCTTACACCTATAAATAAAATATTTTCCAAGAAGAAGAATATGGTTAACTACCATAGAGTCTGTATCGATATCAAACTTACCAAACAAAACATCGGTGAGAGAAAAATTTAAAACTTCATTCTTATGGATGGCCAACCACGACAATACCTCTTTCCAGAATACCTCGCTTGCTTTACAAAGAAACAATAAATGCTCGAGGGATTCATCTTCAGAGTAACAGAAAGCACATAATGGCGAGTCTACAATCTTAAATTTATAAAGTCTGTCATTTGTATACACAATATGGTTTAGTAATTTGTACTGAAAAGCTCTTAACTTTGTATCCAAAGTAACACTAAACGCTAGAGAATAGATTTTCTTCCAATCGACGGAGAGATTTGGATAGTCATTTTTAAATTTCTTTTGGGCAGTAGGAGGAATTACTTTACGAGAAAGAAACTCTTCATAAACTATTTTGGAGGGAATGTTAGAAATATCCAACATTTCCCCCTTTATTGGCACTTCAAAAGAATTTGCAGGGCAGGAGTATGGTTCACGGTATATACTCTCACCCTTGATAATGGAGCGCCATTCCTTTGGAATGGCACTGACTACTCCCATTAAAAGGAAAAATTGACTAGGTGATAGTTTTGACCTGAGAACTTTATCACTTTCCAGAAACGTATTGTCTTTAGAGACTAAATCTCCGATTTTGCTTATCCCACAGTTTATGCGGAAAAAGGCATGATATAAAGATTTACCTTCACATAGAATGTTTTTATTATTCCACAAGTATTGGTTCATAACATCCCCGTACGAAACCACTTCTTTACTTGAAAGAGTTGACCACGCAGCAAGACAATCTTTGTAAAACTCGGGTAAAAATATGGGCAATTTTGGGCAATCAAAATGACACTGCAAAATGAACTTTCCGCCTAGTTTTTTCAAATAGTGGTTTAAGAAGATCTTCCAGGGACTAACATAGTCCTCAATATACTTCTTCACGCACATTATTCTTTGCGCTAGAACCATAGATTCTATATCCAGCATCTTAAGCCCTCCATTTTCAATGCAATTAATCAAAGCTAACCGTTTAACCTTATCCTTTCCTTTCCAAATAAAGCTGTAAAGTTCTTTATTGACTGCCTGTATGAGATCTTTAGACACATGAATAAGCGACGCTTTCGACATAAATTTCGGAATAGCAAAAGATTTAACGATTTGTATCTTTCCTATAAGTGTGAGTCCCCTCCATTTCCACATGCCTAATGTTTTTTTAATAGACTTTATAATTGCCTCGAAATTATCCTTTTTCCTAGAAAGTTGATCATAATCAAAGTGTACGCCTAAAATCTTAATTGAGCGTTTAAATTCATAAGAAGGTGATTTAGACAAATTTTGGACCCCTAAGCAAAAAAATTCTGTTTTTTCCTCATTTAATTTTAAACCTGAGAATCTCGAAAACAGATCTAAATTAACAATCAGGTTCTCATACGAAGACTTATTCCTCAAAAAACATGTCATGTCATCCGCGAAAAGAGAGATTTTCACAACTTCATCCTCAATTTTGATCCCTTGAATCTTGTCATTTTGTCGAATACTGCAAGCTAGAACTTCTAAACTAAGAATGAACAAGAGAGGGGATAACGGATCCCCTTGTCTCACACCACGGTCAACATTAAAGTAACTTGTCGCAAATCCATTATTTATTACGCAACTAGACACGTTTGAGTAAAAGGTGCGAATCCACTGAATAAAAGATGGTCCGAAATTGAATGTGCGAAGGACCTTCAATAAGAATCTATGGTCCAAAGAATCGAACGCTTTCTCAAAATCAATTGTTACAAGGATACCCGACTGATCACTACATTTTGTATATTCTAATACATCATCAATGGTCCTGACGGCGTCAAATATTGATCTTCCTTTCACATAAGCGTTTTGGTTGTAATGAATCAAGTCAGGAAGTATATTCTCTAATCGTTTAGCTAGCGCTTTGGAGGCTATTTTGGTGTCCACATTAATTAAGGAAATCGGTCTCCAATTTTTGATCAGCCTTTTATCTTTTCCTTTCTTTTCTAATAAAGTGATCACCGCTTGTTTCTGAGAGTTAGATAACTCTCCGTGATTATGTGCATAATTGAGACAGGCTACCAAATGTTTTCCAAGAATAGGCCAAAAGGCTAAGTAAAATTCCGTTGTAAGGCCGTCGTTACCAGGTGTTTTGTTCTTTTGAAAACCATTCAAGATGTTGAAACATTCACCGATAGTCAATTCTACCTCACACTTCTCTTTCTGTATTTCAGACAGTGTGGGTAAGGATACGCTGTTAAGAAATGCGTCTAATGAGGCTTCACTTTCTCCAGTAGAGTTCACTTGGTAAAGATTTGAGTAGAAACTTCTAAGTTCGGCCATTATTTCTTTGGGATTCGTTGTCAGAGATTGATCCTCCTTAAGAATCTTTCGGATTGTGCTCTTTTTACCCCTAGAGCTCTCCAAGTTCAAAAAATACTTGTTGCTTTTCTCTCCTTGCTCGTACCATCTTGCCCTTGAACGGATTATAGCGCCTTGTGCAATGTATTCATATTGAAGGTCATACTCGGTTTTCAAAATCTCTAGCCTATTCAGATTATCCGTAGATGGATCCTGGTCACAAAGCTCTTGAAGGATTGTCAATTTTTCCTCTAGAGATGTCAATTTCGCCTTCCTTTCCCTCGCTTTGCGTTTACTGTATGAAATTGTCTCCTGTCTAATTTTGAATTTAATGAGATCCCAAAGCAATCTGGGATCTTGTATATCCCTAAATTCGTCAACCCAAACCTGGTATCTATCGTTTATTAGAGCTACATAGTCATTGTCATCTAATAAACTTGCATTGAACTTCCAGAAGGAAGGACCGTGTGATTTTTCTTCTATTCCATTAACTGACAACAGAATGGCTGAGTGATCAGACTTTATGGAAGGAATAATGCTCACCTGATCGATCTCCTCCTGCAAGGCATTATCGGTTAACCAAAAATCAAGCCTCCTTTGGATCACAGGAGTTTTCTGTGTCCAAGTAAAACGTCTTATTCCTGGGTTCCTAAGTCGCCAAATGTCTACTAGATCGTACAGTAAGCAAATATTCTCAATCTGCTTAGCTGATTCCTTTAATTTTGGTTTGCCCCCACAACCATCAAGGTTGGGGTCTAAAATAACATTAAAATCTCCCCCAATGATTATTCTACAGTCGTCATCTATATCAATGTTATCCAATTCCTCCTTGATTTTGTCGAAAAAGTGAGTTTGCTCACTCGTTTTGTTTGGAGCATAGATGTTTACTAATAAAAACTTTCGATCTTGCACCAGCGCCTCGAGAAAAATAAAACGGCCCTCTTTGTCCTGCCGCATGGACTTGATTTGGAATTCCAAATTATTTTTAATTAAAACAAGCACGCCTCTGCTATGTACAGAACCATGCGAGAAATACATCTCACCCTTCCACTGCTTTTTCCAAACATTTTCAACTTCCTTAGTACTATAGGTTTCCTGAATAAAGCAAATGTCGACTTGTTGTCTCATTACCCATCCAAATACTGCTTTCCGTTTTTCAAAAGAACGAATCCCACGAGCATTTAAGGATAATAGTTTAAATGCAAAGTTGCTTGCTGTCATGATTTTACCACAACTTTTAGAATTTGTAAAAGGCCACCAATGCAGCTGTCAATGGAATAACAAAAAGCGTTACCTGAATTCATTTCCATACAAAAGTTGTGAAGAAAAATATTGCGTAAAGCAGGCGTTTGTTTGGTCTTCCGGTTTTTATTGCGCATGCTCTTAGGTCTAAGCGGAAGAAAATTTCCCAGAACGGAAGTAAATCGAGAAAGCTAAACTATTTCTAACACACTATTGACGGAATTGGTATTTATTAAAGTAACAAATAAAAGTAACAATAATATTCTGCAAGAAAGAAGAATATTAAGTTAACTACAGAGCGTCTGGCGCTTTGATTTTGATTTTTTGAGCATTCTGCTATATTTGTTTGAAATGAAAGCCTTCCAGGATTCCGTCTGCGAAGACTACGTGCGTGTGTCCGTAGTTGTTTTGCAGAGAACGGCTCAAATTTAAGGTGGCCCGCGGGTATTTCTGGGACTGAAGGTGCTCTTTTTTAAGTCGAATTTTAAGCACGTAAACGTAGGCCGATTTCTATGATATTTGGCAATCGAAATAAGAAATGACCAAATTTTATAAAACTTTTAATTTTAGAGCAAAAAAAATAAACATTCGCGAGAAATTAACACTTTATGAAAAACCGATTTTTTGAAAAAATGCGATTATTTTCAAAACGCGAAGATAGATATTTTTCTAATTACTGTCAATAAGTTCAAGTTATCCTAGGTTTCGTGTGAGCAAGTTTCAACTAAATCGGCTGGATAGAAACTGCTCTACAGTTGACTGTTGAATTTTCGCATCAAAATATTGTTGTTGGGTATTTTCGCCAGCTATTGCAACAACGCTGAATTAATGCTAAGATCAGTTCTTTTATTTGAAAGCTCAATACCACCTAAAACACTGCTGAAAAATCTGAAACGATCGGAAACTCTCTGCAAAAGTTATAAAGAAATGCAGCATAAGTTAATCGATTTTCTTGGCTCTACGGTCCTAAATTTCTCTACACTTTGCTAGAAATGCACTTTCTGACATGTCTGACACTGCAGTAGGTTTTTGATGCAATTTCCATGTAAAAATGTACAACATTTTACTTGGCGTATGCGCATAAGCCAAAATTTGGACGTTTTTTTTTTTGCTGAACCGTTTCGATTTTTTTTCCTTGCTCCTTTCCTTTTTCTCTACTTTCTTATTCTCTCTATCTTTTACTCTGTGCACCCCTTCTACTGACCTGAAAAGTTTTGATCTTAATCAATGGAAAACCCTGGAAAGGAGACCATGACTAAAAACTGATCACGTTTTTTTCGATTAGCTCCGTCAGAATGCAGTCAATAGTCAAGACGGACACTCCTGTGGAAAGATCTATCCAAACTCTATAAGTTGCACGTCACAAAATTCTGCTGACGTGTAAATTGGTGACGTCATTAGTGGTTGAATGGCCTTTCCTCCAAATCCCGGAATAATCCGGACTTAGCATGTTAATGGAGGGTGGCCGCTAAATAGGTGGCCGCTTAATAGAGGTCGGACTGTATTCGATATCGTACGTGACTCGGTTCAGCGCCGTCATGCAAAAAAAAACCCGCGTATAAGAACCTAGATTTTTCCAACTTAGCCTAAATAGGTTCTTATAGAAATGGTATTTAGTGGGATTTTAGGCTACTTAGGTTCTTAAATAGGTTCTTAATTTGATAAGAGCACTAGCGATCAGCACAGATAACTTCTGCAGGTCGATACACTCAGCAACTATTTTATCTATCCTTGCTCATACTTGCTCTTTAGTATAAACAAAATTCCCCAAAATAGACAGAAAAAGTGCCTCAGACGTTTAACCGCGGTGAACGCCGCGCGGGGGTACGGGTCTAAACGCCGACAAAAGACAAACAAGTGGAAACAAGCAGTTCACAGAGGTTAGAACTGGGCCTGGAAGCTTGACTGCTAAGTATAACTGGTTTTTGCTTGAAATGCACGGAACAGCACAGTAAAAGCTTTAGAAAGGTAGTCACGTTGTGTGAGCAATTCCCTTATGATATCGCTATCGACACAGACTGGAAATCGACACACTGTCGATTACCTCGTCCCCAGGCGTCCTCCTTCTTGGTCGTGCACGGAGCGCTTTGCTTTATGGGGTTGATAGTACGCGGTTCGCCTGGCGTTGTGGGCTCGCTCACTAGCCATCTTCCCGCACGCTCCCTGTTTTCCCGCCAAATTCAAGACAGCCTTTGAAAGCGGCCCGCTTTGATTGGTTGCTACGTAATTTGCTGTTCCACCCTAACAAACCAGTTTGTTGCCACGTCTCTCCAGTTGATTTTCACAGCAATTTCTGGTCGAACTCATCGAATGGAAAGCACCCTGGGTAACCAGAGTTTTCAGGGGTCTGGGGGTAGGCTTTTGTACATTATGCTTTTGTTTCCCCACTAAAATGCTCCACCTTAATGCTCTATTTTTCCCACTAAAATGCTCGGTCTCCACCAAAAAAGTCACTAAAATGCTCGGGTAATGCTCATTATACAAACAGTTTTTTAAAATTAATTTCAAAGTTTTTAACATGGTCTATAACTGCTAACACTTACAAAAACGTACAAGCGTTGTAAGTAACAACAACAACGTATACAAGTTCATAAATATAACCAAACAAACATAATCCTCGAAATAATCTTCGTGGCTTAGTACAGAAAGTAGTTGACTATCTCTAGAAAGTTATTTGTAGTTGAATTTTGCGTTTTAGTCTTCATTTTCTCTAAAAAAATCATTTCTTTTTTATTTTCTCGGGAAAAAAAATCAATTTTCCGGGAAAATGCCACTAAAATGCTCGAAAAAATACTAGCATAATGTACAAAAGCCTATCTGGGGGTATCCTCCCCCAGGAAATTTTTAAATAAGAACACATCGAAACACCGTTTCTGAAACCCAGGAATCAGTTTCCCAGGCAGGGTTGGAGTCATCAAGTTCTCTTTAAAAAGTAAATATTGAATGAAAATGGACAGTTGGTAGGGGGAGGGGGAGGGAGAATGGCGACAACAGAATTTTCAGTTGTTTATCATTGCGAATTGTTTCTGTTATCCCCTAGTCAGTAAGTTCATGAGATGCTCAAGTAAAAAAAAAAATTATAATAATAAAAAAAAACTCCCAAATATTGGTATCAAAGTACCGGACGTGGAATGGGAAACGACCGAACGATACCTCCGCCCTCCGGCCTCAAACGAAAACCCTGGACTCACTCACACTAACAATCATTCCATAACTGTCACACTGAAATACCTCGGCCTGCTTCATCTTCCGTGGAATGACATCGAGGTTGGTTTCCTTGGGTTAACTTTTATTCCATAAACAATGGGCACAAAGAGTTCACAAAGTGAATTTTATTCAAGGGGTAACAGACCCAAGTAATGATTACGAAGTGATGACGTCTCTCTCTCGAATACAGTAAGAGAAAATCCATTCCGTTTACAGCCTTTGGTACATGCATTGACAACTTAGAAAGCTTTTAAACCTCATAGAGCGGTTTTCTAATGACTAGTATGTCCACAATCAGAGAAATCAAAGAACCAGTCACAACGTCTATGTAAAGTGCAGTAAACCAATCAGAGGTCAGAGTAAAAGCATGTAACTAGCAGAAAGGGAAATATCATGGTTTATGTTCAGTTTGGTTGGCAAGAGCTACGAGCCCCAGTTACAGAGTTCAACCAATGCAAAAACATCACTTGAAAAACACTCTTGTCAGGAGATTTTTTCAAGTTAATTTTCTTGTTGGTAAACATTGCCCTAAGACACGACAGGTCGAGAGACTGTTGCACCTTACGGCAGAAATGTTATAACCTAGCAATTACAGATGGATGAAACATAGATGTTTGAGATACTAGGCTGTTGGTCATGAAGGCCATAAATGGATTCTGAATGAAGTGAATAAGAAGCCTAAAATATACAGACCTAAACAAAATTGTACAATGAAGAAAATTCTTTCAAGGGTAAAAAACTGTTTGTTCTATGTACATCACTTCACTTGTCCTTACGATTACAACAATATCTGCTCCTTTCGATAAAAGACAAGTGTTCCAGGAATTCAGTATCTCTAAGATGTATTTCAACATTTGCACACTATCACGAACAGCTAGCTTCAGTAATAATTCATTTTTGTATTCGTTTTCTTAACAAAAGGTCGACAAGAACTATATTATATGAAGTCTGATGCTACTTTCAAATTTACAACTCCCTGGTAAATAGGATGTACTGCTACATTCGTGAACCTATACCAATTAACCCAGTGCCTAGAGTTACGAAAAGTGAGTGAACGAAGAAACTGTTCAACCACAAACAAAAAGAAAAAGAACAAAAAAAAAAAAAACTGGTTGCAGTTTGGCGAGCTCAACCGAGCATCCCTTACAGCTCGGCTCGATTTCTAGCTGTTTTGGGAGTCCAGTTCTCTTCATCCTCTCAACGAATAAATCTTTCTCTCTTGTGGTGTGGGGCATTGAACACGGACTCACAAAATAGCTGGAAATCGAACCTACCTTTTCAGCTTAAGTTTAAATTTATGTATTTCAAATCAGCATACGTGTATGTGAAGTGGATGTCTGTTTTTTCCTGTTCACCACAGGTCAGGCAGAATTTACAGTAAATGCGTGACAGTTACTTTATCACAGGCCCCACAAAACGGCCATTTCTTGCAAGGTATAAAAAGCACTGTTTTACCAGGCTGAAATTAGTGTGCAGCCATTCCGATTCTATAAAATTAACAAAACGTAATTAAAAGAGAATCAGTTGTTCAAAGCACAGACCCAGTTTCAGTTCCAGGCTTGTAATGTTTATACTTCGAGCTGATTGCCATTTAAATGCTTACAATCTTCTTTCTGTAAATTGGATTCTACACTACGACAATTCCAAGTAGATTTTCTTTGTTCTGATCACGTGTTTGTAGAGCAATGTATTGACATCAGTCTGGGAAACAAGTGCCATTTGATGGCGACATCACTCCTCCGAGAAGTGATGGAGCCCGCAGTTTTCGTCCCAGAAGTTGCTAAGCAACATGACGTATTTGTACGCGTGACGGCTTTCGGCGTACTCGTGAGCGCTCGCACTAGTTTTTGATTGGATGAAATAATTCGGAAATTCTTCGAGTTCTTCAACGAAGGTTTGCCAAAACTGGCATTTATTCCCCCCGACTGGACATAGTTATTGGTCACTGTAGAATTTCCAGGTCAGTCATGTTTTTTGAACAACTGAGCCCGCAATTCCTACCCATTAGAGGAAAATTCTACCTTGGCCAACTATGCTTGTACAACATTAAAAACTAGCACAGCCCCTCATTTATTACGACTAGAGAGCAACTTCGCGTGTACAAAGACACAAAGTTATTCTAGAATATAATGCGTTAAGAATACTACACTTGTTCAACACGAGGCTGGGCTGTTAAGTCACATTATCCACTTTCAGCAGACTGAGCAATTATTAAAATATTTTACACAGATCATCATCTATAAACATACAAATTTAACAATGTTACAAGCAGCCACAAATCTAGCCTGGGCCATTCACTAGATTTGTTTGTGATTCCACCAATTCCTTTAAGGGTGACCTAAAACATAATTAAAAAAATGATGTGACATATTTCAACAAAAGGCCATTTATTTCTACAATATATTGGTTTAATAAATCAGTTGGGCTGTATCATGTTGAAAGAACGCAAAAAAGGGTTTGTAAGGCACGCATGCCTTTGACTTTAAGATTTACAATCTCTTGTTATGATTTTCTAACATCCCACCAATAAAGTGTAGAACGAGTGCTCAACCCAGTGGATAACAATTCTGCATAATATTTAACATCGAAGCAACCAGTTACCAAAGACAAAGTAAAAAATACCAAAGACAGACCTTCACGGGTAACAACAATAAGTTTGCTTACTTATAATACAGTAGAATCCCGGTAACTCGAACTCGGATAACTCGAACAGCCCCACTAACTCGAACTAACTTCCATTTCCCTTGGACCCACTTTTCAGTCATTTTTAGTCGGTTAATTCGTAAACCCCGCTAACTCAAACTGTTTTTCGTTTCCCTTCAGAGTTCGAGTTACCGGGGTTCAACTGTATTGTTATTGGCATTTGTGAACAAAAGCTCCCATATAAGACAGTCGGCAAATCGTCGGCCAACAGTTGGCCAACAGTTTACCGACAGTCTACCAACAGGACACCGACAGTTTTTCGACCATGTTTACCTGCCATTTTATTGTTTCAAATATCATGTTTCATGCATGTAAAATCTGTTGTTTGTTCGCCAACTGTTAGCCGACAGTTTTTTCCTGGGAGCTGTTCTTCACTTTTACCTTGTTATTAAAGGGACTGTGTCAAGGAATTTAGCCAAAATTAGGCATGGGAAATGGCCATAAAGTTCGGTGAAATATAAAAATTACCGTCTAATACAGTGAAGGAACATTTCCATAACACAGCAAATACAAAAGAAGGTATGGATGGCAGAAAGTGAAAAAGATTGAAACGGATTGTGATACGGGTTTTTCAAATACTGTTGGGCTGAACAATTTTCAATGTTGATCTCATTCCCTTGTAACGTTAAAAAACAAATTAAAAAAACAACAACAACAACAACAAAAAAACAAAACAACATTAAATTAGAACGCCTGGGAGACACCAAGTTTGGTTGTAATAAAGCTATGGTTTGTCATTTAGATCCATAGAAGTAATTTCTTTGCAAAAATTAAGTTTAATAGCGAGTATTTGGTAAAACTTAATAAAATAAACTTAACTCAATTAAAGTTGGGACATTTACCGTGTATCTTGATCCAGTTTAGTTTTCTTTGTTAAGCCCTGACTTTCCAGTTCCTTGGTGAAGTCCACTGGTCCATTGTCCAGTTTTGTACTTGTCATTTTATCTTCATGAACATTATTCAACGGCTACAAGAAAGACAAATTGTTATTTTGTAAACCTGCCTACCTGTGCAAAAAAGCCAAGGGAAATTAATTTCCAAGCAAAACAATAATTATTCTGTTTTCTCAAAAGACAACTTCACTAAGTAATGGATTTTATAGAAACTCCTTTCCATTTTTCATGTGTAAAGCTAATACCTTTACAAGAGTACACAGTTCAGATTTGGCATGTAATTTGCTCCTAATACTATATTTTCACACTACTTACCATTACTTCACTATTTGCCGAGACTTCCTCTGTTGTGCCTACTTCTGCCAACCTAAGAAATGTCACCAGAATTGAAATACCATTAAGTCATGGTAAGGTAAAAAAAAAAAAGACAAGCTGTTTGCACGATAAAAGCTTACAAGATAGTGAAGATACCACTCCACATCATGTAGGTTCCTTTCAACCATTTTTTGGCTTTGTCACACCTTCATTCAATACACTAGCTACTAATGAGGCCACACGACTGTGGAGTGTAATGAGTCATGTAAGGGGAAGGCGCGAGCCATGCGGCCCATACTGCCAGAGCTTATCCCGGTTTCTGTAGCATGAAGCGGCTAGGAATATTTCTTCTCCCCCCTGAATGGGATGCTAGTCCATCGCAGGGTACCCCCAGCATTATGTTACCGATATCCATTTCTAAACCTGGGTGGAGAGAGGCACTATGAGAGTGAAGTGTCTTGCCCAAGAACACAACACAGTGACCTCGGCCAGGGCTCAAGCTGGACCGCTCGATCCGGAGTCCGGCGCACTAAGCATCAGTTACCACACCTCCCATGGAATACACCATGTAACTCAATGTTATTCATGGCTGCCACAGACATCATTTTGTAAAATTCCCTGACGTTTCCCTAATAAAAATAACATTTCTCTGACCAATTAAATACAAATATCACTAAGTTTTCTTCAAAAGGTCAATTTCCCCTGCCTTTTCCCTGACCTTCAGGAAATTTATTTTTCCCTGACTGTTTCCTGACCTGTGGCACAATTCTGTTATTGAAACAAATGATTTTGCTTTGTTTTGCTTTGTTTTGTTGCTGTTTTTTTGCCTTATTTTGTGAGTTTGGCTCACCTCTACCCTCTTATAAATTATTATTATTTATTGCATGCACCAGTATAGGTACACTTTCTTACTAACAGATATGTTACATAGAGGATAATACATGGTTGCGCGGAGATATGAAATTTATCTTTGAGTGTTCAAATCGATATCGATTTTCTGAAGATTTTCAAAATGTTGTCCCAAGGTCGTACGAATGTTTCCGAACTCTTTCCGAACTTTTCTGAAAATTTCTGAAGATTGACGAGGAAGATCCGAAGATGTTTCCACTTAATAACGATTAACTTTGGCTCATTCACCATTGAAACAGGGAAACTCTGTGAGCTGATTGGTCAAAAATGATATCACACATGTGTGGATATCATTTTTATCCACACATGTGTGATACCATTTTTATCGATTTTCTACCACTCACTATAACACTGCAGTTTATATAATAAATTGATTTACTGTTTATCTCACCTGGAAAATACGTCTTCACATTTCACACCAGTGGTTTCATCATCTGAGATATCATCATCACTATCATCTGTCGCTAGTGGAGCTGAACTGTCACTTGGTTGACCCTCACACCTGAATATGAAGGAACAATACACCTATATCAGCTTGGAAGAGCTAGTATTGTTGGATGAGATTTTTGGAATAATCAAGGTCGAGGTAACGGAGCGTTATCCAGCTTTGGCTGATAACCCTAACCAAGACCTTAATGGTTAAAGCAGCGAATCGACGAGCCATGAATTTAATTCGCTGTAAGATGCTTCCCACATTGCTTTGGAAATCATGCATTGTGCACACAACCTACAGATTATTCACTAATCAGATTAGTGAATAATCTATAGGTTGGGCTGATTCCCAGAATTAACTATAGGCTCTTAGATAGTGACTACAATGTATAATAATGACACAAATCATGTTATCATGTTGTAGAAAGTGTATAAATTCCTTGATATTTGTTAATCTTGGGCTTTAAGCTGTCTCTTGACAGGGTTCAACACATGTCTGCAAACAAACAATGCCTTGCTGACCTGTACAGTGCTGCTCTATCAAGGGCTGGTGATGGTGCTGCCTTGTCTGCAGATTCATCTTCATTTTCATCCGTTGCAACTCCAAGAGCCTCGGCACTGGATACTAGTCCCTGTGTTCTGTCCAAGAGGTTCAAAAGTTGCATGGTTAGATTCAACTAAGCAATCAGGCAGCATGCTTCCCCAGTAATAAACCTCCATAAAAATATCACCCTCTTCCCCCTTCCTCTTCTGAAATAAGACCCAAAAGCTCAGGCCTCGGTTGTTCAAAGATTGGATAACGCTATCCACTGGATAAATCCCTATCCAGTGGATAGCGTAGCTTGTTTTGTCAGCACTTTAATATCCAGTGGATAGTGATTTATCCAGTGGATATGGTTATCTACCCTTTGAACAACTGGGACCAGCTGTAAAGCACCTACCAATATAAGCCCATGGTTGTATCTTACAGATTGAAATTTTTGAGTCAAGTAAATGTGTACATCTTCTATCCTACATTTACTTCACTAATGTACTAATCAAACTGTTCTGTCCTGTCTACTTGTATAGTGGGAAAATAAGTTCTGTTTGAAATATAAATCGTCATTGGACAAAAATCCCAAGATTGCAAGTGCTAGCATGGGCACCCAAAGGCAAACATAGAAGAGAATGGCTGAGAAAGACATGGTGAAGAACAACATATAAGGAGAAAGGTCATCTTGAATTTAAGTCATGGAGGGAGGCAGAGGTTGCGGCCAGAAACACGGTAGCTTGGAGGAGGAGGATCAGTGTCCCCATTCTCCACGAGGAGGGAATAGGGATTGGTGAATACATAAATCATTGAGATGATGTAACAGTTTTGAATGTTAATTCTGATGTGTTGTTACAGCTTCAATGCATACCCTAGCTTATCCTGCTGATCTGGCTTGGACTCCTCTTTGACAACTACAGGAAAACAAAGAAAGAATACAAGCAATGTTACAAGAAAACAGTTGGCTTTTGAAGGATTTAAACCTACAACCTAGCTAGGACAGATCTGTTACTCAGAACTCATTTTTATTATTATCCGGGGGAGCAGGGATGGCGCAGTGGTGATAGTGCTCACCTCCCACTGATGTGGCCCAGGTTTGATTCCCGGACTCAGGGTCCGAATTAAATTTTTTACATCGGCGCCACCTGGCGACCGGACCGAAGTTTTAGTCGCCAGATGCAACTTCTGGTCGCCAATGTTTTTTGATTGACTTTCCTTTTACACTTAAAAGACGAAACACTTGTTCTTCTTGTGTATTTTTGCCATCATATGCCAAAAACAGCTACTTATACCACAAAACAACGATGACAATCACTCAAAGAAATGCTGTACCCGCCTATAAGTAAGTCTAAAAGTCTTCTTTATCGAATGTTAACTCTCTAACATTAAACGGAAATACTACATCTTACCCAAACATTCCGCTCTTTAATAATATAAAAACATCATTTCCACCAACTTTCTGAATGTATTTTCATCAAAAGTGAAAAAGAAGTTTCGTTTGACGTGTAGCTTAGTAGCCTGGTTGATTCTAAATCTTCCACAAAGTTTTTTGCATCTGTAGCCTTACCAGTTTCAAGTAAAGATCAGCGGCGGACACGCAGATGAAAGACCATGAGCGAAAGAATGTTGGGCGCGCCGAAAGAAGCGGATAGTTGGAATATAATTTAGTGTTGGTGAAAAGTGATATTGGCTCGAATTTTTTTTTCAAAGAACTTAGTGCAGGGGCGACAGTAAATTGTCGCCAGCAGTGCAGGGACGGAAGGGAATTTCGGACCCTGGGACTGGGTGTCATATGTGGGTTGAGTTTGTTGTTGGTTCTGGTCCTTGCTTCGAGGGTTTTTCTCCGGGTTCTCTCTTATTTTAGCTATGAAGCCGACAAGAGTGATGAAAAAATATGATAAAGGAAGCCATACAAAACTTGGCCAGATCAACCATGTTTGATTTCGCAGCCAGTTCATCCAACATGATATTGCATAAAATGTTTCATCATCAAGGTTGCATGTACATTATTACCGACAACATGGATGCTTATACTAACAGCATACTACGTCCTGAGAGAAAATACTGCACTCACTGTATGCTGCTCCTGCTTGTGAAGTAGGACCTGCTGGCTCTGTTTCCATGGCAACTGGAGAGTCCACTGCTTCCTCTGAAGGTTCACTGAATAATAACACAAATCAATATAGTCAGCTTTGAGAGTACAATGCCTCCTAAATGAAAAAGATCTTTTGCGCCATTCATGACTATGCCGTTCATAAGTTTGGATACCTGTTCTTAAATAACATAGATTTTTACCATTTTATTTCTCTGTTTACTCCATAGTTTTTGTTTCTATTGAGTCAGTCAGTTTCTATTGAAACAGTCGAGACAGTGTTTCATTGGCTTTCCAAACACCTTGAATTATCATCAAAAATCCTCTGTTGCACGTCATATTTTCAACTCTCTTCTCGGTGTTTGGATATTCAGATGAAACACTGCCTTTTGTGTTTGATATATTACTTAAAGTTTGCTTCAAAAACTCATTAATAATTCATAAAGAAAATACAAAGGAAATTAATGTTTAATGAGTGTCTTTATATCTGATAAAGACAGGGCTAAACTTTATGTCCAATTTTCTAGGCCAAAATAACCCCAAATCTAAATATTAGTGCAAGAATGAGTTGATCTACATCAGGAGATTTTGAAGCCGTTCAAACAATTCGCAGTTCGTGTTTTATCAAGTCTAAAACACTCGGCTGCGCCTCGTGTTTTAAACTTGATAAAACACTGCTGCTCATTTATTAAACATTACCAAAAATATTGTGATAAGCGTGGTGTTTGGAAATATGATGAAACACTGTCTCTCATGTACGATATAATACAACAAGTGTACTTTGCCAGTAAACAAAGTACAAACCTCGATAATAAGAACAAAAGTTGCAAATACTGTGTGGCACTAAAAAAATAAGAGTGAAATAAACTAGGGATGGAAGGTGTCAAAAAGGATTTTTCAAAAAGAAACCAAACGTTTCGGGCAATAGCCCTTCTTTGGTAGTAAATATATTGTTGTGCTTTTTTGGCAATGTTATTTACCATCAAAGAAGGGCTGTTGCCTGAAACGATTGTCTTTTTAAAAAAAAAAAAAAAAATCCTTTTTGGCAAAGTACAAACCTGCTGGGAGCCATTCTGATGTCAGTAAAACTATCGAACGTTGCCCATCCTGTGTCTGTTGTTGCCACTGGTGTCTCTCCCCAGCCTACGTCTGATGCATCCATGGACACAGCTTCATCTGCAGCCACTTCCTCCAGTTCAAATGCAAGGGGCCATGCTGCAGAACATATCATACTCATGGTCATACACTGATAAAAATGCTGCTGCAGCTTTCTTTACCATAAGTATACATCACAGACATCCTTGAAATATAGTTGTTAACTGTGTTCAAGATCTTTTCAACTTCATCTTTTCAACATTTGCATGTGCACGACATAGAAATTTTGATCCATTTTGTTCATGTTTGACACCTTGTGCATTTTGCAGCTTAGTCACACACACATGACTGTAGTCTTCATTGAGCTGCTGTCAAAGCCCTCAATAAAGCACTGTACTTAACATACCATCAGTGGGATCTACTTCCATTTTTATGTCTGTAGTCGGAGGAGGTTGCTTTACTGGAGATCCCTGGGGACTGTTACCATTCTCAAATGGGACACTGGGAGCTTTACGACCAGGTGACTCTAAATCCTCATCACTATCACTACTCTCGCTGTCACTTTCTCCTTCAGGTGACAGGGTGCTGCAGTAAAATTAATGGCAAGAATCAAGTTTATATTTTCTATGATACCACTGTGTAGTTGAAAGTACATACTGTGAGGTAAAACACCAAATGTCAAGCCACAAACCTTTGCCTTGATTCCGCAATAGATGAAAATGTGAGTTCCTTTTCCTCCCAAATATCCTAAATTTAGGCAATAAAAGTTTCATTTCATTTCTCTGAGAAATTGACAATATATATGAATTTTATGATTATAATATTTACAACATGAAGTTAATTCTAACAACAGCAGCATCAACATACCAGTACCCTGTTTGTTAACACCAACACATACCGAGTCCAAATTATATTATATCTTAAAAGATAATGCTTTAAGAATACTTCAGTCTTCTTAACTCAGTATTCAACCCTGCGGGAGGAAATTCTTCAGTGGTACCAATTGTGACAACCCCTTCCTATTTTTTAGAATACACTATTCTAATATTTTTGAAAGTTAATTGCTTTTTTAACAGTTACAGTCAAAATAGTCAGCGCGTGCCGCCTAGTATTCTAGAATAGTTTTGATTAACGGCGAACGGATTGCATTATTCGTTTCAAACATTCAAATTCAATTTGAATATTGGAAATCATCCAACCGTAAACACATGAACACGTGAACCTGTCAAAAATTATCGAATTTGATTGGTTAATTTTTGACAGGTTCACGTGTTTACGGTTGGGTGATTTCCAATATTCAAATTGAATTTGAATTTTTGAAACAAATCATGCAATCCGTTCGCCGTTAATCAAAACTATTCTGGAATAATAGGCGGCACGCGCTGACTATTTTAACAGTTAATTGCTGGACACTGTCATGCAATACTACTCTGGAATTGGCACTTACTTCTTCATCACTCCCACTATCATCAAATTGTTGAATTTTCTCATTACAGCATGCCTCAAATAACGCAGCGTTGGGCTGTGTAGAAAAGGAGAAACATTTCACTAACAGTGTTGGAAATTACTGTCGGTCATCGGACATTGTCCGATTAAATTTGCCAAAATGTTCGGCCAATTTTGCAATATGTTCAGACAGGATGGCCGAGAACTTACATGACTACGTCTTGGAACATTTTTAACGTGTTTGATTTGAAATGCGAATTGATGTCCGACCAATTTTCTAATATGTCCATTCAAAATAAAAGTTTGGAAGGACACATATCCTTTAAGTAAGAAAAATTATTTCCAGCACTGCTAAATCAACCAGTTGGGGCAAGAGAGAGATTTTCAGCTGAACATTTGAGCAATACAGGCAAAAATAAGGTTACCAAAAAAAAAAACTCATGTTGGTTATCTCCAACAAAGATCTGCTTGCCCAATGTCACCAAGAGAACATGAGAACTATTATAAGAAGGAGGCGTTGGAGCTGGATAGGACATGTGCTTAGAATGGAAGGGAAAGCTATTCCAAAAACAGTAGTTCATTGGACACCTGAAGGAAAAAGACAGCGCAGATGACCAAAAACAACTTGGAGACGGATGGTACAAAGTGAACTTAAAACCCTAAACAACACCTGGGGAGACATCGAGAAGAAAGCTCGTAACAGACATGTGTGGAGAAACTTTGTCACTGCCCTTAGCGCCGATGGCGTATAGGGCAGTAAGTAAGTAAAAAAAACTCATAGCATGGTAACATTTTTAATAAGAACTTGTTGAAACTTAAGCTATCAAGCTGACCCCGCGAGAGAAAATTAAATTTGAAGTTATCCAACTTTTAATTAACTTGTTGCCCCTCTAACTGATTTTACATTTTCAGCTTTAACACCATTTGGTTTGATATAATTATATATATAAAAATAGTCTTGCCATTTGGCTTTAAGGAAAACATACTTAGGAATATTGATCCAAACTTACATTATCTTCATGGGCATTTATTGTAAAACTGATATCTCCAATTCTGTCAAATGGTCCCCTGCATCAAAGTTAACAAAAAACCAATGATCGATTAGGCAGCCAAAATTTTATCATGCATTAAGGAGAGTAAATCAATCTTTGATGTATAATTTTGCAAACCATTGCAAACAAATTAAAAGACAATAATTTTAACACTAACGTAATTGAGTTGTCTGGTTCTTGGAACTCATCTTCATCAAGGCCAAATGTGTCCATGAATTCCGTTGTTATCTGCTGCATTTGATACCGTGAAAATGCCTACAGACAAAGGAACAATAATATAATAAGGTAATTGCTGTCATTTATTCCACAACTTATGCACCTTCTATATGGAAAAGTATTTTCTTGAACTTTGCATGGCCCTCTACAATAAGAGACAGGAATGAACAAACCAACGAAACAGCTGTGTGGTCGCCCCTCTATCTACATTTTGAATTAGTAATTATTACAATCCTCTTGACTTTGTGTTGCATGGTCTTGATCATGCCATTTTCCATGTAATGTAGATGTTGCAGTTAATTTTTGATCTCAGTTAATTTTTTATTTTAACTAGTTAGTTTTTTTTCTAACTAGTTTTTTTTTATACTAGGTTAATAAGTAGAAATAGTAAAACACGTCCCCTCCCTTGATGTCTCATAACCCCTCTCCCCCCCACCATCCTTACTAATCCTCCCCTAATTTCTGCTATGATCCCCCTCCCCTAAGTACTATCATCCAATTTTTTTTTCTTTTTACTAACCTGCATTGGATTTGAACTCTCAACCTCTGGATTTGCTGTCCAACCCCTTGCCCACTTCGCCACATAGAAAACGTTGGGTGAACCTCAATTTTTTTTTTAAATATGTGACTCCAACCCATACCCTAACCCTATTATTTACCTAGTATTAAAAATCAACTAGTTAGAAAAAACTAACTAGTTAAAATAAGAAATTAACTAAGATCAAAAATGAACTGCAACAGACTTTCTTGTTACATGTTCATAATTTATTATACTATTGCCAATCAAAAGTGTTGCCACTTTACGATTAACTATAATTAGATTTGTACCTGTTGAAGTGAACTCTCTGTATGCAAGAAAGATATAGGCTTGAAATCATCATCATCATCCGAGGAAGACTGAAAATGATGACCAACCTAAAGAATAGAATTAAAATTCACAATTAGCGACAAAAAAATAATGTACAGCGGTGACTACATCAGAACCACTAATGCTGCAGTTTTCAGCTGGGGAAAAAATTTTTCATGACGCATGATGAGCTTCATGCGACTTTGAAATCGTTGACCCCTGCCGATGTTCTGCAGTTTTACTGCAGAACATTAGCAGGGGGTCTAGATTTTTCGACACGTATGAATGAAATTCCTTGACGCCTCTTCGCCAGAGATGTGTTAAGGAATCAATTTACTCGAATACCGATCTGTCAGCAAATGGTCAAGTAAACCAGGTTGATCGACAGAATACAGGATAAAATATACCACAGTACTGACAGTCGAGAATGCCGAAAAACAAGGATGCAAACATACAACATTCACCAAGGAAACTAGCGGATTAACTAAAGACGACAATAACCCAAAATTATTTGCAAAACCGACCAATTGGCCATGGGATGTAGTTCAGGAAGCATGGCGGCTTATTCGGTTACGAAACAAAACAAATTCCGGCGCTCAATTGTGTTCTTGTAAGAACAAAATTCTCATTTCAGATAAAATGTTATTCTTATCCTCAAAGAAACGGGTTTCAAAAAGCGCAACGGCATCTTAACTCGCGATAAAGTTTCAGACGCTTAGAATGTCTTGCATCAAAAAATACGGGAACAAAATAGATTTACACTGATGAAAATTATAAAAGCCTCAAAAGATACCGGAAGCGGCGTGACGGCTTTTTCACTCGCAAAACGTTTCTTTTGGGCCAAACACGATGAAGCTTTGCGGGACCCGGAACGTAACACTGAAATGTAACATGTTTAAATACTCAACTTAATGATTGAGATAATCAACTTGAGATAGGTTGACATTTAATAATTAGGATTCAACCAATTGCAATATTCAGCCTGGAAGACTTTAATTTTAAATGTCTACTTTTTAAGCCTCAATTTGAGTTTCCAATGAAACACCTGGAGAAAGAATTCTCACAAAGCCACAGCCTAAAAAGGCTAAGCTGCTCTGCTGCTTCAGGGAAAAAGCCAAACAAAATGTGCTATTAAAGATAATTAAAATTAATGTTCAATGTGTTTAAGCCTAAATTTTTAAGTTTAGTTCCCAATGAAACACCTGGAGAAAGAATTCTCACAGAACAACAGCCTAAAAAGGCTAAGCTGCTCTGCTGCTTCAGGGGAAAGCCAAAAATATCTGCTGTTAAAGATTAAAATTAATGTTCAAAGCGTTTAGGCCTAAATTTTTAATTTTAGTTCCCAGTGAAACACCTGGAGAAAGAATTCTCGCAGAACAACAGCCTAAAAGGCTAAGCTGCTCTGCTGCTTCAGGGATAAAGCCAAATAAAATGTGCTGTCAAAGATTAAAATTAATGTTCAAATTATTTGTTTCAGCCTAAATTTTTAATTTTAGTTTCCAATGAAACACCTGGAGAAAGAATTCTTACAGAGCAACAGCCAAAAAAGGCTAAGCTGTTCTGCTGCTTTAGGGATATTTAGCCAAAAGACACTTGGTTCAAAATATTTTAATTATTTCTTTTTAATGTTTTAAGCGTGAATTTAAGTTCCCAATGAAACACCTGGAGAAAGAATTCTCACAGAGCCACAGCCTAAAAAGGCTAAGCTGCTCTGCTGCTTCAGGGGAAAGCCAAAAATATTTGCTGTTAAAGATTAAAATTAATGTTCAATGCGTTTAAGCCTAAATTTTTAATTTTAGTTCCAGTGAAACACCTGGAGAAAGAATTCTCGCAGAACAACAGCCTAAAAGGCTAAGCTGCTCTGCTCCTTCAGGGATAAAGCCAAACAAAATGTGCTGTCAAAGATTAAAATTAATGTTCAAATTATGTGTTACAGCCTAAATTTTTAATTTTAGTTTCCAATGAAACACCTGGAGAAAGAATTCTTACAGAGCAACAGCCAAAAAAGGCTAAGCTGCTCTGCTGCTTTAGGGATATTTAGCCAAAAGATACTTGGTTCAAAATATTTTAATTATTTCTTTTTAATGTTTTAATTAAGCGTGAATTTAAGTTCCCAATGAAACACCTGGAGAAAGAATTCTCACAGAGCCACAGCCTAAAAAGGCTAAGCTGCTCTGCTGCTTCAGGGAAAAGCCAAAAATATTTGCAGTTAAAGATTAAAATTAATGTTCAATGAAACACCTGCATGGAGAAACAATTTTCACAGAGCCACAGCCTGAGGAGGCTAAGCTGACCAAACAGTATTTGGTCTTAAAGATTTAAATTTACGAGTTTAGCTTCCGTTTATAAAGTTTTAAATTTTTCAGTGTATTAAGTGGACAAAAAATGTATCAATAAATGCGAAACCTTGAAAATGTACAATTTCGTAAGTTGATACATGCCAATTTTTTTCTAATAAATGTTAAGAACTAAAGCATTTAAAAAGCAATCATGAGGACTTACATTTTCCATGTCGTCGATTTCCAAACAGTCGATATCCTCATGCAGTCGTGTGAACGTTTTGATTTGCAGCGTGACTAAGAAACTGCAGCGGCGTTCGCACAAGATGGCGGGAAACTCACTTCTTCCCACCATTTCATCGAAGGATGTGAATTTGTAAGTTTCGGACCGCGTGGAACTCAACTAAATCGCTTAATTTATCGCCTTTCGGATTTTCCCTCGCCGGAGGTTTGGTCAGAATACAAAAAGAACGAAAACGATGTCTCTCGCCGATCGACTTTCGCGCCATATTTACGATCGGCTAGATTGTAGATTGTTACCTCCACGATTTACATCTAATACCGGGCTCTATGCTGCAAAAGTTTTGAATAAGTCTGCAAGGCAACTCATTCGAAACACCACACCGATTTGTAGTCTCAGAAAGCGAAGGTTCGAACACTTTGTGATGAGATGACTCACGCACATGCCGCCATTCTATCTCACCCTTGTTTCCCGTATTATTAGTTAGATATTCACACCGCATGATCATCTTCCATAAATGTCCAGATTATCTGGTCTTTTTCATTTACTCACGCCGTGACATTTGCGACACCACAATTACCGCAAAGTACACGGTCACGACAGATCGCTAAAACCACTTAACACTACTGACCGGAAATTACCGTAAAGTTCCGTGTATAAGCCGCACCTTTTTTCTCTAAGTTCAAGTCAAAAATCGGGGGTGCGGCTTATCTACGGAAACATCTCTATTCGAAGTTCTCAACGGCCTAATTAATATTCATAAAAAACTTTTCAAGACGTCACTGAACAAACAAATAACAACCTGAAAACTTTGTTGTTGTTCACTGCCTTTTAGTTCTTCTGCAAAGCTGTTTGCGGTGAAGCCTGCCGGTCACTTCGAAGCATGTCTTTCCGCCGCGTGCGAGAAAGCCCCGGGGCCCGGGGAGAAAGCACCAAGTTAAACGAAAGTACTCACAAGAAAATTGGCCAACCGCTTCGCTTTTTTATTGACCTTCACAGCAAATGAATCTTTTGGATTATCAAACTCCTTTTCTGCATGAAGTTTTTATCCTGCTGCGGGTAGCAGTTTCCAAAATCTTTGAAAACATGGTTTCTTCTGAAGAAAGTGCGGCCATCTTGTTTTTAATGCCCAGACTCCTCTCTACATTTCAAAGCTTGGCTACTAAGCATTCATCATTCGCGTACGGTTCATACGAATTACAAGTGTTTCAGGAGTGTTTACAAGTGATAATCTCGAAAAAATGATGTCAAGAGAGCATCCAAGTTTAAGATATTGTGAACTCAAACTAAAAAGGAGGTATGACAAGTGAAATTTCGCTTTCGTAAGACTTAATTTATATTAAACAATGCAACAACTGCAGTGTCAGTGTTTTGAAACCGTGCTTGTTTGCCCTTGTTTGTTTACCAATAGAACTTCACTTGAACTTCAAACTTTATTGTCTGTACATATTTTTTCCGAAATTTGACCATCCAAATCGGGGGTGCGGCTTATCTACGGGTGCGGCTTATACACGGAACTTTACGGTACAACCCATACCCTGCTGCGGATTTCAAAGTTGCAAGAAGCTCGTCATGTACATTGGCAGGGGTTTCATTAAAATTTGAAGAAGGAAGGCACCAAAAGGAGAGTAGGTGGGCAGAAAAGAACACAACGAAGTAAATTTCTTTATGTTAGATTTGAAAGTAGGCAGGTACTGACTCTTGTGTATCCTGGAACTGGTACCTGGGTCCCACCTGCTTGGGTGTCCTATGTCATAGTTTAAAATAAATAATTTCAGGTCAAAATGATTTTAAACTAGTTTCATTTGAACTTTCCTTTGATCCAGATTTATCATCATTATCCTTGAACAAAGACTTGTTTTAAAACTTGTTATTTTGACCTGATTTTTTTAAGCTACACCATTTCTTTTAAAACACACAGGACCAAAAACAATGCACTTAACAGATTTAGGTGTGTCACACTGAGCATGTTGGTCATGTGAGGTATTAACCCACCCACTCTCCTGTTTTGTTTTTCCTATGTTTCCCAACTCACCAGTTCAGATAAGTTTTGTTTGTTAACATCTGCTAACTTTCCAGTCACAAATGCATTCCATCTTTCACGAACTTTCTCTGGCAAGTCTGAAAGTCAACATCAATCAATACATTTCTCTGGACTGGAATGGAATAAAAAGTTATTGGACTAATAATAACTGTTGACATAGGTGCTGCAAGGCATGGTGCTGCAACAATAGGATTTTGGATTCTAGATACAGAAGTCGAACAGAGTGGTTTAAGGTTTAATTATGCTTCGTCATGCTGAAGTGTCATGTTAAATTGGATGCTGTCTTTGGAATACTGAGAAATAGTTGGCTTAAGCTAATAAAATTCTGCATTCATTCAAACGTTCATCATGAATACTTATTAAACTGCTTAGGGCTGTCATTAAGGACCCTAACCCGTAGCACCTGCTACGACTGAGTTCACTCGATGTTACGGGTGAAGATGTCAATTTGTGTTATGTTACACTTGTGTACAGAGCGAAATGCTATGAGTAATAACTTCAATGAAATACAAGAGCCTCAAAGTTAATAGTAAAATCTTGTAACAGGCCCATAGGGTGGATTCTTTTGAGGGGGGTTCTTTTATTTTTTGGGAGGTATTTTTAGCGCTGGAGGCGCTAACACAAGTGCCGAAGGCGCGCCTCTAGGGGCGTTTGGGGGCATGCCCCCAGGAAATTTTGCAAATTTAGGTTCTCTCAAGTGCCATTTCCTGCATTTTGACATCATTTCTGAGGTGGAATGCATTTTCCTTTAATATTAGCTCTTCGGAAAATAATTTTTATTCTAAGCAAATTCTGAAATGTTCAGAAATGAGTGTGTGCATTTAGAGACAGATACAACGTAGAATCATTAAATTTGTTATGTACTATATTTCAGCCATAATCACCACATACCGGTATAAACTCAAACACAGCCAATGTAAACTCCATTGTACCTGAAGAAGGCTGGTTTGGTCAGCCGAAATATAGTACATAACAAATTTAATCATTCTACGTGGTATCTGTCTCTGCTTTTAAATTCAGTTTTCTATATGTCAAACCGATTAGATCACTATTGATCCAACGTATACCGGTAGGATATTGTAGACGGTTGCTTGCTTGAACATTTAATGTGCATTTAGACAGTTTTCAAAACACAAATATGAAAATTACATGCAGGGTGGATGAGTGGACAAGAAATTGAAAGAATGATGAATTATCTGATATGTTATACAATTATGTCTTTTAGAAACAACTACTGAACATGTTCCATGTCTTAGCAAGTACAAAATATCCCTTTGTTCCTGGGGGTAATTCTCTAACTTTCAGAAATTTTGGTAAGGATTTTTTTGCAATGCTTGCCGCGGGCGCAACGACAAGGATGGAAAGCAATAGGAACATCAATGAACCAATCCAAAAGAATAGAACTTCTCATTATAGTGCCAAAATGTTGCGGCTTCCTCCGATAATCCTGGCAAGGAAGGTAGTCGTCTGTGTAATCGACTGGTCCCAGTCTTTTTGTTTTGTGTATCTTTTCAACCTACCAAAAATGCCGACTTCAAAAATTTCAGGAGGTTCGTTCGAACCCCTTGAACCCCCCCCCCCACCCTACGGGCCTGTCTTGTAATATTGTAGAAGAATGTGGGACATGGTGCAAGGAAACCTAGTGAGCAGCAAGTGAGTCTGGACAAAGGGAATACTCTGATTTTAACAAGAGGCATTGATAAGTGCAACCAGCCCTTACTCCGACTCATGTGCTGTGGTTTAAATTTGTTTCTGGTTTAAATTTTGTCAAACCAGTTTGATTTATATTTTCCTTTGTTTGAAATTATGATAATGAATATGAAACAAAAGAAAATAAAGATCATCTGGTTTGAAAAATTTAAACCAAAAACAAATTTAAACCACATGATATGTATGTATTGACCAATGACTCACCAGCAAATATTGCATCAAGAGTAGCTTTGTTTTTTCCTTTCTCTACACTTTGAACAATACTGTTTGCCACATTTGTCAAATGACCCATATATCCTTTATGTTGGTTGGCCTGACCACTAGATGAAACAAGACAAGAAAAAAGGTACTTCAATACCGTCGCTTGTATCTAAGTGTGAACACGTGCCCCCGAAACATGATCTAATTGGCATGGATGCTCATCAAACATTTGAAGTTTAACAGATCAGACCATAACGCAAACTTTCGCACTCAAAATGCTAACCATAAACACTGAGTGCGGGCAAAAATTTAAACTAGAATGGATTCAAGTGAGCCTGCAAATGCATATCAACACAGATCAGGTTCAATTTTTCGGGAGAAGTCTCTATATTGCCTTTCCATCATTTTGAAATTGGAATGCGTTGAACTTTCAGTGCAAAAGTTGCTGTTACAGTCTGCCAGCTAGTCTTCAAACTTCAAACATTTGCAGAAGTTAAAAGAAAATATTCCAGACTTTATTCACATCCCCTTTGTTATAGAGTCAGATTCTTTAATATGGACACTTAAAGGACAGAGCACTGTCTGTGCTACAGAGTTGTCCGTAAGGAGAGATTAGACTGTAATTCTATTGATCATGGGAACCTTGTTTTTATCGACATTTTGCTTGTTTACAAGCGAAATGAAAAGATATAGTGAGGAAGCTTGTCACCCTTGGACCAAATTCCGCACATTTTTGTTAAAGTCTCAAGGGACTGTAGTGCATCAACACTTGCGATCTTGTATATAAAAACGTGACTTGTCAAATTTACAAACGTTATATAACAATTAAAAACATGAGTAGCCCAAATCTTACGTGACATAACCAATTAAGAATGTGAGGGGTTCAGCACTCGAAGGCAACGAAGTTTAAAATGATTAAGAATGCAAATTTGTACTGGTACAAGTCTTTAGGCGCTAATATTAATTTAACCTAAAATGATTAACAATGCAAATTTGTACTGGTACAAGTCTTTCACACACTAAAACGTTGCTAATAGTTAACCAAAGGGAACTCATTTCGTGACAATTGATTATTTCTGCTGAGTTGCACAATTTAGAATTGCAACATCATTCAATGCAGGTGTGAAGTGATATTTACAAGTGTTTTTGTAGCCTGTTGTGATATTACTTCCGGTGGAAGCAGTAAACGCTAAAAGTTTTTGCTTCTGTTCAGAAGTTAATGCATTGCCATTAGAAAAAAAAAACAGCAACTGTTTTACTGGAAATGTAGCCATTAGAAATGGCATGTGTAGCCGTAAGGTAAAGAATAACGCGAGGAGAAGCGGCTTTTGGCAATATCCAAACGAAGATTCACTTCTCAATGTGGGGTTAAGATTGCGTGACGAGACAAAAGGTAACTCTGTCGTGTGTAACCTTTATCGGGAACCCTGCATTAAGCCGAGTAGAAATCTTTCTAACTCGAAAGGAAACAACTATTTCGATTAAAGGCAAGCGTCAAAGTTTACTATTTTAAACCAAGCCAAAGTATATGAGTCGCAAAGCACCCAGCCGTCGCGACTGACAAATACAGCATTTCCTCCGTGAAAATAAAAAAAAAAAAAATGCTTGAACTGAAAGACGTTTGAATTCTTCCATGATATGTTTGAACAACAATGCCCAGGATAAACCTTCTACTCATACTTCATGCAAAATAGTTGATATCTCGAAGAGATCTTTGATTTTTTTTTTGTGATAAGAAACAGGAGAAGATAGCCAGACAGTAATGCAGGACTTTGTTGCCCTGCTGATCAAGTTTTACATCAACTGGGCAGTTTCACAAGATGACAATCTACACTGTCTTCCAGCAATTCAGGAGCAAACATTTTTGGACAATTGAACCTTTTTACTTACTTTTCTGAATCAAGATCCTCCCACTCCTGGAGTATCCTTTGTATAATTTGACAATCTTTAAATAACTGTCAGAGAAAAAACAAACAAACAAACAGTGAAAAAAATGACAGTGTTTCAGGGCCGTAACCAGACCTTTGCCATAGACAAGGCAAGATCTTGCTACTGGGTTCTGGGGGCATACCCTCCGGAAAATTTTGAAATCTAGAAGCCAGGAATCTCTTTCAGGGTCATTTTTCATGAGGTATTTCTTGAGAAAAATCAATCTTGTTCAACTGGGGATTGTTTTCCCAACAAAACATATTTTGTTTTTAATTTTGGGTAAAAATTTAGATGAGGCAAGTGCCTCGTCTTGCCTCTTGCTAGTTACGGCCCTGTGTTTATAACACATTGTTGGTTCTGTCTGTCTGTCTTGAGAGACATGAAATATCAGAGTTTTCAAAGTTTTCAAAGCAATTCCTACAACATCAACACAAAATGTCCTGCGCAAACTTACAACATCAACTAAAGGAGTACACTGTTCCCCATCTTCTTCAGTTGGGGGATTGTTTAAAACTGTGGTTATACACTTCTCCACTTGGGTATGGAGAAAATTATTCCATGAATACTTGAAAAATAACTCCTGCAAACCAGATTGAAAGAAAAAAAATGTTGTCAACAAACTTGAATGATCCTGGCCGCTTGTACAATCAAATAACTAGTTGAGCAATGGGTAGAATTTGAACATGAAACACAATTAAGAAGGTGGCATTACAAGTATCTGAAGCAACAGCATGCAATAATACAGAAAAACCAAGAAAGAAAGGAAATCACCTACATGTATATATACACCATATCAATAACAAAATGGAGGAAACAAAAGTTACACTGTAGGTTACAGATGCACTACTGCAATCTGCAAGTACAGTTTAGCTGGTTTACTACACTACTAGCTGTTCAAATATATATATAATTTTTGCATTATAATAATATAAATGTTGTACAAACACATGTAACATCAAAGGAAATCATAAATTGTTTTCTTGAATAGAAAATACAAATTAGGCAATAAAAGCATAAATTTGCAACAAGGATGATCACATTTGGGTAAGATACCAATTACAGTCTTCCTGATCAGAACTTGAAATCTGAACACAAAAGTTCTTGATGTGCACCACCCACAACAGACAATAAGTCCTTTAATACAAATTGTACATGTTGTGGTTTAAATTTACCTTTGGTTTAAATTTTTTCAAACCAGTTTGATTTTTATTTCCTTTTGTTTCAGATTATGATAATGAATATGAGACAATGAAAAAAAAAATTACACTAGCCGTTTGAAACATTTTAAAGCAAAGAGAGATGTTTGATTTGGATACATACCCATAAAACTTTTAGAGTTCCTAGTTTAGCTAGCTCGGCATTTATTGTATCACTATTAGTGGCTAATATAGCAGCCACCAACTTGGAGGCTTGAAGTCGAGCATTCCCAAGGGGAGGGTCTAAAGTTCCTATTGTTGTCAGCATTGGCTTCATCTGAGAAGGAAAAAAACAATGACTGTGATTTACGTACATTTGTAAAAGAAACTAAGGGTACTTTTCATTAGTTAGAACTGGCCAGCCGGTCCAGTGGTTTTGAATATGAAATAGACCCTTTTCCATGAGATTTTCCCACAAATACACCACAACAGTATATAATATTTATAATGCATTGACTGATTTGACAGGAAATATCTGACTAACAACAGAATTCTGTTCTCGAATATACTGGTCTGGCTAGCCAGTTATGGCAAAAGGAAAGCGCCCTAAGAGGAGTTATTTGCACAGTAGAATATGGCCAATAGACCAGTCGACACATCATTTATGACTACCAAACTGTGTGGGTCACTTTTTTGGCCAAAACAAAAGCATGTTTAGATCTTGTTACAGGGCTGCAAATAATTGTATCATGTATTTTAACACAACAGTGGCAGTAGCTTAATGTAGAGAAGTATTCCTTCTCAGAATAATTTTACATACACGTAACAGGTACAGGGCTGCAAATATTTTTTTCACTTGAAAGGAAATATGTCTCACTAAGACACCATCTTGGTCGGACAAAACAAAATTGTGGTCGGACAGAGTTTTATTCATCGTTGCTGTAAAATGATTTACGATCAAAAAATTGTCCCGACATCATGTCCGACCACACTTGGGATTTTGTTGGACATTAGCAAATTTTGGATGGCCAATGTCCGATGACCGACTGTTATTTGCAGCTCTGTTGTTAACACAGCCATCTCATTAAAACATTCAGATTTTGCTGACCATTCTGGGTTTTACTCCAAGTTTCTAGTATTAAAGGATACATTTACCGAATCGAAATGAAACAGAACAACAAGCATTAAAATTAATATTGGTACAAAAAGGGCTGTTGATGAATCTAAAAATATTAATGAAATGGTAAAGAAAAAACTACTGACTTACTGGAGGTGGATCTACTAGAAGCTGGTGGAAGTCTTTAAGTCGTGGAGTTAAAGCTGCTAATGTAGCACTGACCCCTGCAAAATAGGTACCACAGAATAAGATAAATTAATTTGAAAAAAACAACATTTTTTTCATAATTTAAGGACCTTTAATCTAAAGACTAATTACAACAATGTAAAAAATAATAATAAAATGAGATTGGCAATTTATTTTTAATCTTTCATAAATAGAAAACTAAGAAGGATATAAAATAATGTTTTGTACCCTGTGCAAGTCTTTCTGCATCCAACGCTGTCATTGGTTCTTCTCCCTCTCCACTGTGAATAAAAAATAATCACAATGTTAAAAGGATAATTAAATGATTGTTTAATGGGGTACAAGTGATTTTATATGGCAGCAGAACCTACAGTTGATCTGCTCTCAACGTACCAACACTTGCCAACACAACGCACAAGTTATGCTAACAACGCAATGCATAACTCAGTTGGTAGAGCAACGCACTGGCATCGTAGAGGTCATGGGTTTGAATCTTGTTATAACGTTGAAATTGTGTTCAGGCTAAAAAAGCAATCGCTTAAATTGCTTTTATACTGCAAAGATCATTTCAATCATTTCATGTTTCTACCACAGTTCTCATCATATGTCTTTCACAAATTCACTAAACCAAAAAAAAAATTCACACAAAAAATCTTCAGTTTAAATTTTTGTGCTTTAGCAAAAAAAAAAAGCATTTAGTGTGACAACAAAATACCAAGATCAGACCTTCCTTTCCTGACTTCCAAGAGTGTGAGTAAAACAGAGATTCCATTGACTAGTGCTACATCAGGATGAAGTTGAGCATCACGAAGCATATGATCCAATAGCTCTGACACAGTCTCCCTCCTGAACAGAAGCAACAACTAATAATTAGTTGGAGAGTTTTCAATTGAGTGTTTAAAACCAAAAGAAATTATTTTTTTACTTTTTTTTTTGTTTCCCCACCCTTTTTTAAATAAATATTTAAAAGAATTCAAAAAGAAGAAAAAATAAAAAGAAAACGGAAAAAAAAGAAGGGGGAGGAAAGGGAAGGTGGCAAAAAGAGGGGGGGGAGGGGGGGGGGAAAAAAAAAAAACTATTAGTAATTATTGCAAATAATTGTAAAAGCAACAATATACAACACCATTTGAAAACTGCAGGAGACTTCTCAGCTACTAGTCCATTAAATAGGCTAGGCGGAAACAATTTAAGTAATCTCAACTTGATCATACCGTTGAACTGCATCTAGTAAAGGATCTTGATCAGCATTCTCTTGGAGTTGCGACATGTGATCTCTACTGAGACGGATAACATCGCACAGGCTTTGTGCGGCATTGCAGCTTCTCTGCAAAATCAACAGTACTTATATTGGTGTTTGTTTTCAGTTCACACAAGACAAAATCTCTAACGTTTCCAAAGTGGTACTTTCATCTTCACTCCCCTGTTATTTTAGCTGACCTGGCCAGCCAGACAAGCTTCATGCAGAATAACAGATTAAAGATATTAACCCTAAATATTATTTTAAACAATTTGTGATGATTCATCAAGAATTAGAACCCTAAACGAAACATGTTTCAAAACCTTCAAATTAACATGAAAGAAAAAATTTTCAGTCTTCCACCAGTTCTATTAACATTTATTTATATCAAAAAACAGTTCTTTATAAAAATGAAACCAGTCTGCAATGATTTGACAAATGCGTAGCTAGAACCATTTCCTGATAATAAAAGAAAAAGCTTAATGAACTTACCTCTTCATCGATTTCAGGGTCAATTAAAGAAACCAACCTCTCCACTAATTTTTGACTATTTAACCACTAAAAAACAAAGAAAACAAGGGAAATGAACCAATACCAAAAAATTAATATGACAAAAGTGGTGAGCTGCACAGATGTTGGGCAAATGCAGAAAAATGCACAAAGTGGCACATACGGTAAACCCATGTTGAGAGGGTCACTTGACACAAAACATAAAAATAAAACAGTTTACAACTGTGATACCAGAATAAAAACACTGAAATTACAAACTTAACAGTAAGCTTTACCTCAAGTAAGTCTTGCCGCAGTTGTGGTGATTCGACACTGGTAATTAACCGAAGGAGTAAATCCATTACGGCGGATGTCCCAAGGTGTTTCACAATGGCATTTACAAAATCTTCTTTACTTTTTAAGTACTCTAGCATCTAAAAAAGAATTAAAATAGAAAACCTCAGAAGGTTTCCTCCACTTCTAGAACTTATTTCACTAAATTAAAACTCTAAGCCAATTGACGTATTGGAGGGTAAGTGCCGTAAAAGTAGCAATAGAGGAATCAAGGGCAGCAGTCTCCTTAGCAGCAAGGTCACCATGGCAACCAAGCCACAGCCCACCTCAAGGCACCTGTCAACACAACACTGAAAAACCAGTTTGTGGAATGAATACTAACCAGAGAATGCGGGCAGGAGGGAGGGAAACAGAGCGAGCAAGCTTACTGCAAGCAATGAAAGCAAAACACATGGCAGTGCCCCTGCAAACCTCCCCTCCCCTCCCCTCCCATACTGTTGGTGAAACCGTTGCATTGGGTTGTTTTTAACCTTGCCTTTGTTCCATTTAGCCTCATCTAAACTTCATTTAGCCTCATTAAATAAGTTTACCATCCTCTGACACACAGAAAAGCATACTCACCAAAGACGTCTTCCTACTTATAAGAACTCCCATAACTTTACTGAAGAAACTGAAAGTGAATTATATTCAATGTTAACAATATACATGTACTTTTAAAAGCTGAAATGTATTTGGAACTGTTGAAAAACTAAAATCTTTTTTGGGGAGCTTGGTCAAGTTAATTTTAATATATTTTATTAATTTTATTCTCAGATTTGTAAAGCACTATTGGATATTTTCAGAAATGGGGTTCCAGAAATTATTGTTTATTATTTGTATTACCATATAGGCCCTTGGAAAATTAAAAATAAAACCTTTAAAATACAAGTTGGAAGAAAATGGTAAAATGAGTTAAAAAACTAATAAAAATCTAAAACACAGTCTTTAAAAATTACAACAGAGCTGTTAAACAATCTGAATAATTTCTCACCTTGCTAGTAAGGGATTAAGTGGAGGCTCAGATTCCATAAATGACCAGATTTTGTTGAGTAGTTCCTGAAAAAGAAACAACAAGTTGTCCAAAGTAAAGTAATGATGGGGTTTTGGTATGATTTTTATGCAAGTTGTAAGGGTACCAGGCAACTCTTCCAATGCCTAAATTAATAAATAGTTATCACACATGACATCTGTGCCACTTTTTTGCATTTTACTAAATACCCGCAGTACCATAAATGGGGTGTTAGTTTAGCTTAAAACTACTAAGCAAACGTTTGAGAAGCTAATAGCCATGGATACCTAGATTGTATTTGAACTGAACAGCTGTTTTGGACTTATCTGTATCAATTTGGTGAAGCACAACTCTTATTACTTTATTTTGAAAATGTTTTTGTAACCCATGTTGGTTGCCATGGCAGATGAAAAAGTTTAGCTGCAGAAAAATAATTAACTTGTGATCAAGTGCAGACCACAGATGTGACTCCATCAATCTTATAATAACCTTTTGACTTGCAAGCTTCCATCTTAGATTTGAGGAAACATTTGATAGATGTTTTATTATGTTTGTTTTTCTTTTACTCAGGGTTGTCAAAATGATTTGAAGTAGCAGGAGATATTTTGATAGTAGACGGCACTGGGGGCCAGAGGCCCCCCATCATGTGGGGGGTCTGGGGACCGGAGAGGTCCCCAGCGAGGTACAGGGGCAGCACCCCTGTTGGGGGTCCAGGATGCGAAGCCCTCAGGAGCAAAATGGATTTGAGGTTTTTACACTAGTTAGCTGAAATTGCCTCTCCTCAAAGCAATTCTATCAATTATAAGTCCCACTTTCTCCAATATCATGAGCTCAGAACTGACCTACTAGCATTCGGAGTAGCCGACCCAGTATTCAGAATAGCCGGTGAAATGCGCCGGTTGCCAGCTTATTTTGACAACCCTGTTACTGCAAGAATGTGACAAAAAATCTTGACACCAACAATAACCACCACAAACCACTGAGTCCACAAGAAATTTAACTTACTGCTTCTTCCCCACAATACATAAATTTACTACCTTGTAAAAAACAACAAGCCTACCTCGTTGTTTGTTAACTTGTCAATAATTGCATACACATCAGCTGTTAATACTTCACAGGCAGTGTTGGGATGTCTGCAACAAAGAACAAGTTCACATCATATTGAGGTACAAGGTTTTGAAATAATTAGATTAGATACCTTATTTAATGTCAAATGCACAGGTAGTGGTCTCCCTATCTTCCTCTTACATGTATGCATTGAATGGCATGATACGGACTAATAATAATAATAATAATAATAATAATAATAATAATAATAATAATATCATAAATTAAGAACTTTGCTCAGAGAGTGTGCAAAGAAGTTAGTCTCTGTAGCCTGGAGCTAGTGGATGTTGCAGTTGGGGTAGTGAACTTAATCCTTCACCTGCCTGACGGGCAAGTGAAAGATGATAAGCATCGTGCTTAGGAGAAATTTTTGGGCTAGTTAAAATGACTTTTGAGCTAGTATATCCCAGCTTGAAAATTCAATTTCTTTGTACCCTGTCAGGGATGCAAAACAGCAACTCTTGCAGAAATTAATTCAAAGTGCTGTGATATATCTACACACAGACCACAGGATATCCTGGCTTACTTGTATTTAAGACATTCCTCTTTATTTTCATCTGGTGGTTGCAGAACCAGGTTTACTAGTTCCTCCATGATCTCTGGTCTAAGAAAACTGAAAATTCAAGCAAACAAGAATAAATTAGGTGTTTCTCATGTCAACAAATTACATTTCAAACGTCTTCATCTCAAATAACTTATAATGTTACACATTAGTATACACCACACAAGTGAATACCGAGTGCTTTTCACGCGCGTTGATTGATTAACTCGGAGGTGATTAGCAAAGTACTATTCACCTCCGAGCAGCTAAAGAGAAACAAACAGCCTTCGCTTGTCACTTTGTTTACCAAAAGTGACATTTTAGTCTGCTAGTTATTCAACTTGTGTGGTATATACTAAAACAATTATTTACCTCAGTGTCAGTGAATGGGGTGGATATTTACCTCGCTGTTTCGCGGCTCGGTAAATATCCACCACTATTCAACTCCACTTCAATGAATAATTGTTAATTATTGCATTGCATTGTTATCATAATAGATAACAACACCAACATATCGGAGAGGCTTCCCTTGAAATACAGGAGATTTTTCTGCATTAGTGGCTGTTTATTTTGGCTAAAACGTTGAAAAGCTGCTCCGCCTCTGAACAATGTTATGACTCTGATAAGTACTGGGTTGACATCACAAGTTGGTTAGTGCCCAGTCTCTCAATTTCTCCTTTAAGGCCCATTTACACAGGCGACTTTTATTTGATTTTTGTTGTGCTTTCCAATGCAACTTTCCTTGCACTTGAGCTGACAATATAAAAATTGCAAGTACAAGCTAGTGGCTATTTTGTCGCCGCGATATCACAGAGGTTTCAAACATGTTCGAAACCTCTGCAATATTACAGAGACAAAATCACTGCCAGTTTACACTTGCGACTTTCATCGCAAGATCAAGCATGACAAAAGCTGTATTGGAAAGTGCGACAAAAATCACATCAAAAATCACCTGTGTAAACCAGCCTTTTTTGTATTCAATATGGCAGAAAAGGACTTTCTTGGAGATTTTTGTGGGCTGATGAAATACTGATCAAACACTGATTATGCTTTATCTTTTTTGCAAAATGTCTCATCTTTATAGATAAAAAATATTTTTTGACATTCATGCACATTGACAAAAGGTAATGTGCAATTTTAATTGTGCCTTTAAACCATGATGACATTATAAACTGCAATTTAAAGATTATTCAAGCAGTATACAAGATATGTACAGTGTGTACAAATGTCCCACACAGTAAATTTATAACTAACTGACACATAACTGTTACAAGGTCTTTTTCCAAGTGAAGCAAATTGAAGTTGCCCTGTTGGTTTTAGTCTAAAATAATATGGAAGGAATGCAAATTAAGAATTCTGGAACATTCAAAACAAAAAAAAAATTCATTGTAAATTGGGTATTAATGTAAACATGTTCTTATCATGCAGGCACAACTTGCATGAAGCCCAAAAAGATATTTTTTCAACAAAACATACCACAAGTTAAAGTAGCACTGGACATACCAAAGTAAGTACTCTGTACAACTATTATTGGGGACAGCGTTAATTGCAAAGCCAATGTGATCAGGGACGGAATTACTGTGTAGTTTAAATTTCTAATGATTTCCTGGGTCATTGTTGGATGTATTAAGAAGTTTAGCTATTAATAGTACGCTAACTTTGCAATTTCCTCTTTGCCTGTAAAAATTTACAATGATTTCCCTTTCTCCTCCCCTGATGACGCTAATCTACAATGGCATAGTTTTCCGAGGTCAACAATTTATTTTCTTTGCCGATTCAAATTTATGATTGTCTGAAGAGGAGCATTGTACCGACTGAACGAAAAACGACACGATTAATAAAATATATCCTAAGCTTAACTCTATCTGGAAAAATATACAGATCTTTGGCCCCTATCATAATCGCGTGTGAAACTGGCCAAAATCAATTTATTAAAACGTTACCGTCTTGGAAATCGACAAGGCAAATAAGTTAGGTTAAAATTTTTATACGACAAAAGATTTCTACTTACAAATCCACCAACTTTCTATTTTGTGATTTTGTCTCTTGGAGAACGTCATCTTCGTCCAATATTTCGCTCAAAGTACAGTCCTAGCAAATAAATAAAAATGTTTCGGATGAAATTGAGAAGAAATCGTTGAGGATTGAACAAAACATCTCTGACTGAACTTGCAAAACACACGCATACAAAATCCATTTCAAACTCACCTCTCTCGTCAACATGGTGTCTATGGCTGAGCTGGGGTGCAAATCGAATTTCCAAAACATTTTGCGTCCTTCTTGTAAGTATGTTCCTCCTGTAAAACTTTTGAAAAGTAGGTCTTACAAAGACCAAAATAACCTAGGATATTAGTGTTTGCATCAGATTTCACAAATGTAGCAAAGAGAAAATTTCTTGCTGGAGCCCATCCACGAAGTCCTGTAACAACTTTCGCTTCGTAGCTTGCCGTAAACCAAGATGGCGGCTTTAACTCGTTCAATTGCCTATAACCGCCATAATTTTCACCATTCAAACTGCTAACTCTCCCAGCTTACGAACAACGTTCCGTGATAAAACCAAAACCACAGTAGAACATGAAATCCACTACTATTTCCAAGAGACTGTTGGCTGTCGTGACCGCATGCGCTCGAAATACTTTGTTTCATATAACATGAACTGACAGTCTTCTGCCACCATTAATGAGCTGGAAATATAAGGCACGTTTCTACGTTATAGAGGAGACAAATTGACAGAAACGTTCCGAAAGTCTAACGGCGGGAAACGAGTTCACTCAGCTTTACAATGGAGCAAGAATATAGAAGGAAAATGGTAATAAGTTTTATGGACCATAATATGTTTCGCAGTTTGAGCACGTGATTTTTTTCATTCAAGATGGCCGCCAAACGGTTTGAAAGCGAGGCAAATAGATCACAGGAATACCAATCTGTCCGAGAACTGTGCCTCTCTCTCCCAGATTAGGCCTGTTCCAATCATTGTGCTCATAAAATGCTGGAAGGTTGCTCACTGGAATGCCAAAAAGTTGCTAAAAAATTGCTAAAAATCCAAAAAGTTGCTACCTAAATTTCTTGATATTTTTATATAGCCTATATAAAAAATTTGGGCGAAGCGAAATTTGCTCGAGGTGGTTGCTAGAACCGCAAAAAGTTGTTCGGGACAGACCTATCCCAGACCCAGACCCGGCTGTATATAAAACGGCGAACTAAATAGAGCAACTTGACAAAATGCTGGGGTTAACCCCCGATGGACTAGAGGAGTAATAATACTTCTTGTCACTTCATGCTACAGAAACTCGACTTATTAGGAGAGCCAGCAGCTGCCAGCTTCTGGGATCGTGAAGAAATAAAATTGTCTGATATAAAATATTATGTAATTTAAAGTCAATAAAACCGTGGGACTTTTGCATGGGTGAGTGGGTGCGAGTGCCTGATGCGTGGGCGTCTAGGGGGGTCCGGGGATATTCTTCACCGGGAATTTTTTTAAAAGCAAGTTGTTGAAGTCCACATTGCCTACATTTTGAGAGTCATTTTAACCCGTCACTCCCCGATTTCGAACGATCCATCACACCCCCTGCCCATGGCCCGACATATTTTGTGTAGCCTGTAGGCTTTAGAGAGAAAACACTTGGTGGCCAAGCAAGAGAAGCAAGTGTATGCCGCTGTGAATTTAGTCCGTTTTATCCTTACGTTGAAACTACTTGTGATGGTCAGGTGCAGGTATCTTGTTCACGCCCAGCTTCGAGTTTGGAATCATGACGGTTATATACATTCATAAATGTAATCTTTCAACATTTTAAACTAGGCCTATAAGAGTGTAATTATTTAAAGGTCTTCGGAAAGCACATGTAAAACCAAGGACAGGCTCCGCGAGGTTCAGATCCTTTATCTTCCACATACCATTTTTGACAGAAAGGGTAGCCCTCTCAGAGGCGGCGGAGCGTTCTGAAGTGTGGTGGAGGGGGGGGGGGGGGGGATGGGCAACGTACTCCAAGCCAAGCGTCCCCCTACTCAAATTGATATTTCCCAATTGATATTTCGATTTGTGACAATGCATAAGCTTAACTTGGTTTAACTTGGCAGTTTAGACGACCCTGCTTTATAGTGCTTTTTTTCTTGACGTCGGAGGGTAGAAAATGAACGCTCCGCACTGAAGTCGCAGATGCCACAGGTAATGTCAAATACAATCTTAAGTAACAGATTGCGGACCTCTCTAAGTAGCGTTTTGGGGAAACGAGTTTCGTTGAAAGTCGCCAGAAACCATGTTATCCCACCAAGCACGATCCATCCTACTAAAACGATTTGTGTCCAATGACAAACCAATAATTATGTTAATGCTGCGCCAAAGATACCTTGAAGACTGAAATGTGGGGGGCTGAGCCCCCCAAATTTTTGTTTGGAGGGGGGTCTACAGCCCCCCTGCCCCCTGCTCCGCCGCCTGTGCCTCTTACATATATCTACAGAACGGACATTGCATCTTTCTTATGATCAATCGACCTTTCGGTTGGTTTAGACTTCTTCGGAGATCGTCGGTTCATCTTCGTAGGTCCATCAGGATCTCCCGATCTCTCCGTTCAGGTTCGATGTATTTATGCACATGCACTATCAATGTTAAGCCCGAGGGGGGTCGGGCATGGGGTGGGGATTTTGACATTTTCTATAAAAAATGGCAAATTCCCCACCCCCGGGACAAAATAATTGGTCAAAATCCCCTCCCGGGAGCAATGAAAGATGGTCAGATGTCCTTCAAACCTCGTTGCAGGGGATCATATACCGTAAAATTCCGGTTATAAGCCCCCCCGCTTTTAAGCCCCCCCGGTTATAGGCCCATCAACCTAGAAACAAAAAAATACATCCGGTTATAAGCCCCCCCGGATATAAGCCCCCCCCTACCGGATGACAGTACTGAACAGGGCTAAATGTTGCTTTTTTGTGCGTTTTCAACTTAAAAACGTATGTCGATCAACACTCCCGAGGCTCGTTTCGAAACGTTTTTTTCCTTCCGCTTATAAGCCCTACCGAATATAAGCCCCTCCGCTTATAAGCCCACCCAAAAACCCTTACGAAGTTGTATAAGCCCAGGGCTTATAACCGGAATTCTACGGTATGACCAAAATCCCTACCCTGGGGACATCACGTACGATCAAAATCCCTACCCTGGGGACCGACCTCATGATCAAATTCCCGTGGTTAGCCCGTTCCCCCCCCCCCGGGCTTAACATTGATAGGTGCATTTACAGGCAGACCACCCTATGTGTTCGTGGTTAATAATTGTTGACATAAGGTCATGTTGAAATCAATGGCGCATATAGAAGATATATAGAGAAACATTACGTCGGCTTCGATTTACTACAAAATATAAAATTTACTCTAAATGATTTAATAAAAGTTAAGATGAAATGCTGAATGTGTCTTGTGTCGTGTTTTTTTGCCGCCCCGAGCCCTTTAAGACGTTTATTTTGCGAGATCATTTATCATTTATCATTCATCCACGGCACTTTCGGGACGGAATTTAAGTTTCTTTTGAGCCCGCGAAACATGAGCAGCGCTATGCGCTGTGATAATGAGATGCAACCTAGCAACACCTAACAACGGGTTTGTTTACTGTTCAAGTGTGGGTAGAGCCTTTGTTTTTAAACCAATCGTATTGTGCCACGTTAAGCCTATTGTGAACGGGAAACAACATGAGACGATCATCGAAGGTTCAAGGTAATAATGGCCGTCGAAGTTGTTCAATTTCCATCGCCCGAATTTGAGTTATTCGGCTCCCAAACATCACTTTGGTGGTATTGCGCGATGCTTAATTGTCATAGTCTATAAGATTCGAACTTTGGCCGGACACCGTACCTCACCGATTTCGCTGAAATTTGGCATGCAGTCTTGTTTTAGGGTCCTAACTACCAAATGTATATTAAAAAGTTTCAATTCTTTTTATTTTGGAAAATATCGAGAAGGCCGATTTGAAGCGTCCGTGACGGCTCGCCAACATGGCGGATCGAAGGTGTTCTTGTTACTTCGACACTGAACCTGCCGTCACAGTTTCTCGATCATACTTGGCATAGTTATAAAGAACTATCTTTCTTCTTTCTATATATCAAAATAGATTCGGCAAATGTTGAGTTTGGATGATCAACGGCCAAGAAGTTCGAAGGTATGTTAACGATGTTTTGAACAGTCTCAAATTTACTACAAAATGAAAGGCTAATAACTCCACTGTTATCTCGATTTAGAACTAGCCACTTACCATGAACAAAGCTTGTTCATTGGTGAATTGATTCCATTAATAAAAAAATTGGGGAAATGTAACTGTTAAGAATAAAAAATTATGGAACCTCTAGTAAATTGGCCATTTCACCGCCATTTCAGCGAATCAGCTCATTCAACAGCAAATAATCGGGAGAAACATGAAAGGGTTACAGTCGTTTAAAATAAGCAGTTTCCATGTATTCTTTGCTTATCTTAAACAAATACATGATCTTTGCCAAAGATATGGCGATTTTTGAGCGTACGATCGTTTCTCCAAATTTTTATGTCGGCAACTTTATTTTATTTAATTTATTATTGTTGTCCAGATTATACGCTGTTGCTCGCATTTCCCAAATCACTGTTTAAGAAATTGCCCATTCCGTAACAGGGTCATTCTTACTTTTTCTTTAAAAATTACTAGGAAAGCAAGAATGTCATAGAACAGTTTTATACTAGTGAAAATACCTGTCAGACATAACTTCAACTGTTTGTGTTATCTGGCTGTTTTCACGAATATGCAAATTAAGGAATTCTTAAAGTGCCTATCTTTAACTATTTCACGCTTAAGGTAGTCTCCCTCGCAGCCGTTCTTAGTGTCGTCACGCAAAATTCCTCCCCACTAACGGCTGCTCACATTCGAACAACATTCCTTTCCACCATTTCAGCCAATCACCATTCGGTTCATATATCTCAGGAACCGTACCCGCCAAAGTAATCTAACCAATCGCATTGCGTGTTTTATTTTGGAGTTCTCAGCTTTCAAAATAGTGACCCTTGGCCTTGAAGAAGCTTTTGATGTTGTTTAATAGCAATACATTTCGAATTTCGAGCTTAAATACAAATGCGTTGAGAATCGTTTCGATTTTCCGGCGATTATTCTGATTTGTTCATGACTGGATGTGAATGTGATCTGCTATTCAGCGACCAGCGAGTTGTCAGCTTGCAAAGCGTGCTATCAAAGGCTTATAACGTTTAAAAAGGCATCTGATCATCTTCAAGAGCTTAAAACTGAATTGAAGGGAATCTTCAAGGATCAAACAATTCCAAGAACAAAACGCTTGTTAAGAGTCGTGAAAGACGATGGAGAAACTGCGACAGCTTCATGCCGTGGGAAAGCCTCGAAATGTTTACAATATCCGATCAATACAACTTGATACAGGAGAGACTTTCCGAAACTCATAGGTAGGTTGACAAAAATATCCTTCTTTTTTCTCGACTACATTTCTAAACATTGTTTTTTGCTGTGAATTCGCAATGTTATTTCGTCCGTTGTGAAAACTTTTAGAAATGAATAAAATATGTTTCTTAATTTACACGTTGTTTGCTTCAGTTCGAATGTTTGATCCGAATGTTTCGCAAAACGTTAAAATACTGGAAAATATTTCGCTCTGTTTCAATAAAGACGTCCAGAACCGCAATCTTTGAGAAAGAAGAGACAAGAATACGAAAACAATAATTATATTTGTCGCTCCCGAACGCATACTTCGCCGTGCATAACTTGCAATTGTTGGATGACATGAACCGTCCCGACATGAACTGGCGAAAAGTAAAGTTTATCCCAACACAAATTAAATTTAGTCAAATTTAACTTTTTTTACACAGCAGAGGAATTTAAAACTTTTTATGAGACGTATGGTCTTCGGTTTTTAGTCTTCTGCGTTTGTAAACCGGTTGAAACTGAACGGTTTACAGATCTTTTCAGAAAAATAATTTTTCGAAAGCAGACACGGCAGACAATGTAGCGCCGCATTGTTGAACGGTTGCTATAAAATAAGCTAAAAGATAAAAGTTTTCGCCTTTTATTTTCATGCTGTTTTATTGCAACGGTCAGCGAAGCGAAGCCCTTTTTGATAAATTTCCCGCATAAGGGTTTAATCGGCACCAGTTATAGAGAGTTGACGCCGCGGAATAAAACAAATAAAATGTATTTATCATCAGAACTTGTTGCGTGCGTGCGAAATACATGGGATCGAATGTCCTTTGAAACGCAGACATAACGTCGCAAAATTACAGGAGTACTCCGTGTATTTGTTCAGTTTCTGCTCCAAATTCAAACCGAAATTAATGATGTAAGTGGATTCAAAATACGCTGTAGAGAATTTTAAAAGCTGGCTCATCAGTCCCGTGAATGATTCTAAATGCTCGGTGATTTCGTTGAATATCGAATGCCGTGATTGTTAATTTTATCGAATGTTTCAAAACGTGTTGACAATGTTTTGAAAAATTATTTATAAATGGAATTGCAACGCTTTTTGATTCCGTTGAAAAACATTGCTTGCGTTTTCAAAACACATCGAAATGTTCTTCTCTGCAACAACCGAATTCGCGGGAAAAAACATGTTGATTACGATCTCCCGTGCTGTGATTGGTCACATAAGAAACAAAGGGAAAGGAATGTTGTTCGAATGTGAGCAGCCGTTAGTGGGGAGGAATTTTGCGTGACGACACTAAGAACGGCTGCGAGGGAGACTACGCTTAAGGTGACTCGATCGCAATAAATGACGTGCTGTATGCCTTTCAAAAATGTCTTATAACTTCACCATTTCTGACTCGATTTCCTTCAAACTTTCGCATTTTACTCGAAATTTATCGAAGAATAATACACACGTCAATGTGTCGATGTAATTATCGTGAGTTTTGCGCGATGTTAACTTTATTGAACACACCTATTTGGATAAAACTGCTATTTACAGAAAACTGAGCGCTAGGATTTCGTTTAAACTTCTGCAATTAACTCATTATAACATCTTATTATGACTCTCTAAGTTTTCGAGAAATCGTTGGAACAGAAACCGCGATACAATTTGATCATCAAAATATTAATCTCGGGCAAACTTCAAGGCTTGGAACGCTCCAGCTCTTCCACATTTTGCCCAAAAGTACCATAACCAAAGACAAAGAAAGTTCAATGCATCAGTTTTGTTAGCTCCAAATCACATTCGGCTATTTGCAACGATGAAAAAGTTTGAGAAAATACTATAAACTCACCATTTGCGTCAAAATGTAGGAAGGTCGCCAAATTTACGTTTTTCTAAATTGCATGAAAACTAACCGTACGAATTGCTTAAAACAACTGGACCATTAATTTGAACATCTTACACAAACTTTGCGCTGCTTTACGTTTCTGGAGCTGCCTTGATTTGGGTGAAATAGTGTTTTAAAGTGAAGCACCAACCAACCCTATTGTGAACACGGCCATGTTGTTGTTTGGATTCTGCAGCTAACGCTATGCAAATTTCTTTGGAATTTACGAGAATTTGAAAAATTTGCACATGGATAAGGGGGGTGCATTGACAGTGTTCAGTTGCTTCATGTTCTGATGTAAGAGGTGTCCTTAATTTATGCCACATGAAATTTGAAAAGGGTTGGTACTAAAGTTGAAATTAACACATTGTAGTCTGTTTATTGTTATTCAAATAACCGCTGTCTTATGGGGTAAAATGCACCCCCCTTATCCATGTGTGAATTCTTCAAATTCTAATCAAATCCAAGGAAATTTGCATAGCGTCAGCTGTAGAATTCAAACGACAACATGGCCGTGTTCAATAGAGAGTTGGAGTAGTGCTTCACTTTAAAAAAAACATAGGCACGCTAAGCGTGCAGGAGTTATTTTTTCAATTTATGGGGTGGCTTGGGGTGAAACTGGGTGATTGTCCTGTTGGGATGGTTTATGCCATGGGTTGAGCCATTTGTGTAAGGCGGCCCACGGAGTCACTTTTTTGCACAAAATTTGCTTGCAAACAAAATAACTTTTACGTGCATTTTGATACATCAGAACCGTTTTATTCAATACGTAAATTTTCGTCATTTAATTGAAAAACAAAAACTAATTCAATTATCAAAATGTCACAAAATGGCACGTTCTTATTCTGTTTAAGCGGTTATTTTGTTGCTAGCTTTGTAGCAACCGTAACGTGTTACTTTTGTTTGTTACGGAATACTTTTGGATTTTTGCCAAACACTGAAACATGATATTGTTGTTTTTCTCACTTTTGTAACATGAGACCTTTGTTTTTTAAAAACGAACGTAACACGATACCCTTGTTTTTCTCGAAAAAGCCACGTTTCCATACAGACATTGAACGAAAAGTACTATAATAAACGAAGTAATAAACGCATCAAATCAAAAACCACTTTCTTCGGGAAAGTTCTTTAAAGCGCAGTATACCTGGAGTCTTTGTTTCCTGTCAGAACTGTTCAACAAAGATTTTCTTTCATTTAGAACCTAAATTCTATTCAACAAACAAGAACTAATTGAGATATCAAACTGTCACGGAATGGCACGCTCTTATTCTGTTTTTGCTATCGATTGTAGTTGCTTTTAACAGCAAAGTTAATACTTGTACCGGTTCATTAAATATTTGAACGAGATGTTTTACAGTTGATTTCAGTTTACTTTGGCCGCCCGCTTTGCGAAGTTTGTTGGATAATTGGAAACTTTGTTATGAAGTTGCCAATTACGTTGCGAGTTTGCGAATCAAATTGCGAACTTCGACAAGTTCCCAACTTCGGCCCGACTGAACTTTCGAAGTTTTGGTAGTTGAGGAGAAACAAGACATGTTGCTCGAAAGTCATGGCGATTTCTGAACTCGAAGATTTTAGAGCTTGTCAAGGAAAGTTGAAGTAGCTTGAAGTGCAAGACAACGTTTCGCATCAGCGATCACGCAAGTGATTTGGCGATAAATAAATTTTATGCAGGTAGAAATTTGGTCAAATTTTAACTTTTTTGTATGAAAACACATATTTAACGATTTCTGTGAGGCATAATCTTCACTGTCTTCAATTTCAAGTCTTCTGCGTTTGTAAACCGGATGAAACTGGATGGTTTATTGATTTTAATCGAAGCCGACGCGACGCGACAGACTAATTTGTTCGAGACAACATGTTTACGGCTCGCTGAACATAAAAGTTTTTTATTTTTATGACATTTGTTTCCAACAGTTTAGCGTAGCAAAGCCCTTTTTGATAACATAATTATAGAAGGTTTTATCAATTTCGGGCCAAAGTTGGGAACTTTGTATCGAAGCTCACAATTTGATTCACAAACTCGCAACCTATTTGGCAACTTCATAACAAACTTTCCAATTTCCCAACGAACTTCGCAAAGCGGACGGCAAAAGTAATGACAACATTATTCTTCAAATCTGCTTTGTGCAAATGTTATATGTTATTTTTACTACGGTCAGGAAAGCTAGCCTCTCCAAACGTACGCTCGAATAAGACGAATAACAAGTTATTGTTGGGCCTTTTGCTCACGGCGTGTGCGTTGTAAGCAGGCGGGCGTTACGAAAAACGTTTTTAATCCAGGGTTAAATCACAACTCACCGATTCCACCTCCTTCTAATCTAAAAACTTCGAACGAAATTGCTGACTACGTCAGTTTGCTTCCCCTTTATAAACTACAATTTGATTGGTTCCGATAGTACCTGAAATCTGATTGGTGTGACAAACCCACATACTTCACTGATTACAGGTCCATCGCGCCGACTAAAGAGCTATTTTGAAAAAATAACTCAATAATTCATCCATATCAAGGCAGCTCCAGAAATGTAGAGTAGCACAAAATTTGTGTAAGATGTTCAATTTAATGTTCCGGTTGTTTTAAGGAATTCGTACGGATGGTTTTCATGTAATTTAGAAAAACGTTAATTTGGCGACCTTCCTACATTTTGACGCAAATGGTGAGTTTATAGTATTTTATCAAACTTTTTCATCTGTGCAAATGACCGAATGTGATTTGGAGCTAACAAAACTGATGCATTGAACTTTCTTTGTCTTCGGTTATGGTACTTTTGGGCAAAATGTGGAAGAGCTGGAGCGTTCCCAGCCTCGAGGTTTTCCCGAGATTAATATTTTGATGATCAAATTGTATTGAGGTTTCTGTTCCGACGATTTCTCGGAAACTTAGAGAGTCATAATAAGATGTTATAATGAGCTAATTGCAGCAGTTTAAACGAAATCCTAGCGCTCGGTTTTCTGTAAATAGCAGTTTTATCCAAATAGGTGTGTTCAATAAAAGTAGCATCGCACAAAACTCGCAATCATTACATCAACATATTGGCGTGTGTATTAATCTTCGATAAATTTAGAGTAAAATGCGAAAGTCTGAGGGAAATCGAGTAAGAAATGGTGAAGTAATTAGACATTTTTGACAGGCATACAGCACGTCATTTATTTCGATCGAGTCACCTTAAAGATTCCTCTAAATCTTTTCGCCTACCTTTTGGCCAAACGAAGTTTTGTGTCTCCAGGCAGAATGCTCGTTATCAGCAATGAAAGTCGAAGAGATACAGAAGCTCGAGTAAAATTCTAACTGCTGTGAAATGAACATCGTTTGAGCTTGACGTGTATTTATAGATTGCGCTCGAGCTCCGTTAATTAAGTTTATTCATTTGGCGATCAGATAAAAATCAATGAATGATCAGAGTTATTAAAGTCCATTTCTAAGCACGAGAGACACGGAAGTTTGTTTCAGAAGCATTTATGCATAGAAATACCGGTTTATTTTTGAGCGGTAAATCTGCATTTATAATAGCTGGGATTTTGGGGTGTTTTTTGGTGTTGTTTTTGAGGGGGCTCGGCGGGGGGAGGGGGGTGTGGAAGTGGTGCCTTCGTATCCTCTTTTGTTCTTTTACACAGTGGCCTGAATTTGGAACAGTTCGGGGAATGGATTATCAATTACTCTTCGTTATGCCATGTCACCTGTCAGACATGTGGGAGCGCCGCGCCTCAATTCACGATAAAAAATTTATGGCCGCCCGGTCCATTTATGTAGTTCTCCGCCAGGTCTCTCAGTAGGCAGGTTACGAGCCTAGTGGCCCATCAGGCCGGAGCTCATACCCGGGGGGGGCACCCGGTATATTTTTGGGTGGGGGTGTGCCGCTGAGAATTTGAAGCTCTTACCCTATACCAGACCATGTTCAGCTGATTTTTGCAACCCTATACTAGACTAGACACTGAAAATCCCTACCCTATCCCAGACTTGCATTTTGTTAGAACTGTATCATTATCAGTGTTTTAATGGAAAACCATCTGTGAACAACGATGCCGCGATGATTTTATTTACGTATAGGAAAGCCTCTTTCTCTTCCGAGTTTCTGGACTATATTCGTCACACCGTCGATCGGTTTCCCGGCAAATGCTACCCTTTTCTAGACCAAAACTCTCTGATTTCTATACCCTATCCCAGACTAAACTGCTTGAAAACCATACCCTTCACAGCGGCACATACCTATATAGCTCATGTATGGCAGTGCCCCCCCCCCCCCGGGAGCTCATACCGGTTTCCGCAACGTGAAGCGACAACGAGTATTTATTACTCCACCCGTATGGGATGCTATTCCATCGCAGGGTTACCTCCCTTCCCGAAAAGCTAAAGATTGACTGGTAATCATTTTTACACCTGGGTAAGGAAAGGGACTCTGGGAGTTGAGAGGCTTTCCAAAGAACTTAACGCATTGTCCCCCAAAAGCTCTATCCAGGACTGTTTGGTCCAGAGTCCAGCGCAGTGACCATTATTAGGCCATCACGCTCCCCAACCGTGTAAGAAAGTGCAAAAATCTGCTTGTATAAGCCCTGGGGTTGTACAGTTTGGTACGAAATGTGGGCTTTTAAATGTGTTAATTAAGTTTATTCATTTGGCGATCAGATAAAAATCAATGAATGATCAGAGTTATTAAAGTCCATTTCTACTAAGCACGAGAGACACGGAAGTTTGTTTCAGAAGCATTTATGCATAGAAATACCGGTTTATTATTGACTGACGCGGTTAAAAAATACTCGGCTTCTAGCGGTAAATCTGCATTTATAATATCTGGGAGTTTGGTTTTTTTTTTCGGTGTTGTTGTAGGAAGGCGGGGGGAGGGGGGTGGAAGTGGTGCCTCCGAATCCTCTTTAGATCTTTGACACAGTGGTCTGAATCTTGAACAAAAGAGCTCATCTGTTAATAAGCATAATGCGAGCTGATTTTGAAATGAACATGACTTTACGTTTGTGTCATCAGTAATTATCGTGTTCGAAGAAGGCGTGGCTTACTCGCGGCAAGAACAACATAATAACAGTGAAGCTAACACATTTTCCTCATTGATTTGAAATGAATTTCGAATCAATTCTTTTCAGGGCAAGTTAAAAGATACAAATGTTTTTCGTCAAGATTTTTACAAAAAAAAGCAGGTGAGAACTTGGCTGTTTTTGTTATCTCGGACTTTTTTTTTTATTAAAGTCGAACCTCTCCATAAGGACACCTCTCGTGATGCGTCATGACTTACATCACGTATGTCCTTATCGCCGACCTAGGTGAAGAAAGGGACTACCGTAATTACTCGAATAAGCGCCGCGGCGCTTATTAAATTTTTTACGCCTCCAGTGCGGCGCTTATTCGAGGGCGGCGCTTATTAAAAAGTTTGACGCCACAAAGAATCTTATCCTTTACAATTATTAAAATAGGGTCCCCTGATTGCCAAAAGTCGTCTCTTGCTGAAGATTGTACTGAAGAATGTTCAATAGGAAAACTGAGCGGTAAAACAAGCACTTTGAACTGCAGAACGTCGCTTTTGATGGAAAGAAATGTCCAAGTTTGTTTAAGAGTTGCTTTGTAGTTATGTTTCTAGTTAAACAGATTTCCCTGAATAAGAGCCGCAGTCCGCGTCGGGACTGCGGCGCCGGGGGCGGCGCTAATAATATTAACTTTTTTGTCCGAAATGCGGTGCTTATTCGAGGGCGGCGCTTATTCGGGGGCGGCACTTATTCGAGTAAATACGGTATGATAGTACACAGGCTTTCCGAAGAACTCAACGCAATATCCCCCCAAAGCTCGAACCGGGATTTAAAAATCTCAAAAAAGTGTTAATATGAATTGTAAATCCACTCATAGCGGTCTGGCCTTACTAAAACCTGGAGAGAGAAAAAGACAGTGGGCAGATAAATGAAAGCTGCTTGAGAGTACGCTGTTGAGCAGATTCTGTGAAATTCCCCTTTTTATCCTTTTCTCTCATAAGCCCTCCCAATTCAAGGCCCATATATTTCTTCCAAGTCAACTGTCAAAGTTTAAGGCCACTTTTTTCCTACCAGGTTACCGTCTTGAGAGTTTTAAATTTTATTAAACCTTGGTGACACTGTCCCTTTAATTCATTAATGTAATTCAAATCAGTTTATAAAAACGTTTTTCAGAAAACAAGAAGTTTTTTAATTTCGCTTTAAGCCACCGCACCCCAACCACGGATATAAGACCTACCACATTTAAAAGCCCACATTTCGTACCAAACTGTACAACCCCAGGGCTTATACAAGCAGATTTTTGCACTTTCTTACACGGTTGGGGAGCATGATGGCCTAATAATGGTCACTGCGCTGGACTCTGGACCAAACAGTCCTGGATAGAGCTTTTGGGGGACAATGCGTTAAGTTCTTTGGAAAGCCTCTCAACTCCCAGAGTCCCTTTCCTTACCCAGGTGTAAAAATGATTACCAGTCAATCTTTAGCTTTTCGGGAAGGGAGGTAACCCTGCGATGGAATAGCATCCCATACGGGTGGAGTAAAAAATACTCGTTGTCGCTTCACGTTGCGGAAACCGGTATGAGCTCCGGCCTAATGGGCCACTAGGCTCGTAACCTGCCTACTGAGAGACCTGGCGGAGAACTACATAAATGGACCGGGCGGCCATAAATTTGTTATCGTGAATTGAGGCGCGGCGCTCCCACATTAAGGGGTGACATGGCATAACGAAGAGTAATTGATAATCCATTCCCCGAACTGTTCCAAATTCAGGCCACTGTGTAAAAGAACAAAAGAGGATACGAAGGCACCACTTCCACACCCCCTCCCCCCCGCCGAGCCCCCTCAAAAACAACACCAAAAAACTCCCAGCTATTATAAATGCAGATTTACCGCTCAAAAATAAACCGGTATTTCTATGCATAAATGCTTCTGAAACAAACTTCCGTGTCTCTCGTGCTTAGAAATGGACTTTAATAACTCTGATCATTCATTGATTTTTATCTGATCGCCAAATGAATAAACTTAATTAACGGAGCTCGAGCGCAATCTATAAATACACGTCAAGCTCAAACGATGTTCATTTCACAGCAGTTAGAATTTTACTCGAGCTTCTGTATCTCTTCGACTTTCATTGCTGATAACGAGCATTCTGCCTGGAGACACAAAACTTCGTTTGGCCAAAAGGTAGGCGAAAAGATTTAGAGGAATCTTTAAGCGTGAAATAGTTAAAGATAGGCACTTTAAGAATTCCTTAATTTGCATATTCGTGAAAACAGCCAGATAACACAAACAGTTGAAGTTATGTCTGACAGGTATTTTCACTAGTATAAAACTGTTCTATGACATTCTTGCTTTCCTAGTAATTTTTAAAGAAAAAGTAAGAATGACCCTGTTACGGAATGGGCAATTTCTTAAACAGTGATTTGGGAAATGCGAGCAACAGCGTATAATCTGGACAACAATAATAAATTAAATAAAATAAAGTTGCCGACATAAAAATTTGGAGAAACGATCGTACGCTCAAAAATCGCCATATCTTTGGCAAAGATCATGTATTTGTTTAAGATAGGCAAAGAATACCTGAAAACTGCTTATTATAAACGACTGTAACCCTTTCATGTTTCTCCCGATTATTTGCTGTTGAATGAGCTGATCCGCTGAAATGGCCAATTTACTAGAGGTTCCATAATTTTTTATTCTTAACGGTTACATTTCCTCAATTTTTTTATTAATGGAATCAATTCACCAATGAACAAGCTTTGTTCATGGTAAATGGCTAGTTATAAATCGAGATAACAGTGGAGTTATAAGCCTTTCATTTTGTAGTAAATTTGAGACTGTTCAAAACATCGTTAACATACCTTCGAACTTCTTGGCCGTTGATCATCCAAACTCAACATTTGCCGAATCTATTTTGATATATAGAAAGAAGAAAGATAGTTCTTTATAACTATACCAAGTATGATCGAGAAACTGTGACGGCAGGTTCAGTGTCGAAGTAACAAGAACACCTTCGATCCGCCATGTTGGCGAGCCGTCACGGACGCTTCAAATCGGCCTTCTCGATATTTTCCAAAATAAAAAGAATTGAAACTTTTTAATATCCATTTGGTAGTTAGGACCCTAAAACAAGACTGCATGCCAAATTTCAGCGAAATCGGTGAGGTACGGTGTCCGCGAACTTTTAAAAAAGCTCGAAAATTATGGAGTATTACACTTAAGGGTGCAAATTTTGAAAGCTTATAGTGGATTTCTAGAAGTTTTTCCGATGAAACGAGCAGTTGAGAACAGAAGTTGGAAGGTTAAAAGCTTCGTATATCAAGTAAGTGTCTTAGTCCCATTTCATTTCTTCGCGCTATGATAATTTGTTTGGGAGGCAATTTGAACGCTTATCGCCGCCATTGCGCCTCTTGTTTCACCAACCGCTTCGATCCATGAGAAGTTTAAATTAAATTCTCCCTGAAATGAAGCGTTCAAGAGAAGATTATTTGTTAGTCGATTTATTGTTTACAAGTTGTGTATATATTTGGTGGAAGCTCAAATTAATTATAGTTTATTTAAAGCTCTATTCACATCAACGACAAAGAGTATAAATGCGGGGCGGGGGAGCTTTAAATACATGTATGAAGCGTCAACAACATTTTTAAGCCTATATGAATTATTGGATTTTTTACCTATAATTGTCCTCTGAATTATTAATTATTTGTTGCTCGTGTTAATTCCTCGTTTAGTTTAAGTTTCGCTTCTTTTCTCAGGAATCATTCCCCTGTTCTTGGGGTGGACAACAAGGTGATGATCTTCTAACATCTTCTTCGGGCGAGATGTTGCTGGCTTATTACCGGTAATGGGAAAATGTTGAAGAAAGATGAGCGAATTCATGGTGAATACTTTCTCCTCTTTCGCCGTAAAAGTCCAATGGAAAGCGCCTTTAAGCATTTTCGCATATTCTTCCAGCATGTGCATTTTGGAGGAGAGGAGGCATCTAAAAATGCCGTCCTGTTGAACTTTACAAACTCCTTTATATCTCGTTGGGTTGATGAGGTAAACAAATTCAGAATTTAAGAGAAATAAAAACAAGATTTAACCGACACATGCATCAAAGTTTATTGTGAATGGGCCGCGCTTTTTACCTAACACATCTATAACTGTGTCTTTAACCGCTTCGCTGTAATTATATTTAGAGTGGAATCATTAGAATTATAGTCAGAAGAATCTCAAACTTCTTTTGATCGCATAAACTTCAAGGGATGAAGAGGTGCTTCGACCGGTTACAACTCTTTCGACATAGGCTCTTGGTGGTCAGGAGTAGTCTGTGTGCTGCTTGAAGGGTCGGCCAAAACGGTTTTCTTCCCCTTCTTACCTTCTTGGGTTATTCCAACTTTCTTAATTTTAGCCAGAAGCATATAACACGGTAACAAACCGTGCAACTGTCGTCGTAATGTGTCGCCCTTGACGCTGGAACAACCGTTCGGTCGGGATGCGCGTAACACCCGTGATGAAAATACCGCGGTGAATTTCGACAACCTCCTTTTGTACGAAGATTAAAAAAATAATCGGCAAAGAAATCGTTCCCTTTCTGATACAGGAACTTCGAAGTCCCCGCTCCCTTCGATTTTTGTAGTCTTTTGCCGCATACACGACAAAGGTCTTCAACGTTTTTTCGGTGAAGCGAAGTCATTGTCAAAAGAAATCGAATTTGGTAGTAATATTAAGTTGACCCAAATCTTGATTTCAAGAATTGGGACTACAAAAATCTTTACGGGGCATAATTCTATATAGTTTAATGATTCAAAATTAAGATGTGAGATAGTGATGAAAACTTCACAGGTTTCAAAAGAACGCTTTAAACTTTGTCCTATTCCTCTCATGGATGTCCGCCATTACATCGCGTTGTACAACTACGTGTCAATTTACAACGCTCCGAATTGCGCTAAAACACTCCTGTGTCACATTTCTAAGAGCTACGTGACCTGTAGATTCTAAATATACTCATTGCGCATAGTTATCTTTCAACACCATGTACTACGCATTAGTTTTAGGTTGAACACATAAAACAGACCGATTGTGTAATAAGCCGCGTTAGGTATTAACCAGGAGTTAATACACCAGATCAGATCCGCCCTCAAGTTAATAACGCGCGGTCGCACAGCTAAGTTCCGATTATTGAGCTTTTGAAAGTGCCGTGCATCATCTCTCTCTCTTCTAACGGTCGCTAAATGATCTCGCAAAATAAACGTCTTAAAGGGCTCGGGGCTGCAAAAAAACACGACACAAGACACATTCAGCATTTCATCTTAACTTTTATTGAATCATTTAGAGTAAATTTTATAGTTTGTAGTAAATCGAAGCCGACGTAATGTTTCTCTATATATCTTCTATATGCGCCATTGATTTCAACATGACCTTATGTCAACAATTATTAACCACGAACACATAGGGTGGTCTGCCTGTGGTGCATTGGGAATTTAGTAATCGTCGTTCGGGCGGGTGTGCTAAATAACGAAAGGAAAAGCAATTGAGATTGATCGTTTACAGAGGACTGAGTGATTAGCTAGCTGCTGTTATCTGTCTTATCTTCAGTTCCACGAGCTAACTTCCCGTTTGACTGATACGTTGCGGATCATACTCATTTAATACTGGTTTGTTTCTTCGCTACTTTTTTTTTAAAGAAACGTCGTGATCATCTCGATAACGTTGCTCTAGTTCTGATGTCTATTGAAGCCTCTGTCGGTGTGATAGGATTTGAAAGCTTTGAAATCATTACCTTGATCACAAGACTAGCTATAGCGACCTTTAACTCTAGCTCCCTGCCGCCCCTTTCGATTTCTTTGATCCGTGATTGCGGAAATTTAACTCTTTGCATTTTCTTCTTGTTAGTCTAGCTCAGTTAAAATTGTTATGTATAGTATTGTGATGTCATTGCAAAGAACTGAGAAGGCGTAATGAGTATTTTGCTGGTGGCAGACAGTGTCGATTATGAGATCGCTGATCGCGACGGAAGCCATGCCAGTCTAATGATTGTAATTTTTAATAGCAAATTGAAGCCTCGATACTGAACGAAATATTGTATTTTCGTATCTGTTTTGATTTTTCTATTGTGCAACTTTTATTCAGCAACAATACATGAAAAGGGTTCGCCTCTCTTGAGTACCAAGATCTACAAAATTATGAGTGTTCGTGACTTACGTCAAATCACGAGACGTCTGAGACTGAGGCGGAGACTGTTTCTTGTCATCACTTCTTCACGCGATGCTAGGCAAAAGAATGTTGCAATTCAGTACAGTCTACTCTCGGTTAAACATTTATGCAAAATCGCTTGGAAAAACAGCCAAATGAGTGTACAAAGACAGACACGGCAAAACACAGGACGTTAATTTACATACTACTTATTAACCGAGAGTGAGGTCATTACAGGGGAATCTCAGACTGAGGCCTTGATGTATTGACCGAGCGACAGCGAGGTCAATACATCAAGGTCGAGGTCTGAGATTCCCCTGTAATGACCGAACGGACGAGGTTAATAAGTTATTTATTATATGGCCTTTAAGCACTATCAAAAAAGAGTATAATCAAGGGAAAAAAACACTGGAGGTAAACTCGCTCTCTGTGGCTCTCTTCGTCGCTCATACTAAAGAAGTATCGGTACGCTTATATTTTTTTCAGTTATTGAAAAGATAATTATATTTTGTCGGCATTTTTTGTTGTTTTTGCCCCCTCGCTAGTAGCTTTTACTCACAACTCAAAAAAACGTCGAGCCGAGAAAAATTTTCATAATGCCCGGTCATTACAAGAAAATAATGCCCGCTCAGCAGCCAATCAGAGCGCGCGTACAATGGTAGCCATATAATAAGTATACATATACATGAGGTGATCCATTCAGCTTGATGTCATTTTAATAACTTTGCGAGTTAGAAACACACTAGCACGTTCTCTAGAGCTTTCTCCTTTCGCAGTCACACGCAGATACTATTTCATATAGAGACTTCAGGTTGAAATAGTTGTCGCTGTATGAACGTCGACGTAATTTACTGTCTTACATTCGGTGGAAAAATGCAATGAATATAAAATCGCGTGACCATCCTTTAGTGAGCCCCGATTACAAGACCTATCAATTTTTGCAAGTTCATATCGCAGGGACTAAGTTTTGGTCGCTGCGACTAGTTTTTTTTTTTTTTTTTTTTTGACAAAAATGGGTAGTTCACAAGAAGGGACTCATCCTCGGAGACCCAGGGTCAGTTGGTTGGGGCGGGCGACACGAAGTAAACCGAGCAGGAAAATCGGTGGGAACCGAAGTTTACAAGGAACGGCTGATCAATTTCAGCAAGAGAAAATGAGGGTCAAAATGAGAGGTCCCGTTATCCTCTCTTGATTTCAGATATAGGCCTATCCAGAATTCTTTCAGGGATGACAGTTTAATAATAATAACAGAAACTTGCACTACAGTATTATTTCCTGGTTGAGCTTAGGTCTGTCCGGATTGTGCTCAGCAAATTATGAGTAACGTTTAGAGTTTGCAGTGCCGTAACTGGCAATAGGCAAGACGAGGCGCTTGCCTCGTTTTGATTTTAACCCAAAACTAAAAACAAAATATCTTTAGCTGGGCAAAATAATCCCCAGTTAAAAAAGATCAGTTGATTTTCTCCCTGAAACAAGTAAGAAAAATGTTTAAGAAAAAGTTTCAGAGCTTCTAGCTCTCCTAATTTTCTGGAGAGCATGCCCCCCAGAACCTCCAAACAAGATCTTACCTCGTCTATGTCAAAAGTCTGGTTACGCCCTTGGTTTGGAGCAACTTTTTGCGGTTCTAGCAACCCCGAGCAAGTTTTGCCATTCTAAGCAATTTTTGAGCCCAATATATATAGGTTTAGAGCACATATCACGTACGAAAAAGTAAACGATTTCAAAGAAATTTTGAATGTTTATCAACCGTTTGAACACATAACCTGTCACTTGACAAGGTTTTTTTCGTTTTATTAGAGTTAAGAGTACAGTTCTCGGCCACTTCAGACGTAAACTTGTATTTCTTTCCTCAGAATAACAAAAAAAAACTTGAAATTTCTCCCAGAGCTAGCTTCATCATTCAGCTTTTTGGTGTTAAGGTATCTGGATTGGTCAATAATTAATTTTCCCGAGCAATAATAATAAATGGCACGCAATGCATGCAGAAGAGATGACGTTTCACAAGGGGTCTTACATAAGTTTGAGGAAATTTGTCAAAAACTTATCGTAAATAAAAGTAGCTGACACCTTGTGACTGAAAAAGACTGTTATCCAACTGCAACATACATTTTTCAAACATAAGCAGTGTTAGTGATTGTATAAATAGCATAGTTAGGATCTGATTGAATTTAAATAAATACAGTACTTATAAATTCACAGGCAAAGGATGCAATTAATACATTTTCTTTGTAGATTTGCTCAGTTGATTAACAGTTATATTTTATTTTATATTTTTAATTTTTTCTCGATTTCCCTATGTTGCAATTGTCTCAACAGAGATTGTGTTTTATATTATAGTGTGACATCTGATGAACGACATACGATCGCGCGAGCAAGCTTTTAAAGAAAGGTCAAACGGTCTCTTGCTCACAGCCGCCCTTTATATTATAACAATTAGAAATTTCTGTCTACTGAATAAAATAAATCCCATCATTTATAATTAATCTCTTTCGTTTATACATTGTAGTGTTCCATTCTAACTGCACGGCAGTATTTTGCTTTTGTGTTCTACGTGGCGATTTCTTGTTAAGTTAAACTTGGTTTTTGTTCGATCGCGACAGACTAAGATCCCCCTTCGTGCGATGGCAATAAGCGATGACGTCATCGCTTAAAAATAAAAGCTCCACTTGTGGGCCCAGTTCTCGGCCACCAAAAAGCTTATGCATAATTTTCTGTATAAAAAGGCTTAATTTAATTTTCCCAGTCATAAAGTCACTATGTAAAGTTATTTATGCTATGTCGATTCCAAATTGTTTTTATGAGGCTTTGTTTTACTTTAGAAAAGAAGGTTTTTAACGCGCCTAGTTGCTTGCTTATGTGCTGGTTCTGGCAAAACCGCAGGATTGCGTTGTGTGACCAATGCATTTAGATGGTTTATTTTGCAGTGAAAAGGTCTTGAAAGAGTTAGGTGTTGTAAAAATAATAGACAAGACAAGAGTCAGCCGGCTCAAACCTCAGAGATTTAATTGAACTTTATTTTTAAAACATTTCTTTCTTTCATTCTGGCTGCAGCAGATGAAATTATATTAAAAACCAAAGCGGTTAGCTGTGATAGCGAGCAGGGTGGCCGAGAACTGGCAAAATACACAAAAGTCGCACGAAAACATTTCGAAGTACCGGTAAATTAAGACCAAAAAATACAACGGTTCAACAAAAAGTTAACTCAAGCAGAAAGCTGAATTATTCTATGTTTCGCATGCCAAAAATTAGCTCGTTTGGCAGGGGCTTTCAGATAAAATACGAATTTAACTACATCCATGAATATTAAGAAGCCGTAAACAAACAAGTTTTCGGGAAAACAAATTTACCTACCTCCGCGTAAACTCGACGTGTGAGCTTTCTATAGCGATTTGAAGGATCAAACTCAAGATACTTATAAAGAACAAGAATCAGTCTATCGTTTGGTGGAAACAACTTTTTCTTTTAATTCAACTGGGGCGTGTAAAAAAGCGTTGAGCACAAAGTGGCCGAGAACTGGACCCGGCTGAAAACTGGGTCCCATACTGTATTCTTAAATTTCGCCAATATTTACGAGTAACTCTTTAAAGCTAAGTTTCAAGCTTTTTTTCTTGACGATGTTAGCAATTATTGTAAAGAACGAAGAATAAAGCTTTTAATTAACGTTTATATAAAAATATCAAGCAATTTAGGTAGCAACTTTTGAAATTTAGTTAGCAGCTTTTTCGATTTTTGGCAATTTTTTTAGCAACTTTTTGGCATTCCAGTCAGTAACGTTCCAGCATTTTACGAGCACAAATGGGACAGAAAATTGTTCAATGTTGGCAATAAATGGGTTTTTTGGTTTTCTTCCAAGATAATGTATGTTTTGGTCCCAGAAGATATTTAAGTACCTTTCGAGTAAAAGGGAAAAATCAAAATGAATGTGCACTCTAGGTATCCAGAATAACTAGAAGCAACTTTTTACCTAGAAGGAGGGCAGTGGTTATTCCACATAAGAATGAAATCATCATTTTTCCTCATCGTGCCGGAAGTCCTCAGAGAATGAAATGAAATGGGGATTTAAAATAATATTGAATAGCATTATTGGGAAATAAAATTTGAATATTAATCCTTTTAACCATTATTCGTGATTTTCTGCCGTTAAATGGAATATTTTGAAAAACTTACTTCATATCTTTCAGTTACATACCTGGGCCTTTAAACTAACAAAGTGTGAGCAAAATCAATTTTAGACCCTTTCCACGATTTCTTCGATGTTTACTGACAATTCGCTGTTAAATTGTATTTTCTTTAGCAAACTAAGAGGAAGTTAATCGTTTAGCGCCTGGATTAAAACCTCGTTAGGCTTCTTGTTTGGTTTGGTAGTGTATGGAGGAATAATATATTTGGAGGTTTTTAAATGTAAATTTGTTTTTAAAACAGCTGTACGTTTCCACCATATTTGTAATTGCGCAAAATTGATTTCACGTTTGTTCTCTCAAACAAGTTGGACATGTTGGTTGATATGTTAGTATTAAATAAGTAAACGATATTTAACACAGGACCTGTCCATGGCTAGTGCAGCATCAACAGCTTCCTCCACCAAGGAGACAACAAACTACGCTCGCTTGTGTCGTCTGCTGGTTGATGTTGGTACTCAGGCCCTCAGAGACACTTTCGATGCCATCCATGCACCAGCAAATCTTCACACAGTTTTGGCGGGAAATAAAACCACGTTGCAGTCCCTAAGAGCAAGGAAAATTATTAATCCAACACAATGGGGAAAGCTCTTTCCTGCCATCCCTATATCAGTGTCAACAGCCCATTTCGATACCACACTTTTGATGGTTCTGTTGCGAAACGTATGTGGCTTACCTTCTCCAGCAACTGGCTGGGACACACTTCCTGCTGTAACAGACGTGAGTCGTGAAGCAGATATCGCTCGTGTGAAGTATTTTAGAAACACCGTGTACGGTCATGCCGAGCAGGCTACGGTTGATGACGCAACGTTCAACACAAACTGGCAAGACATCCGGGATACTCTGGTCAGACTTGGAGGAGTTCAGTACAGAGCAGCTATCGACAATCTGGAAACTGAGTGCATGGATCTTGAAATAGAAGATCACTACAGAGAACTTCTCAGCCAGTGGAAAAAAGACGAAGACAATGTGAAGGATAAGCTTGATGAAATTGGAACCGGGATAGAAAAGGTTATGAAAAGGCTTGATGATTGGGAAGGTTAGTTTCTTTGACTAGAACCAGGAAAGTAAGTCTTGGTTGACAATCGACTACAGTCAACTCTGTCTTGACTGACACCTCTATAAGACGGACACTGCTGTAGGACGGTCACCTGGTGTTGGTTCCGTCCCTGCCGTTTTTCAGTCATGTTACTGTAAGTGAACTCCCTATAATACGGATACCTCTCTAAGACGGACAGTTGGAGCCTGTCCCGACGGTGTCCGTTTCAAACAGAGTTGACTGTAGGACTGGTTAAACCATCTTTGGGAACCTCTATAAGTTAAGCGCTAAGCGTTACTCTTCTGTCAAGGGAAAACAGAGGAGGGTATTGAAAAAGATAAAAATGCGAGCTTTTCCGCTGGTGGCTAAAACATTTTCCAGTTTGTATGTACAGACAACTGTCCCATCGAAATTGTGGAGGTTAAGAAGGATTTCTACAGATCTTCAATTGCTTTTTAGTCCTGACTAGAAATACAGGATTTCAGGAGTCCTAAGCAATGTCTCCGAGTCTGACAAGTATTGCACCGGAAACGTTGCGAAAAACGTAAAATTAACAATTATCCCGCCAAATCGCGTAAAATATCGTAAGATAATGACGTAGGCCGAGTTGGCTTAAATCAGACGAGATTCCGCAAGATTGAGAAGGATAATTGTTTCTTTATTCAACAGAATAGAACTTAAACTGGTTAAAGTGATATAAGGAACAATGTAGAAGATCTTTTGTAAGACTTGGCGTTATAATTAGTTTACTCTTGAAACGAAATCGACGGGGTGACGGGGAGTATAAAAAGAGTATTTTTCTTATAAGGTCAATTATTTTCGTTGAAATTCAAGTTAAAAGTAAGTATCCATTTCTGCAGGCCGTCGGTTGTCTTTTATGCCTAATCGACCTTTCTTGTGTGCCTCGGCAGCATATCAGGCAGTTCGTTCGAGCCATGGTTAGTAGTTTGGCGAGACGCAGTCGAGCCAAATACCCATAGCAAGGCTAAATGAGCCTGATGTGCCGTTGACGCGTCCCAGAAGGGCACAGCTAGGCTTCAACCGTATCCAAATTCGGCCACAAATCCGGCCATATCAGGTCAGCGACTTGTCACGACAGGTAATCAGGACAGTAGATAAAGTTACTGATCGGCTTAATGAGAATTGGAGGTACTTTTGTAGCGGGGTGAAAAGGTATAATTCATGTCAAATTTAGTAACGCAGTGGCGGATCTAGGGAGGGGCCCGGCGGACCCAGGGACCCACCTTATTCTTAGGCCAAATAGAGGCACGTAGGGCGCCCCACCCCCCTCATTCCAGGGTCTAGATGATCGGCCCCCACTTATCTGGAGATCGGGTTCCGCTACTGTCACATTCAACTCAATGTTGACAATTTACCGACCATGGATTTCAGGAAACGTCTCGAGGTCCAAAGAGGTGACACACGGACCCGTCATGTGCAAAGCAAAATATCACGAAAATGAAGCAGTGGAGTATTATTGTCAAGAATGCGAAGTTTGTATTTGCCAAAAGTGCCGCAGTGTATTGAGTCATAGTCGACACTCCATGGTGGATATACAGCATGCCGCTGAAGAAGGAAAAATTGAAATGAAGAACGATTTTGAGAGAGTTAAGTCAAAATTGGTCGATGTCGAAACAATGATGAAGGAACAAATCGAGTTGACAGAGAAAAGCGAAGAAGAACTCTCCGCTGCCGAAAAGAAGGCGACAGAAACTGTGGAAGAAATTATTCGTGTGGCGAGGGAACATGAAACTGCCGTAAAGTCAGAATTAGCAGAAATGAAAAAAGCTCTTCAAAGCGATCACGAAACTACAATGGAAAACTTTCAGTTGTTCGCTGCTCGACTGAAAAATTCTGTTGAATATAGCAAGATTATCATAGAAAGAAATATCGGCCCTGAAATTCTGCAAGAAGGGCGTGCTGTGTTAGGTCGCTGTGAGAAACTTTTGAATAGTCAAGAAATTAAAATAAATAAACCAAAGCATGTCAGGTACCGTACTAATAAAGAATTTATAGACGCTTCAAGACGCTTTGTTCCAGGCCACGTTGTTGCAAGTGACACCGACCCTTCACAATCGGTGGCTGAAGGAAAAGGTTTGAAGGAAGCGGAATTGGATGTTGAAACTAACTTTACAATCACTACGCGAGATACAGAAGGAAATCAGTCTTATGATGAAAAGGACCAAGTGGCCGTCAAAATCTGCTTTTCAACAGGAGAAGACGAGGGAGAGATTGATGATTGCAAAGATGGCAAGTACACAGTGCGTTACAAGCCAAATAATGTTGCTGTACATGAAATTGCGGTTGAAGTTAATGGCAAGCCGCTGACTGGTAGTCCCTGGAGTGTTCAGGTGACTCCACATCAGTACAAAGCTCTTCATCCAATTGGATCACGTGGAAAAGGACCAGAAGAGTTTAACGGGCCGCACAGCATTGCAGTGAGTCAAAGAACTGGGAGCATTGCCATAGCAGACTTTAACAATAAGCGAATTCAGTTGTTTGATTCTGATTGGAAATATCTGAGAACGATTGGAGGCGGTGCTGGGAAAATAGGTTTTGCAATGTCTGTGGCATTTACAGCTTCTGGTGACGTCATAGTCATGCATGAAGAGTCTTCACAACCATTTAAAATGTCGATGTTTAATGAACGCGGCCAGTTTATTAAACACATCAGTCAGCACCTGATTGATCCTCTGAGTGTGTTTGTTACAACTGATGGTCACATGGTCGTGTGTGATGGAGGTGACAAGTCAGTCAAGGTCCTCTCCCCTGACGGTAAAGAATTGTTACAGTCCTTCAGTGCTCCAGACTGTATTCACTTGCCGATGTTTGCTGTTTATCATCAGGACAGGTTCTTTGTGTCCTATGGCTTGGCTCATGTTGTCAAAGTGTTCAACAAGGAAGGAGTGTTTCTATATGATATTGGCAGCAAGGGGTCTGGTGACGGGCAGTTGTACAGTCCTATTGGACTCACCATTGACAAATTCGGCAACCTAATTGTTTGTAGCTCTGGTAACAGCAGACTGCAGATATTTGCACTGGATGGAAAATTCATTAACACAATAAATGAAGGAATGAGTCGTCCCTGGTCTGTTGCTGTTGATAAGGATGAGAAGGTGCTGGTTTGTGATTATGACAATCATTGTATTCACGTTTTTCATTAAACTGTAAACATCACCCAGCTATAATGTAATGTTATTTTACCGAATGTGTTCTTTTCTCTACTGTTGTTCCCGGGGGGGGGGGGGGGGGAGTACTCGGGATTTTCAGTGACGGGGATGATCGAATGGGGGCAAAAATCAAGACCCAAAAATATCCCTAGGGCTTCCAACATAACCAAAAAAAAACCCCTAGATCAAAAATTGACCCCATCAAAAATCAACAGCAAAACACGTTTGTTCGTACTCTTTTCGCCCAACTACACAGCCAAGGCACTACCACAAATCTTCAGATTGTTTTGAATACCCTAAAACATCCCTACTCAAATCAAAAAAATACTTGCCAATTTTCCTACCCAAAAAAATCCCGGAATCGGACATTTCAAGCCCAAAAAAATCCTTCGATCATCCCCGTCACTTGAAACCCCGAGTACCCCTCCTGGGCTGTTGTTGTGACTACCGTGTAGCACTTAATTTCTGCTTTTCTAATTTTTGCGGCTTTTTCCATGATCCGCAAAAATACGTTTCTGCAAATAAAAATTACCGCAAACCTTTTTTCCGCCAAATTTATTCCAAAGTAGAAATATCAGTACACATCAGTATCATCTTTATCTGTGCATCAAAAAATATGTTGGTATCTATTAAAACGTCTCTTTTCTTTGTACGATCGGTTAACTATGACTTGAACTAAAGTAATTAGTAATTTAAATTTTTATAAATATTGTAATCCTTGATTGATACTTGCGCATTATAAGTTCATTAATTATTATCATTAATTATTATTAAAGTGTTCCTATATAGTTGGTGGGCCTCAAATTTGCTGAAAAGAGTCACATGATCTAGCTACTAGTATGTCAAAAGCCGTCTTATAATCAACTAGAACCATACCATCAAAGTGGTTTCTGTTTTGTTTTCTTCTGTTTTTTGCCTTTTCATAGGCAATGAAAAAATAGACATTGTCCAAGATTATTAGGGACTTGCATCTCATCTTCAGGATATTTTACACTCTCACTTAAACACCTACGACAAAAAGCTCTTCACGCCTCGCGCTTCGCGCCTTCCCCTTTAAACGCCGGCCACGCAGGCTAATGGTGGATTTCTACTGACGCGTAATTTTTTACGTGCGTGAAAAAATTAGAGACAATGTATGAAAGGCTTGCGTAAACGTGTACGCAAGCCGTTCATACATTGTCTCTAATTTTTTTTACGTACGTAAAAAATTACGCGTCAGTGGAAATCCACCATTAGTCTAAGATGGCACACGGATTTCAATAAACTGAAACCTTCAATAGCATGTAAAATTTTCGACTCAAAGATCTTACCAATCTTAACCTACAATCTGCCTTGTCCCCAGGCGCCGATTTGCGGGACGTTGAGGCGGTAAGGCGGGAAAACAGGGAGGGCGAGGGTTGATGGTTAGGGAGCGAGCCGCGGAGCCGTTTTCCCGTCCGCATCAGTCCCAGAACGCCAAGCGAACCGTGCACGTCAGTCCCAGAACGCCAAGCGAACCGTGCTCGACCAAGGACGAGGAGGCCTGGGGACGAGGCAGACCTACAACAGTGAAGTTTGGGGTGCCTTTGTGAAATCAGACTTTAAGTCGTGGGACCTTTCCCCAATTGAGAAAACTCACTTACAGTTCTGTAAACGATATCGGGAATATTGTTATATCGAAGATCGTTATATCGGGGCTCCGTCCCATACATTTTACTGTAACTTTTGCTGGGATATCGGGGATATCGTTATATCGAGGGTCGTAATATCGGGGTTCCACTGTACATAACAAGGCATCCAATATTGCATGTAGAGCTGAACTTGGTAAATTCCCTCTGATCATTGCTGCGAAGCCTTAGCGTAGCAGCAGAACTATTTTTGACTGTCCGCGCGGGGCCTGGGCACTTTATATAGGCGACACACTCGATTTGACTTTTTCGCTGGCGATGATTTTGAGTACATGCAGTACGTATGATCAGCGGCATGTAAAATGTGGAAGCTGCGTTTGTCGTTTGCGATGTGCTTTTCGCTAAAGAGCAAGAAGTTAAATTTTAAGCGCTGCCGCTTGCGCTTCTGTTCAGTACTTTGTAAATGCTTCCCAAGAAACCTCTCTTGAGCAAGATGGTCAAGTATAGTGCCGAGGAAACGGTCTTTTTATCCCTTATGCGCCAGCTCTGATGAATAACGAATTTACGAGGCCTTCTTATGATTCGCTTTCATAATTATTCATTACTAAGTTAATTTAAGGAAAAATTTTACTTTCTGAGCCTTAAGCGGGAAATATGTACAGCAAAAACACTTCGAAGATTATTTGCGAAGGCTACACGAAAACGTTTCCATAATGACCGCGCGCTGTAATGGACCGAGCTTCGAGCTTTTTGACGTCATAAATTGGTGTTTCTGATAGCTTTGCAATTGAATTGCACGTGCTATGTCACTAATTACTATATAAACTAAGCGAATTACCAGCATTTAACTCACTGAGAAAAATCATATCTTTACATCTGAAAATGTGAACATCCGAAACATTCCTATGACCTTCCGATCGTTCCTACTATTATTATTATTTTTATAACTTACTTCGCAGCACTTTACTTGTTATCAGCAACTCCTAGTTGATATAAATAAGAAGGTACTACGTTTTCTAAAATGTCCACACCAAAAGGATAAAAACTCTATAGTCAAACAAACCTTAAAAAATTAATATCGATATCTTATGGTAACGGAAAAAAATCGTTTTACTCTAGAGTCGTGAAAATAAATGAGTAGTATAATTTATATGACTTTAACAATAGTTCATTAAATGATTGTAAAATTAAACAATCTATTGATATCATGAAACAGATGTATATTTCGTATTGGAACCAAACTCTATAGAAATCGCAAAAACTTAGTTTTTATTACACTATTAAAAATAATTATAGCCCTTCTGTCTACCGAGATTGAACAAGAAGAAACCCTTTAAGAAATACATTAGTAAAATTAAGGTTAAGCTGTCACAAACTTAGGATCGAAACAGGTAGATACGACAAAAAACCTCGTAATGAAAGACTATGTAACTTCTGCAATCGCAACAAAATTGAAGATGAAACTCACTTTTTGTAAGATTGCCCAACCTATTCTCATATGCGAGGCACATTCTTCTCTAAAATAGAACCTAGCTAAAATCACATTACTACGATTACTATCACATGAAACCTTTTTATCACATCTTATGAATTCCACTGACTACTTTGTAAACATTCAGCTAATTTCATTTATCTAGGCATGCGTGGAATCGAGAGACAATCTCGTTACAATGATCGCCACCTCGAATAGTTAAAATGAACGATAATTGTAATTCTTTTATTTTATTTTATGTTATTTTCTGTTTTACTAGTTGTTGTAAATTATATTTTTGTGTTGTTGTTGTTGTTGTTGTTTAAAGTAGACTGAATAATAGAGTGTCAGCTGCATTTGAATCCCAATAACTCGAACCCTCAGTAACTCGGACTCCCGCTAACTCGAACTTTTTTCGATTTTCCTTCGGGTCATTTTCTTACTAATTTTACCCTAGATAACTCGAGCCCCCAATAATTCGAACCTTTTTCGATTTCACTTGAAGGTACGAGTTATCGGGATTCGAATATATATGCAAACACCATCACTGCGCTGTACTGCTTTCTGAATTCAAACTAGTTCTTATGGATGAGGTCGTGAACATTTAAACATTCAAACACACCTGCCCAAACTACATGCAGTAAGATAAATCAACATTCTGGATCCTCTTTGGAGACGCCTAGGAGCTATATCACTCCAGTTGCAATGTAAATACCAATGTTGAAAATTATAAAATATTATTATTGATACATCACATAAATATAAATAAAATGTTATGAAAATTTCATAAGAGGAAAAGGCTGAATACCACTAAAATTCTATCCTCTTTGGAGACGCCTAGGAGCTATATCACTCCAGTTGCAATGTAAATACCAATGTTGAAAATTATAAAATATTATTATTGATACATCACATAAATATAAATAAAATGTTATGAAAATTTCATAGAGGAAAAGGCTGAATACCACTAAAATTCTATCCTCTTTGGAGACGCCTAGGAGCTATATCACTCCAGTTGCAATGTAAATACCAATGTTGAAAATTATAAAATATTATTATTGATACATCACATGGTATGAAAATTTCATAAGAGGAAAAGGCTGAATACCACTAAAAATTCTAGGAACAATGTAACTTTCTCTTCAGAAAATAAGAACCTCTTAAGAACCTAAATAGCCTAAAATTGTGCTTATTACCTTTTATGTAAGAAACAGTTTAGGCTTACTTGGGAAAATGCAGGTTCTTAGTTTTTACATTGGCGTTTCAATATGGTCAATGTGTTTTGAACAAGAAGAATGTTTGTTAAAAAAACACCTAAAGATTAACTGGCCTGAACGTTCTTTCAGATCATCGCCAAGTTTAATTCGTGAAGCGGGGAAGGTCAGTTGGGCTGCTTTGTAGCTAAAAAAACCTTCAAGATGCACGGTTTTAACTACGTTCAGGCTCAACTTATGGTATTAAGACATTACCCGATGCTTTTTTTATTCACTACTGGCGACTCAACACCTTAACCGTTTTGACGCTACTGAAGTTTGAAGTTTCACAAATACCAATTGCCTCAAATACAAGCCATCTAGGATCGAGAAAACACTTGACTTTGCGAAGTTACCATGTTGTGGAAGACCCCTCCTTCCCGACCCAGCAGTGCATCATACGTGCCCAGCTCAGCCACCTGGCCTTCCTTTAGCACCAGAATCAAATCACAGTGTCTGACGGTGTTAAGTCGATGAGCAATGGTGATGACAGTGGATTGCTTTAATTTCTCGTGCACAATGTTCCAGATGATTCTTTCAGTGTTTGGATCCACATGAGCCGTTGGCTCGTCCAAGATGACGATGGTATTTTGCTGTAACAGAGTACGAGCTAAGCACAGCAACTGCCGTTCGCCAACACTTAAGTTTCCGCCTCTCTCCGATATCTCGTGGTCAAGTTGTCCCTCAGCACTTTCAACCAGACTTTTAAGCTGAACATCTTCAACCGCACTCCAAAGTTCACTATCGTTGAAGTTTTGAAAAGGGTCAAGATTCTTTCTAATTGATCCTCTAAATAGTACAGGGGTTTGATTAAGAACTGAAATGCACCGGCGGGCTTCTTGAAGCTGAACACCTTTGATGCTTACGTCATCGATTAGGATCTCACCTTCAGCTTCGGGCATGCGCAAAAGCGCCGCTACAATGGACGACTTTCCATCTCCTGTTCGACCAACGATTCCTATCTTTGTTTTTCCTTGAATTTCAAAGCTCAAGTTTTTCAACACTTGTGGTCCACCTGAATAATATCGCAATACAACATTCTTGAATCTCACGTGACCATCACGTGGCCAGTTCTTCATTTGCAGTGCTGTAGTCGTGTATCCAGGCTCTGAGTCGAGGCTCGTGTACGTCATGACGCGCTCTACTGACGTCATCAAGCTCTCGACCTTTGAAAACTCCCGCACAGCTATTTGGGAAATAGTTATTGTCTTCATCACATACACAAGGGCAAGTCCTGCTAAAGCTGAAACAGAGCAATAATTCACGGAATTAAATATTTTTTTTTTACAAAGCTGTTTTTACGGAACGTTTTGAATTTTGCACCTAAATAGGGACAAATTTTTAAATCCTTGTATTTATGTTCCCTCCAACTAACAATGTCGTCAAGCATATTTTGGTGTGTCATTCGTTTGGTCACGTGATTAGACGTTTTCATGCCATATTTTGAAAGGGTGTTCAAGCGAAATTTGGTGTTTTAAGCTAAGTTTTCCCTTTTGATGAGATACAATTTTTTTTTTTACAAAATCATTACTATTATTATCATTATTATTATTATTATTATTATTATTATTATTATTATTATTACAAGTGAAACCGGTAAAAACAATATATAATTATATATTCCATAGAAAACAGGAAAATGTGAAAAGGTTAAAAAAGTAGATTAGTGTGTATCAATCTGCAGCTTACTTTTATAAGTTGCCTCGTGTGACATGCGACAAACTATGTCGCTGCAACAGAATTTTGTCGCTGCGATGTGTCGCACGAATTCAAACTGGTTTGCATTTGTGCGACACGTCGCAGCGACAAAATGAGCAATGGCAGCAGCGCGTGTACACGTCTGCGACAAATTGCTGCGACACGTCGCTGCGACAAAATATGAATTAACTAATGAGTGCGCGTCATGTATTTTCGCCATATTGAATATGGAAAACTAGTTTGCATTCCCACTCTTCCAAATTCGCTGTTTGTGCACCTAAAAAAACACCTTGTTGCAGCGACTTAGTTGTAAGCAGTACAGACGGAGCGACTTGTCGCCGCGACCTGTCACTGCGACTTGTCGCATAGTTTGTCCCGACCTTTACACTATTGAAGACACTTTAGCCTGTGCTAGAGTAAATTTATGGTCTGCGATAATAATTTCATAACTTCTCTGTAATTTCATTATTTATATTGAAACAAAGGAGCAATTGTAGAATATCCCGCCATTATTCGTCTGGTTCCGTGGTCCACAGTCCACAGTGAAATTTTGTTGTTAAGTTATATTTCACTCATAACGCAGTCCGCAGTCGTGCAGTTCATTGATCAAAATTGGATTTTATTATATAAACATCAGTGAAATACCAGGAAATCTTTCGCACGAAAAAATCATATCTTCACACGTGAAAATAACATGTTATTTTCACATGTGAAGATATCAATTTCGGAACATTTTCTGGCAAGTTTGCCCTGTTTCAATGCTTAATGAGCCAAAGAAAATCGATATTAAGTTGAAACATCCTCGGATCTTCCTCGGCAATCTTCGGATATCTTCGGGAATTTTCGGAAAAGTTCGGAAAATGTTCAGAAACATTCGTACGACCTTCGGACAACATTTTGAAAATCTTCGGAAATCTTCGGAAAATGGTCGGAAATCTTCGGAAAGTCGTCAAAAACATCGTAATTAGTAGGTTTATATAATAAACAGAATATTACATGGTTGCTTGGAGATATGAAATTTATCTTCTCGTGTTCAAATCAATATCCTACTCGTTCGCTGCGCTCACTCGTGAGATATCGATTTGAACACTCAAAGATAAATTTCATATCTCCGCGCAACCATGTAATATCCTCTATTAACTGTACGCCTGCCACCGCGGTCCACAGTCCCGTAATGTTTTATTTGAAAATAATACAAAGTCTGCTAATCGCCTGCCACCGGGGCCCGTAGTCCCGTAGTCGATTCTAAGAAATGCTAGTAAATGGTATAATCGCCAGCCACCCCGGTCCGCAGTCCCGTAGTGGATTTAAGAACAGTAGATATCCTAAACACAATATAAAGGCTAACCGCAAGCAACCTAATCACAGTCCATAGTGTACCCAGAATTCTACATGTTAACAATATATAGTGTTGCCCTTACAAATATAGATAGCTAACCATGAACAGGCTAACCAAAGTGCATATTAGGCTAACCGAAATGAATAAGTAGGCCTCTCTAAACACAAAACATTCGGTCCCATGTGTTCACTATGGGACTGCAGACCACGGTGGCAGACAGGAAATGCGTGACTACGGACAGCGGTGGCAGGCAATCTAAACACCAAACTTTTTCTGTCGGACCGTGGACCGTGGACTGCGGTGTCTTTAAAATCAGTTCCGCATGAAGTTTTAATATTTGTATGGTTACTGCGGACTGCGGTGGCAGTCATTTCAGTTATGCAAAAAAAGTGCCGGGGTATTCTACAATCATGCCAAAACAAAATAGTTTTGTCATGAACCCAGAATGGTTTCAAAACTTACATGTAATAGTCAGTATTCACATGTAGCCTTATTGGGTTCTGGGATGTTCATATTACATAAATAGCTATAAATGTCACTAAAGTATATTCATATTTAAACTGGCAACATGTGGGAAATATCAATCATGTGACAATTTTATTACATTAACACAATGTGTATTTTTGAGTTCATTTTGACTAAGAGGAATGTCATTGCACTCTTCAAGTCACCTGTAAATATAAACAAAACAAACAAAAACTGTTTATTTTGATGAAATTGCTATTTTTCCAGCATGCAGACTGTATATTAAATGGCCTTTTTCAGTGACGGTGTGAAAAAAAACCTGACTGCTTTCAGGTGGTGGACAAAACACTGACCCCCAGTCCATGGACTACCCCCATGGACTACCCAAATGGACTACCTAAAATGGACTACCCCTAAAAAATGGACTACCCTTAAAGTACTATTCCGAGTGTGTACCACTTACTGAGCTGTTGTTATCCGCACATAATTTGCACTTACAGTGCATCTTACCTTGTTTATTTTCAAGCCGTACGTATCCCTCTCGCCGCCATTTTGAATATATAATACTAAATGAACATCCGCTGATCACGAAAGTGTAGACTCAAATCAAGCAATCAATCTTTGGACTCATAGGGACAGACAAAACAGGCACTGCACTGCACTACAGAAGATCCAAACTTTTATAAATAGTATCAGATAGTTGCTTGAGACGCATCTTAAACATTTGGTGGCCAGAGAAAATTTTTGAATGAATAACTTTGGCAGCGCAGCGTGGAGAACAGAACCGGTAGGCAGACAGATCCTGAGGAAAAAATAGTGCTGAGTCTGGGCATGAGTCTTCGCTTTTTGAGGTCAGCAGATGTATAGTGTAATTCATTCAAAATGGCGGCTAGAGTTGTCGAAAGTAACCGAAGTAAGTGCAAATTATGTGCGTATAACAACAACTCAGTAAGTAGTACACACTCGGAATAGTACTTTAAGGGGTAGTCCATTTTTTAGGAGTAGTCCATTTTAGGTAGTCCATTTGAGTAGTCCATGGACTGGGGGTCAGTGTTTTGTCCACCACCCTGCTTTCATGTTGGGCTAGTGAATTCAATAATTTTTTCCACTTGCTAGATAGCCAAATGACATTTATGGATTTTTTTTGTTGTTGTTGATCTTTCCAGAGAAACATGGGACTTTGGGTAAGCATATAATGGTTTCACCTTGCACAGTCTACCTGGGTCAGGCCGGGAAGAAATCAATTTTTTTTGCACTTTTCCTTTCATTAATCATAATTTTGCAGAAAAAAATGTCAGTCTTCATTTGAATTTTTTACATTGCTAGCTGTAGTTTAAAATGCTACTGAAGGCCATCCAACAACTGAAAATACATGCCTTAAAAAAATGTCAAACAGCTTTTTTATAACGTAGGCAAATGTCTGGTCAAAAAATAGATCTTTTAAAAATGTCTCAGGTAGTGAATGTGTGTAGAGAGGAGGATGGGAATTGCTGAGATTGGCTGAAGAGATCAATAACTGCCTGAACTTGTTATAATCCATAGTTTAACTCACCAGTAATTCAGAAAGTCCTCAGTTCTGAATTCTGTAAATCCTGTTTACAAATTAGACATTCTAATAATCCCACAAATTACCTGTATACAACAAAATGCAAAAGAAACGTCAATCTATGTCTGGCAATACAATACACATCATAGAAAGATAGAAATTTAAACTTCAGAAATGGTCTCATTTATTTCTTTGCGGCCGGAAATGACCACATGGTCAATATTTTGACAAACATTTCCTCACGTATAAATAATAAAAGGATGCGATTCTTATTAAATTGAAGTAGCTTAACATTCAGATGACAAATATAAATAACAATTACATGCCTCGACGAACTGAGTGACATTACTATGACACATCGCCTCAAAATCTACAAGATCTATTTTTTTTTATCGTCGAGCTCGGCTTTAATTCCAGTGAGCTAAGACCAGCTAAGTTTTAGTACGATTCCATCTTTAGCACTTTTATAAATCTTCACATAAACGCCGAAGACATAAGCTTAAGCCAGTCTTCAAAATGAAATTATAGTACAATGAGAAACGCTTACCTCAAGTGACCAGTCTCTGTTAGAAATGTTTGTGCGAAAAGCTTCCACCGTTTCTCCTCATTCCATATTATTCTCCAGTATCGGGAATACAAATAAAGGATATCAAATACCCTTTGTTTCGGGACTCGTGATCGCGTCAAGAAGAAAGAACATTGACAAAACTATCCTATAGAACTAAAATTGCAAAATCTTTCCACAAGATCGATCGACGCCATTTTGAAAATGCGCCCGCAATACGGACCGTGGGGAATCCGCAAGCAGGGGGGGCACAGCTGAAACTCTCCCCAAGCGCCACTCCTTTGTCTGAAAGAAATTACGTTCGACCTCGCCCAAAGCAACTACAATGAAAAGAAACTGATAACGCTATAATAAAGAGCATACACTCAAGCCTTTGGCAAAATTTTCTTTTATTTCAAATGCAAATGGTCGTTGAGTAGGAAGCCAACAAACTTTTCAATTGTATTTTTTACTGCCGTACTTTTTCACGAAAAAGTAATAATGGCCATTTTTAAAAACACTATTTAAAAAACTACAACTCTGCTCAAAAAGATCCTAAGAGAGAGGTTCTAGCAAAGTTTTCAAGCCAATTTAAAAATGTGATCCGTTCTGGTCACGTGGACGATGACGTCATAACAATAGAATTAATTAAAAACTACTTCACATATAAGTATCTACCAACATGTAATTTCTTGTTACCTCGCATTTAATGCAACGCCAGATACGCACTTGTACCCAGACTCCCATTTTTTGAAAATTGTGCATAGCTACCTTAATTTTGATATTTTGTTCGGTACCTGGGCAGTCCGAAATGCCTCACATCAATGTGCTTCAAACTGCAATGACTGCTTTTTTAGTAATAAACTATTTTCGTCACAGTGAGCCAAAACGAACTTCCGAGCAAAGTCACGTGACTAATGACGTCATCTACCTACGACTTATACAAGAAGTAGTTTATGGTAAGAGTTATTTCTATACGACGTACTACTCCTGCTGACTTCAAACTGACCAAGTTATTTGGCATTAACGATTTTTCAGTTGCAAAGGATTTTGGGAAGGTTTTTATTATAATTATATATTGTTTTTATAATTATTACAATTCTTAATCCAAACATATATTTTTCAACTTTTTGAATCAAATTTTGGAGATTATCAGATGTTTTTGAAAGATTTTGAGATCTAAGTTGACAGACTTTTAGGTTTATCTTGCTATAATCGACATGCTACACTAAAATATTTTTTTGGGTGGTTTACACACCACTTTAAGTTGCTAGGTCATGGTGTTTTACAGTGAAACGGACCCAACCGGGGCATCAACATTTTTTAACCAAATACAACACAAGTTCAGAACAAAAGAATTGGAGTTCGTTCATCAGCGGACCAATCACAATAAGGGGAAAATTTAACAGTTAGTTTGACTGGATCAGAAGCGAAGGCACGCGAAAGCTTAGTTTTTACGGCAAAAAGTGTAAAATAATCATTTTACGGTAAAGGCGAATAAATATTTACCGGCTATCGGGGGTCAGGCTAGCCTGATGCCAAAAAACCTAGGGGGCTTAACGTCAAGGTTGGTTGCAGCATACCGTCCAGTGTCCAGGCTACCAGTTGGGTACCATGCTTGGCACTAACGCTTCTAACCCAGGGGGGCAGGGTGGGTGTAAAAAGTAGCCTTTTTGACTGAAAACTGGTGTTTTCACCCACAGGAAAGCTTAGATGGCTGCAATCTGCAGGGTTAGGTAGCAGTAGTTAACCAGCCACACACACAAGCAAGGTGGCTGAGCATGTTGACCAGTGACAGGTTGACTTTGATTTATTGATTGATAAAGTCTCTGTTTTTCTTGGAAAGTTGCAGGCAGGCTTTTGTGATAGTTGATATTGATCCGGTTTTGAAAAATCCAGACATGAGCACAGTATCAATTTTAGTGGGTGTTTCGTGGAAACTTACCTGCACTTTGAGAGAGAAGAATGGAAACAATCGCCACTACAGCAATAAAGAGCAAACTCAGGAAGTCAATTCTAACTGAAAACCATCGGCCACTTGCTTGTACCAGAGAAAACACACGGTTATGTAAATCTTGATGTCTGTGAAAATAATAAACAGTGCAGTCAGTCCCGGTATAAAGTAATTCATAATGAACGACTATACCAGAAATAAATTAATTTGCACTTTTCACGCGCAATTTCTTTGGTCCAAATATTCGAATTCCTTTGTTATAAATACATGCACACATCGGGATTATCGACGTTCTTATACAGTCGATCCACTTTTACAAAATAACAAAGAGTTCCCGGGCTATCGATCATATGTGTTCTGACTCTGTTCTTCGTAGAGACTGGCCACTTGTTTGGAGTATGAAACGTGTAGATCACATGGAAAAGAACTTTAGTCAGTTCGATGTCAGTCATGTATAATCAGATTGAATGCTCTGTTAATTTGCTTTTTGAACCAGAAAATTGCTTTTATGCCTTAATTTATCGTGGCGAACATGACTCGCTCAAATTAATCGACAGATTTATGCATGCTTTGTGCATCGGAGAAGCTTCAAAGAAAAACTATCAGCAATTTAGACCTTCGTCTGGTCTCACCTCTCGTAAGAGACCAACTTCCGTAAGCAACCAACTAGGCTTTAATAATAATAATAACTAGTAATACGTGACTCGCAGGGCCCGCGAAGCTCTGGGTTGGGGAGGGGGGGAGGGGGGGGTGGTGTATAAATAAGGAGTGGATTTGAAGTTGAACATTGTACATATTCAATTTTCCACAAGGAGGAAGATATTTGTTAAAAATTAGTAACGGGCATGGCCGCGACACCCTCGTTCCCAGGGTCTACTCCGCTGAAGATGGTGGCTCCAGGTTCGTAAAGAAGAAAAGCGGGGAAGCGCAGGCTATTTTCAAAATCATCGACAAATATGGATAGTCGCATTTTGGACATTATTTGAGGGCATTAAAAAAAAGAAGAACGAACGGAGGAGGATCGAACCCTCCGCCCGCGCGCCCCTGATGGCGATGAAAGGTTATAGCCTGAATACCTCGGGAGAGGGAAACAGTTTAATCCGAAAAGAAAAACGATAAAAATGAAAGGCCAGGACGAACCCACAAAAAAAAATAAGGAAAAAAAAAAAAAAAAAAAAAACCCAGCCGGACGAACCCGCGCCCCAGTCCCGAAGATCTGATCAAGTTCGACGCCTTACCATATGCCACCAGCGCGCGGCGGCCGGTGACGCACCGCCACACACCAAGCCACAAATAAATAAAAAAAATGACCGTAAACTCCACACGAGACTCCCGCCTGAGCCCTTTGAGGGACAAAATAACACCCCGCACGCTCGGCCGGCCCGCTCGCGAGGAATAATAATAATAATAATAATAATAATAATAATAATAATAATAATAATAATAATAATAATAACAACAATATATAATTATAATAAAAACCTTCCCAAAATCCTTTGCAACTGAAAAATCGTCAATGCCAAATAACTTGGTCAGTTTGAAGTCAGCAGGGGTAGTACGTCGTATAGAAATAACTCTTACCATAAACCACTTCTTGTATAAGTCGTAGGTCGATGACGTCATTAGTCACGTGACTTTGCTCAGAAGTTCGTTTTTGCTCACTATGACGAAAATAGTTTGTTACCGAAAAAGCCGTCATTGCAGTTTGAAGCACATTGGTGTGAGGCATTTGGGACTGCCCAGGTACCGAACAAAATATAAATATTAAGGGAGCTATGTACAATTTTAAAAAAAATGGGAGTCTGGGTACAAGTGCGTATCTGGCATTGCATTAAATGTGAGGTAACAAGAAATTACCTGTTGGTAGATACTTATATGTTAAGTACTTTTTAATCGATCCCATTGTTATGACGTCATCAGTCACGTGACCAGAACGGAACATATTTTTAAATTCGCTTGAAAACTTTACTAGAACCTCTCTCTTAGGATCTTTTTGAGCGAAGTTGTAGTTTTTTAAATAGTCTTTTTAAAAATGGCCATTATTACGTTTTCCTGAAAAAGTACGGCAGTAAAAAATACAATTGAAAAGTTTGTTGGCTTCCTACTCAACGACCATTTGCATTTGAAATAAAAGAAAATTTTGCCAAAGGCTTGAGTGTATGCTCTTTATGATAGCGTTGTCAGTTTCTTTTCATTTTAATTGCTTTTGGCGAGGATGGATTTTATTTCTTTCAGACGAAGGAGTGGCGCCTGGGGAGAAGTTAAGCTGCGGCCCCCTTCCCCTCTCCCCTGCTAGCGGATTCCCCGTGGTCCGTATTGCGGGCTCATGACAAAAGGATTTTCAAAATGGCGTCGATGGCGATCTAATGAGGTGATTTGAGTTATATAGGATAGTTTTGTCTAGGTTATTTCTTCTTCTTGACGCGATCACGAGTCCCCCAAAAAGGGGTATGCAATATCCTTTATTTGTATTCCCGATAAAGAAGAATATGTAATGAGGAGAAACGGTGGAAGCTTTTCGCAAACATTTCTAACAGAAACTTACAGTGACCTGAGGTAAGCGTTTCTCATTGTACTATAATTTTATTTTGAAGACTGGCTTAAGCTTATGTTTTCGACGTTTATGTGAAGATTTATAAAAGTGCTAAAGATAGAATCGTGCTAAAACTTAGCTAACTGGAATTAAAGCCGAGCTCGGCGATAAAAAAAATAGATCTTGTAGATTTTGAGGCGATAGTATCATAGTAATGCCACTCAGTTCGTCGAGGCATGTAATTGTTATTTATATTTGTCATCTGAATGTTAAGCTACTTCAAATTAATAAGAATCGCATCCTTTCATTATTTATACGTGTGGGATTAATAGAATGTCTAATGTGTAAACAGGATTTACAGAATTCAGAACTGAGGACTTTCTGAATAACTGGTGAGTTAAACTATGGATTATAACAAGTTCAGGTAGTTATTGATCTCTTCAGCCAATCTCAGCAATTCCCATCCTCCTCTCTACACACATTCATTACTGAGACATTTAAGATCTACTTTTTGACCAGACATTTGCCTACTTTATAAGAAAGCTGTTTGACATTTTTTAAGGCATGTATTTTCAGTTGTTGGATGGCCTTCAGTAGCATTTTAAACTACAGCTAGCAATGTAAAAAATTCAAATGAAGCCTGGCATTTTTTCTGCAAAATTATGATTAATGAAAGGAAGGGTGCAAAGAAAATTCATTTCTTCCTGGCCTGACCCAGGTAGACTGGGCAAGGTGAAACCACTATATGCTTACCCTAACTCGAACTAAATTTCGTTTCCCTTGATCACAATTTACCCCGATAACTCGAATTCTGGTCCTTGCAACTCGCCACGGATACCCATTGAAATATTCCATAAGCAGCATAAACTCTTCTTGTCGTGTAAACATTAAAACTTACACTACAGCAACTTGATATAAATTAGTCCAACGAACAGATCACGTATTTGACAGTCATTTTCTGATCTTGTGAGTCATACATACATTCACAGTACTGTGTTATTATAAGAATGCATAATCGTGTTACAGTTTCTGACGAGATAAGTTTAATTTGCAACTGACCGTATACTGAAGTGCTGAAAAATCAGTAAACTATCAATTATTAACATGGCAAATTAAATATATAATCGACCCCGCTAACTCGAACTGATTTTCGTTTCCCTTCAGAGTTCGAGTTACCGGGGTTCTTCTGTACGCGAGATTCAAGAACTCATATTTTCGCCCCCCCCCGGGGAGGGGGCGGGGGGGGGCCCCCCCGTGGACTAAACGTGGATGTTCCGTCCGCCCAAAGGGGGTGCCGTTTTCAGGCTGTAGATGTACAGAAGGGTAGATATTTTTGAGTATAGAAAAGGGTGGGGAAAATTGCAATTTACGTTTTTAAGGTGGCTGACAACGGTTTCCAGCACTTTCCAGCTCTTATGCATTGATGGGTCAGTACTACAAATTTTCATTACTTGCTACTACAATAATAACATCAAACAAATTAAATGCCCAATAATTGGTAAACAAATTGTGGCTACGTTTTGACATCACTGGTTACCATAGCAACAGTACAACCGGTTTAAAAAACACCCTTATTTTAGCTTTAGTTTCTTAAATCTCAAAAACAAGCTCGGTGACCTCATTTTTATTATTGAGTTATGATCAGCATGTTACGACACACCTTTTTGCAAAGTTAAAGAAATTTCCTGGGAGCGGTTTCAGACCCGCCTAAATGAAAAAAATTAAGATGGCTCTGAAACCGCTTCCAGGAAATTTGTTTAATTCCAGCACCTGTTACATAGGCTAAGGATAAAGGAAATTAAAACAGCTTGGAAACGGCTTATTTAAAGTTTCATTCCCTATTATTTGTGTCCTTAAAATAGGTTTTCGGAACATTTGTTAACAAAAAAATAAGTATTTTTTATCTATAGTTATCTGGTTGAAATAAAACAAGTTTTTACCTGTAAAACTGGTCAATAAACTGTTCCTCAGCTTGTCTTGTGCGAATTGTGTCTAGGCCATCCATGGTCTCTGAAAAGTGCGAGAAGACTGGAGTACGGCAAATTGATTCTAATCTCTTTAACTCGCGGGATGTCTTCAGGTAGTAACGGGTTAAAAACACAAAGGCTACAATGACTGGCAAGGAAATGATACTGAACCAGAAGTTCGTTAAGGACGGCACCAACGCTGCTGCGCCCACAAAAAGAAAGTATTGGATAGCAACGAGAAAGGTCTTGGGCAACACTTCATCAATGCATCCAATGTCTTTCGAAAATCTGTTTAGTATTCGTCCGGCAGGATTCGTGTCGAAAAATAAAACTGGAGCTTGAAGTAAGCAAGTCACCATTTTATCATGAAGTCGTTCAGACGATCTGAGAGAGGCGTGGAAGAAAAGATAGGCTCGGATTGTAGCTACAACAACTGCTGCACAGACGAGACCGCCATACACACTCAGGGATGTCACATCGTGTTGGTATTCCCAAGACATCATGGTCAGGTGAGAAAGCCAGAAGTCCGAAAACACCATTATAACTGAGCGGAAGAGAACAAACAAATAGTGAATTATATAACAAACGAAATTATTTTCTATTACTTCATGATTGACACATTTTTTTTTTTTATTCAACAACCTTTATTTAACATACAACCCTGTTTAATATTAACTATCTGAAAGTCCGGGGAGGGGTTGCTTATAGCAAGTAATAGTGCTGCTGAAGTGAGTTGTAAGAATAATAATGAGGGATATAACAGTAGCGATGATGATGATATTGATATTTTATTTGTTGCTGGAAATTTTGTTGTACTTTGGGTAAATTGAAGTAATGCCTGAATGTGAAGAATTAAAGAGAAATAGAGGAAAATGCATGGTCGAGAAAAGAAATATCATACAGCGAGCTTGATTTGTCGGAGGTATTGACTCAGTGGATAATGTGTCTGTATCTGGAATACTTTGACTTTCAAGTGCATTCAAATACATCCTACGTCTCAACTGTAGCAGTATTCCCATTGCCGTACTGAATATGACTGTGCACACAACAACGCTAGCGCTGAAAAATACATAAAAGAGCATTGTCTTCCCCAGCTGTAAATAGTGTCATTAAATCGTTCGTGAACACCCTTGATGACTACTTTTAGCGATTGATAAAATTTCGTTTGTTTCTTGTTCCCCTTTTTTTCCGTCTAGGATATTCTCCTCTCCTTTTTTTGCATGATAACTCTGTGGAAAGTAAGAAAAACTTATCTGATCGTAATCGGACATACTAATCTCTCTCAAACTTTGTAATTGTAATGGTCAAGACTCCAACTTCAAACAAGAGATTTCTAGCTTTTAATAGCTCACTTCGAAAAAGAGTGGCAGCCTGGGCCGAGAGTGCAGCGCGAGCGATTATGGGATTATTTGGGGGGAAAGGATGAAATGTCGAAATGTCGAATCTGGAAGCTGTGCGCGATGTGAAACATTGACAGAAAGGGATGTTCTGGGTGCAGTCCTTCCCCGGGAAAAGCCGGAGGACTGCACCGTGAAACAGTTGCAGAGATGGCTTCTCTGTCGTGGCGCAAAAACTACTGGGAAAAAAAAACACAGCTCGGTAAGGATATCTTTACATGTAAGCGACATGTTTGTTTTGAATCCGATCCGTACGATAAGCCTTAGAACGTTTACAGCTTATGTATGAACAGAAATGGCAATAATTTTGTTCCTGTCAGGGTCAACGACTATATTGACGGCAGCTTACACTTATAGATCAATGATCATGACAGAGGAATCCATTCAGTAAAAGTTAATTTTGGTCTTAGAGCAGTTTCAATTGAGTGTCGTAAAACCAAAACCAAAGTAATTACTCTGGCCAATTACAAAGGACACAGACAATCCAGTGAACCAATCAACATACATTTAGCTGGCACGAAGCGCGGGAAAACGTGCGCGAGCGAGTCACGATTGGTTTTGGTTTTACTCCTGATTGGCTGAGAAAGTGGCGCGAGATTTTTAAGCCAATCACTAAGCGTCTTAATGCAAAACCAAAGCAAATGCAATTCACTTTCGACACTCAAGTGAAAACCGCTCTATGGAGAAAGCAGAGAAAGTGAATAAAAAACACCTGAAAGAAAGCTTCCAAGTAGTCTTGTCTCTCAGTGCTCGAAGAATCGTTTAACTCCTCTTCTGATACTTTCTGCTAGTAATCTTCTGTACTGTTCGCCGCTCCTTCACGATCTTACTCCACGATAGCCTGTCCCTCTTCCCCTTCTTTTCCCTTCTCCCTTTCCCTCCCCTTTTTACGACTGCCACGCAGGCTAACTCCACGAAAAAATACTTGGCAAGTGCGATCTGTTCAGGGCTACCAACGCTCCAATGAGATGAGCAAATGCGAGCGTTTTCCGAGTAAAACTTTAAATTAACGTTACGTATCAAACGTATATACTTCTGGCGAAGGTTTTCCTTTCACGGTATCCTGTGAAAAGTGACATCCGAGTTCTTGTTATCATTCGGACACAATCTCAAAGGTACACGGTAGCTATTGTGCTCCGGCGCCATGTTTGAATTTGGCGCTTTCCCCCCAAATAATCTCATAAACGCTCGCGCGGATATTCTCGGCCCAGGCTATCACTCTTTTTCAAAGTGGGCTATTAGCTTAGTTGACGGCTATATAATTAAAATTATAATTATATAGCTGTCAGTAAATCCAATATTGTCAGCGCAACTATCCTACTGAGAACGTCATGGGAAATTTGGATAGTTCACTAGGATTTTAGTTATAATTATATAGCTGTCAGTAAATCCTATATTGTCAGCACAGCTATTTTTCCTTAATTTCTGAGAACTGTCCAATTTGGGATTAAATTTGGATAGTTTTAATTAGGACTTTCAGGTAAAATGCACAAACTGTCCAATTTAAGAAAAATTGGACAGTTTTGTCTCAGCCAATCAAATCGAAGAAAACACAACATGTGACGGATATTAGCCAATTAGCACAAAGCATAGCGTCAGCGCTGTAAACTGGTCGCATTGTGAGTCGACAATGGCGGAATTTTATAAGGCAAGTTTGCTACGTTTTTCCATTTCTTTTGAGCTTTTCAGCAATAGTAACAACAAAGAGAAATTTTCTTCCTTGTCACAAGAGGAGCTAGCTACACTAAGAAGCAAAAACCAAGAGCAAAACGCCTCCAATAGTACAAAACTTGGGTGAACGTAAGTGCAGCGAAGCGAAGCAAGAAATCTGTCAGATATTCATCGCCGTGAGCTAGATGCAATTCTTTGTCGTTTTTGCTGAAATTCGAAAAGAAAAGACAGCGATGAAGTACGAACGAGATAGTGGAAAGGAGTATGTCAGATTTAAGAAGTTGTAAAGCTCTTCGGACACTTTGTTTACGACTTTCATCGATGCAGTGTTTCACTTACTTTGTAGCAAGCTTCGCAAACTCAGGTGAATAAAATTGCACTGTTTTGTTTAAGTTTTATTTGTGAAGACAATGCTTTGAGTGAGTTGCATGTGCTGTGTTATGCCTACTATTGTTGAATGCTTTTCCCGTTCTGGACATAAGTTTATTGTTTACGCTGGATTGACTGACTACAAGCTATATAATTAATATGTAACCAGACTACATGCTTGTCCAATTTGGAAATAATTAGATTCAAAAAATTCCTCTGACAGCCAAATTGGACTCGGCCTACGGCCTCGTCCAATTTTGGCTGCCCTCAGAATTTTTTTCATCAAATTATTTCCAAATGGACAGCTGTAGTCCATTACGTATACAAATACACAAACTGTCCAATACTCGCAATCTCGACGAACGAACCGGAGTCGGAAAATGTCGAATCACCGACCCGAACGAATCCCGAATGGTCCCTCACGAAGACAGGGGAACCTTCAACCGATCCCCGCGCGCCACTCGGAGCACCACGCGCCCGACCACACATGAAGGAGACGGAAGTGACGTTTTTGCGACAAAATCTCACTAAATTTTCACTGTCTAACTCATCAGAGTGAAACGGACTTTTCCCCGGGGGGGGCCGAGGAGGGGGGGGGGAGGGGGACGCGCCGCGGAGCGGCGCCGTGAAAGGGCAACACCCCACCGCCCGCAGACCGACGCCCAGTCGCCACGGGAGGCCGCACTGTAACCTGTGGTTACCACTAGTTATAGAGTAAAAGAGCCCCCAACTGAAATGTAGTTTTCTATTGAACGTAACATGACGCGCCTCACTGATACTGAGTACTCCCAAAGAATCAGCACGTCATCAGAACTTAAGTCTTGAAACCGCGGCAATGAACGCGAACCGATGCGAGGTTGTGGAATAAACATAATTTTTTCTACTGTTTTATCTGCATTTGGTAGTTGACGGTTGAAATAACAACATTCTTTGTACATGCAAAATTTTTTATTTGACTCAAAGAAGACTATCTGAATGCAAAATTCGAAAGTTCAAAGCTTCAGACGGTGCTAATAGATAAATTCCTATCATTTTTACTTTTTTAGACTCGTGTAGGAAAAATTTAGTGGTGCACAATTAAGACAATAGCGTGTTTATTTTCCAGCAAGGCTGATTAAAAGTCGACATATAATTGATGTCTGAGAAGCAAATAATTTCTACTAATGAAATGACTTATCAAGGTGTCGTAGCTCGGTGACAAGAACGCGTAGCATATACCCATGAGTGAATTCCTACCAGGCTTTAACTCTAAACAATAAATTAAATCACCCAAAAATTAATAAAAATATATTTGAACTTAGGCAAAACCTACGGAACCGATCTTCGGTTGCTCTGTGGACGGAACCCGAAATTTATGTGAAAATTTAAAGTGTGCGAATACTTACCTTGGGTCCCAAAAAATAAGACAATAATTGCAACAATTGCCACTGCATGTATGCCAGCTTTGAAGTAATCCCAATATAGCTTCAACGAGATTGTTCCAATGCCACGGTCTTCCTCAGAAAGATCTAAACACTCGCCCAAGTTATCATCAACAGTTCCAAGACACAGCTGGACAGATTCCTGTTGATCCTGTTTCCTATACCTCTTGCGATCCTCAATGTTAGTATCGACTTTATCTAAAACAGTGTTCAGGACACTGCCTTCCTTCAGCTCTGAGAAACTGCCTTTCCCCAACACAGAGCCTTTGTGCATTACCACAACTTGATCAGCGGCCTTCATGTGGCTTTCGGTGTAGGTAACCATGACTCTTATCTTGTCTTGGAGCAGCTGACGTATGCAGTGATTGATTATGTGTTCGGCGATTTTCAAATCTACAGCACTTAACGGATCATCCAATAAGTAGACGTCTGCATCAGCGTAAACTGCGCGTGCCAGGCTGACACGAGCCCGCTGACCACCACTTAACACAACACCGCGTTCTCCGACAAAAGTTAGATCACCAGTTGAAAATCGTTCCATGTCTTCCTTTAGCGCACACGCCTGGATAACGTTTGAATATTTGTCTTCGTCGTATGACTTACCAAATAAAATGTTGTCTCGAAGAGTTCCAGAGAAAATCCAGGCGGTTTGAGAGAAATAGGCAACACTTCCAGGGCAGGTTATTGTTCCCGTAGATACGTCAACTTCGCCTGCAATTGCAGCAAGAAGCGTTGATTTGCCACTGCCAACATGACCTGTGATGACGGTAAGAGTGCTCTCTTTAGCCTGGAAACTGACATCTTCAAGAAGATATTTTCCATTTGTGTTGCCTGCCTTGCATGTCAAATTCGACACTGATAATCTCTTTCCGACAGGCTTTCGTTCTTGAACATTGCAGTGGTCATCGTTTTGCTTTGTACGAAGTTCCTTACTATGGCTTTTGGCATGCGTAGTAGGAAGTAACCTCTTAGCAGCAACAGCTGCGTAACTAGTGCTACTTTCATCTTTAAGGATATTTTCGTTAAAGCAATCTTGCAACAGATTATTGCAGCGCAAATTCTCTGTTAGCAAGAAGTTTTCTATTCTTTCCAGCGACACAAAAGCTTCGTATGTTGATATCATGGCATTTGTCAGGTCGAGATGAAGCCCAATCTGCAGAACATAAAGAAAGGAGAGTAACATAAAAGCACTTGCAGGCGTCAGCTGTTGTCCAGTAAGCACAAGACACAGAGCGGATAAAAATGTAGCTATGGGTGTTACAGAAAACTGTAGGCTCTCGATGGTTGACAAAAAGGCGCACTTTTGAAGGATGATCCGGACCTCTTCCCTGAAATTAAAAAAGATATAAATGGTAGATAGTTATTCATACGTACGTAACTCCAACAAACAAAATAAATGGTTTTGGTTTGGAGTTCAACCCTTAAGTTTTGACGTACTGCGTTTTCTATTCAAGTATTCAAAAGATAGGCCACCAGCTAATTTTCATGAAACAAGAGAGTGTGTCCTGCAATTGACAGCGTTTCCATCTTCTCATAAAATAGTGAATAAAGTACCATGCGTTACTTGTAATAGGCCATTGTAAAGGCTGTAAAGCTAAAGCCATTTAGCCCCCAACCCTATGTTGACAAAAACACACTCATCGGACACATGAGTTCGTTTCAAGATTTTTCAACAATGAATGGGAAATCGGGGGTACTGAGTCGTATTTAACAGTTATTGCGATCATAATTTGACGTTTTTCAAGGTTTCTAACTAAATATGTGCATAAGTTGTAGCTTTAAATGGTAACGACAAAAAATGGCTTGGATGGCTCATTGAAAAAGGATTAATACAAAATTGGTGTAACTCGCTGAAAGAGAAAACGGGAATGTTTTGCTGGACTTACAAATAATAATAATAATAATAATAATAATAATAATAATAATAATAATAATAATAATAATAATATAATAATAATAATAATAATAATAATAATAATAATAATAAATATATATATTTATTTATATACAAAGGCTATTTGGGGAACACTAATGCTAGCAATTTTTTATCATTCTTATTCAGTCTATGGTATTCTTAATTTACGTTACATAGGCATCACTAGTCCGCAGAACGACGATATATATTTCTCTGCTGCATGTTTTCTTGACTTACCTTCGTACTTCCTTGATCTTCTCTCCATAGTACCACTCTAGCGCATGCGTCTTAAGTACACGGATCCCATGTACCAGCTCGTCCAGTAATGACATGCGCGTGTCAGTCACGTAAGCGGTTCGCTGACGCAATTCAGCAGCGAGGGAAGACACTAAAGCTATATAAGGTACGGTGATCAGCTGAAATAACACGCCCAGGAGAGCTTGCCATCCAATCAGATAAATCAGTAAACAGATGACACCAGGTATTTGAATGATCGATGAAAATGCAAAAATCAACCATCTAGGGGTTTCCTCGAGTCTTTGAACATCATTGGATATTAAGTCAATAATGCGTCCTGTTGTAAACTGACGTACGTTCTGTTGGCTGATTAAGGGAATCTGTAGAATAGAAAAAAAAACGTAAGCCGATTGGCTAATTTTGGGGATGATTGTGATTGTTTCTGTTTTAATCTGTTACCTACCTTGAGATAAATAATGCCCTTTAAGGCGCTAGACAGCCTCATACTAATCATATCATATTTATACGCGACCAAATGCGTATAGAGTTGAGGAAAGCAACATAAAACCAGCAACGTGGCACAGGTATATGCGAGACTACAATTTTCCTTTGATGTCAACAAATTAATGATAATTCCAAGCAATAGGGGCTGGAGAACACGACATATAGAGTCTAGCATTAAGCTACAGGAAGGCACAATATGTTCTTGCCAGGGGATGGTCTTTATGACACATTTCCAAAGTTTAGGTTGCCTTCCCTCCGTCTTGTTGCATTCCTCCACATGGTTATTCCATGTTTTCCAAAGCTGTTTAGTCAGGTCTCGTGTCCTGTCTTTGTGATGAAGAGGCAAGAAGTCAGATTGCTTCAAGGGACGCTGGCTTCCTGTTTTGAAAAGACCGTTTATCCACCAAAATGTGAGAATGGAGAGAAAGTTTGCAGTTGTCGCTGGGTGACAGTTCTTATCATCGTCGTCGTGTTCATCACTCGCCAACTTTTCATAACTTTTACTTGACATTCCGCTGTAAAATTGAAACAAACATGCAGATGAAGTTAAAACGCATGTTATTTCTGGGATGGACTGCAGGAAGTTAATAAAGCAAAATAGAGGTCATACGTTAAACACCGCCAATCCCGATGAGATGATAAGAGTTTCTTTTATGAGCTCAATGGGAAGGCTAAGAACAGATTTGGTTTGCAGTTTTTCAAACATAACTATTTTAGTAAAGTGTTTGAACCCAGGAGTATCAGTAGTTCTTATAGTGTGATCGTCCGGGTGGGAGTAGTTCTGAAACTGAAGAACTGTTGTTGGTGACTGGTGTTTCGACATTTTGAGCTGAAGTCACCTTCAGAAACGTTACTGTCAGTCGATGGTGTTATAAGTCAGGTCCGTTGAAACTGATTAGTCAGTTTTGCCGTGATGTTATTGGCTGTAAGACTCGTGTAAAGTTTGTTTACAGTAAAATAAAGGTGACGGGCCTACACCACTCCTATGTTCGTGACATTTGTACCTTTGCCGTTCTATGTTAAATTCGGTCTTTCGAATTTATTTGCTTCCCCCTTTTTTCTGAGGGTCACTACTACAGCCAGACCTCCAATACCGACATAACATCTCAAAAGAGCGCCCACACTAATTCTTCAGGAGAATCCATTCCAATTTAATGGAAATGACTATTTCCGAACACCCGGAACCGCAATGGGTACTAAGATGGCGGTTTCATTTGCCAACATCTTCATGGCAAGAATAGAAGCACAAATCCTTGAACAAAGCGTTCAAAAACCGCTCGTCTGGAAAAGGTATATTGACGATATATTCTCTATCTGGAATGTAAACAAAGGCGAGGTCGCCCATTTTATTCTTGGTTTTCACGTAGTGTCCCGTGTCGCTTGTCTAAATTTAAAAATGCGCCGTGTCGCTGTTTTTATCAAACTTCACGTCGCTGTCGGTAGTAAAATTGAAGGAAAATTACTTGTCCTTGTCGCGATTTTATTTTATGTGCTGTCGCTACTTTTGGGCCATGTCGCTTGTCGGAATTTACGCTGGCAGGGCCTCTTTAATGCCAGATGTTTTCATTGATTTCCGGCCGCCGTATTGGAGCCCAAGCAGTTGGGCTCCAACATGGCGTTTCCATACTGTGCTCTCTAAATTTGCGTGAAACATATGGACGGATAACTCGAGTACGGAATAACTTACTTACCTGAGACTTGGACAAGTAGTTTATATAGTTGTTTTCTACAACCTGTAATATTCTTGATTTTTTTGACTCAATAGTTTTGGATTTATTTTTTCGCGGCGTGACAGTGGCATGACAGTGAAAACCACCTATAGATCACGCAAACAGCTATCTATCATCCGACTATCAGGATATCAAGTTTACGGCTGAAGTCCCGGGGCTGAAGTATCAGACACAGCTACTACGTTGTTGGATACAAAGATTTTCAAAGGCGAAAGATTCATAAGTACACTTTTACTAGACATCAAAACCCATTTCAAATCTACTGAAACATTTCAGTACACTGATTTTTCCAGTTGCCACCCACCAGGGGTCAAGAAGGGTTTCACTGAAGGCCAGACTGAAGACGAAGCACTCAGAATTCTCAGAACCAATTCCTCCAAAAACGCATTTCAAATTGCAATTGCACAATTAAAAGCACACCTTATTGCTAGAGGTTACCCCGAAACTCTTGTTTCGACCACCGTCTGACTGTCAAAGTTAAATTTGAGGACAGGAGTCTCGCCATTTAACAAAAACACAAAGGACAAAGTAAACAAGCGAATCTTGCCTTTTGACACGCAATATCAACCATCGCAGTGCTCAACTTAAAACAATGCAAAAATGGCATTTAATACAGATATATATGTTTAATCAACCATTGCTTCGCGAAATATTCAAAGATCCCCCAATATTTTCATACAAAAGGGGCAGATCCAGACACTCTCGTCCGGTCTAAGGGCCTGATTACGGGCTGATACTTGGCGAATTTCAGCCCGGCTTCCAAAACAAATCTTCTTAAAAACACGTCAGCGATTACATAAAGAAAGTTTCATCCCGGGCCGAATTACAGCCCGGGCTGAAATTTCCAACTCGGTTTTTGAAACCGGGCTGGAAATCTCAGCCCGGGCAAACGGGCTGAAAAACCTCATGTAATCGCGTTTTCAATTTCAGCCCGGGCTGAAAGTGAGCTTGCGGATGCGCAGTGGTGGTTTTCAACGAAAGAAAATGGCGGCAACGATAATTATTCAATTTTAAAAGTGTTCAGCCCGGGCCGACATTCTAGCATTCTAGCCCGGCAAACCGGGCTGAAATTCGCCATATAATCGGGCCCTTAGCTTTCAAATGGCTATCACACGTGGATAAGAGTCGTGCAGGCCTATCACCCTATTGTTATTAGACTTGCCACAAGTCGACCTCACGAGTTTTTACAGTAAAAATAAGCGAGCGAAGTGAGCCTTTTAGGCCGCGAAGCGGCCGTGCGAGCGACGAAGTCGCAAGAGCGAGTGACGAAGTCGCGAGAGGTCGCTTCGTCCCGGCGCGCCATAATAAACAAGACGAAGGACTTTATTGAAAGTCTATATTGTTATCTAATTTGTCAGTTTCGATCCGTCTATTGTTAGTCAAATTAAGGCGTTCTGTTTGAGGTCCGTTCGTCCTTTTTGTTTACGTCGTGCAGAGGTCGTTTGTAAGGTGGCGGTAGTAGTTGTTGACATCTGTTGAGAGGCATTTTTGTTCTAAGTTTGTATACCAACTTTCTAGATAACCTATAAGAATCTCGAAAAACAAAAAATCCACAAAATTCAACTGTGATACGGCGCGTTTGACTTAATAAGGCGTGCTTGTATTTTTGGTGACCAATCAGCGTGTTTAGACCCTCCAAATTATCGTGTCGTGATGCGTTGGGCCTCCAAAACTGTCAATATGTTTCGTTAACCGCCTACGTACTTTTAGTGTGGTGACGTCATTGTTTTTCCTAATTTATAATTTATGCTGCATATAAGTTTAATAAAAGATTCCCGCGAATGTTTTGCTTTAATTTCATTCCTCCTCACGTCAGCTAGATTTCTACAACAGTACACTGATCCCAATGCCCAATGTTTCGCGGAGTACTGTCGTTAGTCATAAATTAAACAGAACAGTTTCAAAGGTGGGAAAAATTCACGTTAATCCTGGATAAGCTGAGTAGTGCTTTGAATAGGCCCTCGATTTTTCATGAATGCCCAGTGTACTGTGAAAATAGTACGTACTACTAGTAAACAGGTCCTTCGAGCTCAGAGAAACTTATTAGACCTGCTGATTTCAATTCTTTTTCCTTATTCCGTTATTTTATTCGTAACTGTGTGCAGGCTCTTCTCTCACTAAAAAATGGGAAATTTACAATCTTTATATTAGTTAGTTATGTTAATTCTACCATGTTCTACGTTGAAAGCATATTGCACCGAGGCGTGACGCGTTTTCACGGTGTGGTAAAGTCAAATTGGTAGGTGCGAGAGTGTAATCTACAGTGCACGTATTACAGCTGAAGTTAAGATTCCGTATTGTAATGCATATATCCTGTTTGATCCTATATACGTTAACAAGTCTTGCAGTATTTTAGAGAGCTTTCGGTGCGAGTCAAAATAGAAATGGCAGGTAAAAACATACAGCGATACTCGCTACAGGGTTCCCGGCGTATCCAATCGAACAAAATCGAACTAAAAATCAATTGAACACCAATCGTTCGATTGGGTTCGGTAATCGAACAAAATCGAACATCTATTTTGATGTGAGTTCGCCTTTCGAACCAATCGAACCAATCGAACTCAATCGAACACAATTGAAGTCAATCCGACTCTATTTTGTTTGGAATCCGTCTCTTGATTAGTAAATCACGCAGGACTAATGAGGGGGACGGTGCACCGTCCAAATGGCCGCAATATAAACAAACAGGAGTTCGGTAATCGAACGTTCAATTGAGTACGATTGTCGACTGTTCGATTTTGTTCAATTGTCAACTGTTCGGTAATCGAACGTTCGATTTTGTTCAATTGACCAAATTTTATTGTGAGTTCGATTATGTTCGTTATCATTAATGGCAGAAACCGCTACGGTTTGCATTTCCTTTTCGTATCTACTGTAGACGGCTAAATATTTCACAATTATTCACCGAAGTGGAGGTGAATAGTACTTTGTTAATCACCTCCGAGTTAACCAATCAGCGCGCGCGAAAAGCACTATATATTCACTTGTGTGGTATAAACTAAATACCTATATATACCTGATTGAAGAATTGTTGACCCACGAAAAGCATAAACCATGAACGATGCGACCGAAATGTTTACTGGAAGATCGGAAAAATAATCGTCGTCTGTGACAGAATAAACACCATAATAGGGCAGGTTGCATAAATTTTGCTCTTAAGACTCTCAAAGAGATAAAATGTCGTGATTATCAACAAAGTAATACAGTATTTAAAAAGCTTACCAAGACTGTCCACCCAGAATACCATTGGGTCATATCGTTCATAGTTTATGCTTTTCACAGGGTCAACGTTTCTTCAATTGGGTACATATGTCCCAGCTATACTTCGAATTGAAAATAATGATGGCAGAACCTCATTAATATTCACGATTCCATTTCATTGGCCACAGTCTACTTTATACATACTAAACTAAACTATGAACACGAAACTCATTGAAAATAAGTCAATGATGACTTGAATGTTTCGTTTCCCAAGGGCCGGGGAACAAAATATCTCATATTGGTATTTTGGAAAAGTGGCGCTTACAAACGATAGTCGCACAGGGAAGCTTGACTGTTTTCGTGACAGTGGGCGTGAAGATCGATCTCTTATTCTTGGTTGACAAATCTTCTCATTTACCTTAAAGCGGCACACGGAGCCACCTTTACCAAATTTAAGATTTTGTCAGAAAAACGTATATGTAAACACTAACGTGGAAAACTTCGCCAAATTTTGCAAATACTCAGGCTTTGAGTAGGAATCGTGGGAAATTATCTCCGCATAATTGATTCACTGATTCACTGTGTGGGGTCTGTGTGAGCAACTGCACTTGCCATCATAGAACTCGTTCCGTAACTTACCTTTAAACACCAGGAAGAAATGCCTTTAGTATGTGTTTATATCTCAGCCCAAACGCGACACCCGAAAGCAAAACTTTCGCTCGTATCAAATGCACATTCGGTAAGATTTGTTTCTAATCTAATACTTGGCAATTATGCACACAATTTTGAGTCTAGTTCTATGCATGACTGCTGTTGAGAGGGTCTTTATCTATGCGTGACTGCTATTAGTGCATGAGAGCCTGGTCTTGGGGACAGTATGAACTGACAAAACTGTTGGTTTAGAGTTTTGATTTTTGTGTTCTTGCTTTGTTTTAAATTAAGGTATCATTGAAAGATGGTATCTTGTGTTTGTATTTCTCCGGCAATCGCCGGACACATTTTCAGGGTA